>NC_086286.1:55196290-55508403 GCF_963924245.1 Chroicocephalus ridibundus | reverse complement strand
GCAGGCAGCATTTTCCCCGCCGGGGGGAAATGGGTGCTTGCTTAACTGTGTTGAGGAGAGAGAGGAAGTTTGTTGACACTCAAAGGGTTTGATCTGTTGTTAGTGTTTATTGTGTGGGGTGATTTGCGTAAGTCAATTGCTTTGGTGTTTTAAAACTCCAAAATGGATTTTCTTTAAATACCATTTTCTTGCCTCATAATTCTCTTGCCTGTACTTTGAATTTTCCAAACCTTGATTCTCTGTAATCCAACTTAGCTAATTTTTTTTTTTCCTAATGCTTTCTAGTCAACTAGTGATTAAATTTTTTTTTCTATGTTATGCTTAACAAGTGTATTGTGGGGTTAGAGGCTTAATATGGAATAGGTGATGCAGAGACTTGGGAAAAGCTAAACCATTTTGCCAGATGACTGCTCCAGATTTTTCTTCCCAAGAGAAACATAAGGGTTACTCACTACTACTTTGAAGTAAAATGCCTTGAGATGACACAATGTTAGACTGCAGACTGAACTGATGTTGATTTTGATTCGTCACTTAAAATAGGCTTTGTTTCAGTTGTCATAGTAAGAATAAATTTTTGAGTTCTAATTAATGGGAAGACCTCAAAGTAAAACTTAAAGATATGTTGCTTGGAGAAATTCAGTGCTCTCGTTTCTGATGTGGAGCGTTGTAACTGTAGGTGAGTTTTTTTTATTGTGGGTTGTGTTTGGGTTTTTTACATTGGGTAGGAAAATTCAGTGTTTTCTGATCCTATTAAGACTATGCAAGCTTACCAATGTTTTTTTTCTTAAATCGGTGATCTCAAAACTTTTGAGTGATAAACTTCTCACACTCTTTATTGGGTGTTATAAAACTAAGCTGTTCATAATACTGTAATAAAGTAAGAAAAAGCATGCAAGCTCTTGAGGCAGCATTCAAGTCAGTACGTCCACCTTCTGAGGAATTCAGAGATGGCATTTTTCCAGTTTTGTTGCACTTACTAACATGAGGGCATGGGTGAAGTGGTCCGAAATAAATTTTACCTGCAAGCTTTGTGGGGAACAACTCCGGTTTCTCACTTTCCACGCAAGCTGTAGCAGGTGGTTTGAAGAGCGTCTTTTCTTCACGTACTGAGCAACGTGGCAGAAAGATTTTACTTAACTGAGTTCAGGCACTTACGAGAAGGTATGCAATGCAGTCTTAATCCAGCAAGGTTACTGTTACTCTTAATAAAAGTCTGTTCTATTACCAAATCTTAGGAACTTGCCTTTTCCATATGCGAGCAGGCAACATGCTTAGTGGCGTGGACGAGTCCCACGGTGAAAGCCTTTTTCTCTTGTCTTACGTGCACCATAGCTACTCTGTCCAGAGAGAAGAAAGAACAGAAGCAGCAATTACTTAATTAGTTCCATAAGCTATCTTGTCTGATGGCTGGGACTCGGGAACTGGAAGAGCTGGAGAATACAGGTGCTTTTGTAATGGGTTGGAAACGGAACTTGCAATGTTTTGTGAAGACAAGTCTTGAATCTCTTACACGGAAGGAAAAAGCAGAAACTGCAACTTAATCTGCTTATGCATAAATTGGAACTTAAAACACATTTCAAGGAAGATTTATTTGAGTATAAACTGCTAACAATTAGCTCTGTCCATGGGTATTCTCGATACTCACTCAATACATTTTAAAATATGAGCAACAAATACATGATACATAAGTAAAGGTTAATGCCCCCTTGCAGGCCAACTCTTTGTTATAAAGGCCAAACAGCCTTCAGGGACAAGTCAGAGTTACGCGGTGGGTGAACTTGCTGGTTCTGCTGGGTATACTCACTCAAATCCCCGCTGGATGTGGGGAAGGCTGTGGACGTTTTCTGGACTTTGGTAAGGCCTTTGACACCATCCCCCACAGCATTCTCCTGGAGAAGCTGGCGACTCATGGCATAGACAAGTGTATGCTTTGATGGGTAAAAAACTGGGAAGGCCTTGCGCAGAGAGTTGTGATTAATGGGGTGAAATCCTCTTGGTGGCCAGTCACCAGTGGTGTCCCTCAGGGCTCAGTTTTGGGGCGAGTTTTGTCTAATATCTTTATCAATGATCTGGATGAGGGGATTGAGTGCACCCTCAGTAAGTTTGCAGATGACGCCAAGCTAGGTGGGAGTGTTGATCTGCTTGAGGGTAGGAAGGCTCTACAGAGGGACCTGGACAGGCTGGATCGATGGGCCAAGGCCAACTGTATGAGGTTTAATAAGGCCAAGTGCCGGGTCCTGCATTTTGGTCACAACAGCCCCAAGCAATGCTACAGGCTTGGGGAAGAGTGGCTGGAAAGCTGCCTGGCAGAAAAGGACCTGGGGGTGCTGGTGGACGGCCAGCTTAACATGAGCCAGCAGTGTGCCCAGGTGGCCAAGAAGGCCAACAGCATTCTGGCTTGTATCAGGATTAGCGTGGCCAGCAGGAGCAGTGAAGTGATGGTGCCTCTGTACTCGGCACTGGTGGGGTCTCACCTCGAGTACTGTGTTCAGTTCTGGGCCCCCCTGTACAAGAGGGACATTGAAGTGCTGGAGCGTGTCCAGAGGAGAGCTACCAGGCTGGTGAGGGGTCTGGAGACCAGGTCATATGAGGAGAGGCTGAGGGAGCTGGGCATGTTTAGCTTGGAGGAGAGGAGGCTGAGGGGAGACCTCATTGCCCTCTACAACTCCCTGAAAGGAGGCTGTAGAGAGGTGGGTGTTGGCCTCTTCTCCCAAGTGAATAATGACAGGACCAGAGGAAAGGGTCTGAAGTAGCGGCAGGGGAGGTTTAGATTAGGTATTAGGAAGAATTACTTGACTGAGAGAGTGGTCAGGCACTGGAACAGCCTGCCCAGGGAGGTGGTGGAGTCACCATCCCTAGAGGTATTTAAGAAACGTCTAGATGTGGCACTTCAGGGCATGCTCTAGTGGCAGAGATTGTAGGGGTTTGGGCTTTTTTTTTTTTCTCTTTTGTGTGTGTATGGTTGGACTTGACGATCTCAAAGATCCTTCCCAACCATGAAGATTCTATGATTCTGTGATTCTAAGCACGTGCCTCTGTTTTAATGTGGTGGGAAAAGGTTTTTAGAGTGTCCATGTTAAGTAATGATTGTGAAGCATTACAAACAGTTTCTTAAAAAGTGGAGAAAACCAAAGGAAATTAGAATTCCTAAGAATTCAAGGTAAACTTGAAGAGAATTGGGAGACACTGAAGAGCATGTTTCTGGACTACAGTATTTTTCCTAAATCCCAAAGCATATTTAAAACCAATGAAGGCAGTGAGCTCTTTTACATTTTGGTATTGGAAAGGGTAAAGCATCCTAAGAATAGGGTTAGTTATGTGTGCTACTGGGATGCATCTGTTTTTTACCTCTGTCCTGATTGAAAGATGAAGTATGAGGTGAAAGGAGAAAGGTTTGCTTCTGGTGCCTTAATTATACATGATTCAAGAGGAGAACCAAGCTTGACTTTTACAGAAAAAGCATGCAAAGCTTCATGCTAAGGTGGTTTATTTTGCTTATAAATCGGTTATACTTAATCCGGAAAATACTGCTGTAGAAGTGCACTACCACCTTCATTTTTAATGATGTTTGTTACCATTCTCTTGGTAACATGGCTATCTTTTCCTCCAGGTAGCATAAGTGTGAGGTTTACTACTTATTTATAAATTAAGAAATCCTGGCACTTTACTCAATTTAGTATATTCCAGTTACTTTTTATTATAAGTGAGTTTTTCTTTTTTTGCTACACCAGAGGGCAGCAAATAATGCTGCTACGCAACTGAAGGCACAGATAACTGTTAGAATTGCACACTATCTTGAAAGGTTCCTTTGACAAAATAGATGGATACTTAAAAAAATGGCTACAACTTTCCAATAGGCAGAAATACTTAGCTTTTTCCAACGGGATAGTTCTAAGATTCAAAACATATATTACACCTTTTGTTCACCATGGGTGAATAGAGCAGTGTGGGAGCCCTAGGACTTCACCATAGCTCTATAGTTCTGAATACCTTCATTTTTCTATTTTCTGATTTATCAGAATGATAGCAGTGCATTAGTTAACATTTGCATAGGGAAATAATTGCACTAGTGAGTTATTTTCCGCAAACGGTAAAAGTTGGGCCACTTCTTTCGCTTTAGTCATAGTCAGCATAAAACTCAACGTTTTTTTAGGATCATTTGCGTATATTAAACATTCATGGCTGATAACATTCATAGTCTGTTTTACCATCAGGATTTTACTTCAGCACATCAGATAATTCCTTTTTAAAGCTGAGCTATATTAAGCATCACTGGTTTCCAAAGTTTCCGAATCCCCATCAGAGCTCTGTTGGTGCTGTGCTGTTGAAGTGCTAATTCCATAGAGTTTCTAAAGCAAAATGAAAAAAAAAAAAAGCCAAAAGACCTATTTTGTTTCATAGTACACAAAGGAGTCTTAAAAGTGCACTCACAACTTCATTAGTTGTTTCTCAGTCATTAACACTTAATCATGCAATATTTCATTTTAGTACTATTATTAGAATACATTTATAAATCTATGCTCTTGTGGCTAACTAAAAATGCATGCTTTCCACTGCCTTGAGGCTAGCTTTATTGCCCAAAAGAACTTAAATGCATTTTAAACGTATTAAACTGTGGCACATTTCAGTAAGTTAGGCATCCTTGTTTGGAAATTCCATTAATGTTCCCTTATCCCTTGTCTATTTGTTGTTCTCCTCCTATATTCTTCTTTTTCTTAATTTCCATCAGGTTTGATTTGACAAAGGCCTTACGAATATAATGCAGTACAGTGTATTCTTTGGTGCCCTTTGAAACTGAGCCATCATTCTATCATGAAGAAATGTGTCAGGATGCTCACGTTTCTGTGAGCATTTCTGAATGGTTCTGACTGCCCTAAAAATACAGCTATAATAACATTTTTCTTGGGTTCAGAACTGTAACCTTTTGCTTTTTCATTTTCATGCCAGCTTGATTTCTATTGCAGTAGCACACAAAATATGCTGGACTTCCCTGCCCCCCCTGCCATTAACACATAGCAGAACACTCAAACGCTCCCTGCCACAAGTAGTTTATAACTCAAATTTGTTTTGAAACCCACCTCAAACAGCTGGAACTGTCCACCTCAGAAACGTCTCCTCAGACTCCTTGTTTTTTGTGAAAAAGAAATGCCCCATGTTTCCCTTTGCAGCACAGCTGGCTTAGGAGTTCTTCACAGCCTGATGCCTCTTGGGTACTGCAATGTAAATTGCATCGCTGAAATGGTGTTAAGATTAAACTTGCAAAGTTAGGATTTGTAAACATGCTACAAAGACATGAGGTTTTGTTTAATGTCTCACTTCTCTCGTCAGGTTTATGGCTTGACCACACACGGCACTGGCGTAACTGAATAGTGAACTGCTGTGGACAGACTGAGCATAACCAACTGGATATGCAAAAATGGCTTTAAGTTGCTTTTGCTAAGGAAGAAAACATAGCATGTTTTATATTCTGGGCCAGAAGCTACTATAATCTGTGCAGAAACTGTGGGGTAATAACCTGCAGGCTACTGTGTAATTGGGTACACGCGTAGCTAAGAACACGTGCATAAAGCCCGAAAAATCAGACTGCTATAATTAAACATTGATCACAGTGCACAACAGGGCAGACATCACACGGCACAGGCAACCAAGTCTTGCATTTCCTCATGTTTAAGTAGAATGTAAGTATTGTTCTTTTCATATAACTTAAAAAAAAATCTGCTTCCTAGTTTTTTAAAAGGAAAATTAATCCTAATATTTACCAGCCTAGCAATTTTCCCATCACACATCAGCAGCTACGCTTGATCCTAAAATTTTTAGTATGCATCAAGTACTGAAAATTTATTCTTTTGCTTACTCTCTGAGCTACAGAATTAATGGAGAAGCCAAAGGATATTTAGAGGTGGAATGTTTTTGTTAAATGCTGTTTTCCAAGAACAAATAGTGAACTTCCAATGTCATGTTCAGGACATAGTTAAAATTAGTTAAATTTGAAACATATTTCTTCACGTGCTACCTTTCCAGTGGTAGCATGGACCCAGTGTTTAAATAGTCATCTTAATGTTATTCTGATAAAATTTCATGGAGTAAAAAGAAACGTTAGGAAAATTGTGACTTTAATGGTTACTGTCTTACTAAGTGTCTTAGTCCATGTTTGTGGGGGAAGAGAAAGTAATGTGAACAGGGAAAAATCTGATCTATCGAAGTTGGTACCTTTAAAGCTGAGCAAAATAAAGCATACTTTGTTTTGATCTGAAACGATCAAAGCAGTGGGTAAGGCTATGGGGATGCTCTCGATGTCTCTCTCATGTCTTTCTAGTGCAGGGCCCGTGACAGCATTACCTTTTAACTGTAAAGAAACAGGGTTTCATGGATTGTGTTGAAGAACATAGCTGCCCTTCAACTGTCCTTCAGCTGTGTCACTGCCAAGACAACATTGCACGTAAAACTTTGAGGCCTTGAGCTGTTAGTTCTCCGATCTCCGTTTTGACGAAGAACCATAACATGAAACTCATCAAAAAAGGAAAAAAAGATTGAGGATGTAAGGATATGTAGGACCTGCTCCTCCTTGCCTCTTACTTTTGCAAAAAAATTTTCACATTAGTGAGTGGCTGAAAGCAGGCTCTTGTTCAATCTATGGAGTAGCAAATCCCACGAGAACTAGAGGAAAACATGTTTCTTTAGTATTTCTTTCCTCTTTCTGGTACGTCTGCAAAGCTGCAGTCTGGTGAAACCCAAACTAATCTCTTTTCTGCTGTCGTAGCACAATAGCACAGGTTCCTGACACACTCCTGTCATTGCCGGTAAGGCTGATGGTTAGCCTTGGGATGAGCTGAGGCTGGTACAGGATTTTCTGAACTTTGCAGCATTCATATTTTATGTCCTAATTGGTATAAATAAATATTGAAGAAACAAATGTATGATGCCGATGAATGGAGAATAGTAAAGACTTGTGCTTTCTGTTTCCTGCTGACAATGTACCGCTAGTATAACTAACGTCACACTTGGACATCTTGAGTGGAATGTGTGCAGATTTCAGTACTTCATATATTAAAAGGCTGAGGGTGCGTTTTGCATTATTAGACCACTGTTCGTATTGATTTAAGAGATGACCGTAACGAGAACGGCTAAGCTCACTTCTCACTTCCCAACTGCTCAATGGTGCCTTTGGGGTTGCCCTTCAAAGCTTGGGGCGGGGGGTGGACCCTGCAGGGTGTCACTGGGTCGGACCTGGTCAAGCAGGGCCTCCACAGGCTTTCCTGAGAGTGTGACAGACCCATCCACTGTCTGGGAAAGCAGCTTGCGCCCACATCAGAGCTCTGGGACGTTGCTAAGGAGCTGCAACAGGCCTTCCTACAAGCGGCAGTAAAGCCTGTTTGTTTAAGGAGCTATACGCTGCTTTTCTTTACTTGTTAAAATATTTTCCCTCTAAGCAATCGGTCCCGAAGCAGCTATTTGCAGGCAAATCTGTGAGCAATTTAACTTGTTGCGCCGCAGAGCTAAGGGTAGCTGTCCTGGGGTGACCCTGGGAAGCTGGAGTGAGCGAGTGCCTTGGCAGACAGCTCCCCCAGCGCTCTGCTTCGTGACTTCATTCCCAGTATTTTGACTGGTTGTTTATGAGGAGGCTTTAAGGGAAGGAGATGATCCGTATGCTCATCAAGCAAGCCACAGAAAGCAACTGGGGCTGTGGGATCTCAGCAGCAGCATAGGATGACTCTCTTGGTGGGAAGTCAAGACTTGGGGCAGTGCAGGGCCAAAGCGTGGCCCTGTGAGGCTTTGCTCACTTGCAGGCTAGGACTTACCAACCTGAGCAGGGCACTTGGATATTCGATCTGCTAGTCATCCGGACCTCAATCTTATCCAGCCATTTTAGCTGGAGCTTCCCATTGAACCACAGACTGAGCTTCAGGTATTCAGCATCTCTCTGGTTCAGGCCTTTAGTTGACTTCTCACCTCTGCCGATGAAGTCTTGTACCCTGCTCTTGAGTCAGGTGAAGGAACAAGAATATGTATCCTTTTTTTTGGAAAAAGCAGATCCATATAGCAGCTGCCTTTACCACAGCCTAAACATGGTGAATTCAGATATTCATTGTCACGGTAGCTTGGTGTGAACTAACTGGTCATCTCCTCACAGTGCCTTATGGACCACAGGTATTGTTTTGGTCAGTGAGCAGAGATGAAGCACTCCAAGCTTTGGCACGTTGTCACGCTGAATAACTCACGTTAGAGATAATATGTTCCCCTCCCTATGAAACTGTTCCAGATTAGGGACAATCCCTTCTCTGCGTTCACTTTTACAGTCTGCCATCTGTGCACCGTCCCTGCCTAGGTGCTTTGCAAGCAAAGGAGGAGCCCCAATAGGGCCTTCAGTCTCTTCAGAAGAAACATATATGTGAAACCCTGTGGAAGAGAAGGTCCCCTAGGAAAACTGACAGAATAAGGGCCAGGAGCGTCTCTTTCCAGCTGCCTGAACTTCATACCAAAATCTTGTGGCTGAGAGCTCCAGAGCATGGGCCTCATCCTGCCAAGGGTATCACTCCGAGCTGCTGTTTCTTTCTCAGATATGAAGCATGATGCTGATGAGACAAGGAAAAGCCAAACTTAAAACTCCGAAAACGAATTGAAGCATCACTCTGCAACACATGCAGCTCACCAGTGAGACTGCCAGCACTTGCAGAGAGAAAGTGAGCTGGAGTCCCATAACGTATGAGGACCATGTTAAGGCATTATCTTTTGGACATGATGTATGTTTACTAGGAAACGAGGAGGTGAGGGGCAGTAGGATTGAGGGATTACAGTGCTTAATAGTTCTTAGAAAAAGAGATTTCATCCCTCATGCTGCCCTTATGGCAGTTAGCTATGAGTCTTTTGCTGAAAGCTTATCTCCCCCACAACTTCTCCAAGGACACTACCAGAAAACCGAGCGTCATGAACGAGGAACAGAGCATTTTTCTTGGCAAAGCTGAGCAGAGAACTTCAGGCCTTGTCTACACAAAGAAGATAAAGGAGGATGTGAATGCAAAGCAAAATGCCTGTTCCTGGCTATCACTCTGTGGGGAAGCTCTTTTCCTGCAATAAAGATATCTTAAACTGAAGATAAGGACTTGGGAACAAGTTACTTGTGGTAAATTAACTGTGAGGACACATCGGCTGCTCCACGTCCTTACTTTATTGTCAAATACAAGGTCTTCTGCCTCTTTCCTTGGAGGTACTTCCCTTGCATCACTCGGGCACTGCAGGCAAAAAAAAAAACAGGGCAGAAAAAACCTCTCAGGCAGCTGCCACAAAGTAGTTAATTACAGTGTGCTGCAAGTTCAAACTCTTATTTCCCTTGCTGTTACCCACATGTTTTTGGTGTGAGCCATTTAGGGAACCAACTGCAGTAATTCAGGATGAATCTCTCACGCTGAAGGGTAAGAGTGCCTCGGCAGACCAGGGAGCAAAGAATTGCAGAGAACTTACCAGGGCCCTGTGAATGGGTCCCAAAGATGTAGGGGATGGCAGCCAAGACAGCAGGTCAATCCTTGCTTATAGGCATCTCCCATTTCTCCATGGTGGCCAGGTAAGAAGATGGTTCAAGGGACCAAGGGTTACACACCCACAAAATAATACTTCTCTTTGCGCATGTCACAGCTTCATCTGGTTGTTTTGGGGTGCATTCAATGAGTCATATTAAGAGTTTTTATTAGGAAAGCAGTAGCCTCCAGTCACAACCAGAATGTGATGATTTTGTTGTTTGCCAGGCAAGGTGGATCCGTGGGGTGCCTTTGCTGCTGTAGGATGGGGCAGGGGTGCTGGGGGGCATTTCTGAGGGCACACACCCCCCTGCTGCACCACATGTCCCCATCAGCACTCAGTTTACCCCACCAAGCTGCAGGCACCCACCTGAGGCACCTGAAAATCAGTGGCCAACCCTGTAAATCTTTGTAATTGTTGGGGGGGGATTCACACCTCGGAGGGCAGCTACAGCCTTTAGTGGCTTGTTCTTTTTCCCTGCTGGTCAAGCCCTCTCTGACTTGCCTCCTGCTGAGCTGCCACGGGGTGCGTAGGGTGAATTGAAGGAATAACCGGGTTTTCTCCAGTGTTTTGCTTGGTTTGGAGACTATCCCCATGCAGTCTTGTGGCTTGTTTGCAGGGTTCCTTTTGTTACCTGACAGGGTTTCATCAGAGGGAGTTGTGTCCCCTCCATCTTAGTGCACAGGGGGATTAAAGACAAGGGACCGCTGCTGCTGCAGTAAAGGAGACAGCATTGTGGCTGAATTTCCAGGGAGCAGAGCCAAAGTGCCACTATTTTCACCCAGACTGGGGAACTAGTGAATTTCAGGCCTCTCTGTGACCTCCTTTGCGTGTCATGTTTAATCACTGTGTCCCTGATGTCAATGGGTCTCCGAGCAAGAGGTCAGCACGGAGCTTGACTGTTGGCCCTGGTGTAGCCTCAGTGCAGCCTGCTGCCTCCCCCTCCTTACCCAGTCTTCCATCGGTCCTTTCCATCCCGTTTTTCCCCTGTAAGCAGCTGGCTACACTGTGACACACCACCCACAACAGTCGCGCTACTTTGCTGCTGCTTGACACCCCAGCCATGCAACACTTCTTCCTGGTGCTGATACCTTGGTTTCCTTCTTTTAATGATGTTTGAGGAGAAAAAAAAAAAATCTTACTTTGGCAAAGCCCGTTAGCCTATGAATAATTGCTCTACTTTGGGCTGTCAGTGAGCAACTGGCTTGTGTCAGCTGCCCGGACAAATAATCTGGGGAACACTGTAGCTCCAAATTAACTCTATCTGTACACATTTTGAGGTACACTTGCATGAGAATCACAGACCTGGGCTGGAGACCTTCCAGAACTGAATTCTCCCCCACAGTCGCTATGGCTAGAGTAAACAGCAAAATGCCATCCGTGGAGTTTATAAAAGCAGTCTAGATGGGGAGCAGTAACTCTGAGTAGTTTTTCCATGGTGCCAGGGTCCAGGCAGTGTCAAACCCACAGCCCCGTTGCAAGGTTGGGCACTGGCATGATGCGCTGTGGCCCGTAGTCACCTGCTGATGGGCAGCTTCCCGTGGGGACCTGCCTCTCTCACCGCACCAGGCAGCCGGCGGCTGCCTCACCGGTGAGGAGTGTGGCTGCAAGGGAGGAGGGCCAGAGACTTTGCCAGCTGTGGGTGACCATGTCGGCATGCAAAAGGCTGGCTTCTTTTTGGGGACTTTACTGGGTGAATGGTGTACAGCTATAATTGTTTTTTGTGCTTGTGGTGCCCCGGGAGATCATCCCAAATCCTGCTGTCAGGCCCCTGGGAGCACAGTTCGTACTCCACACCAGGCTCGGTATCTATAGCATCGTGCAGCATCTGCCTGCCTGTAAGACAGTCTCGTGGGGCTGTGTCATTCCTGGACCACAGGAGCATCCTTCAGCTCCCTACAGTGCCATGACTGTGGTAAAAAAAAATCTCACGAGCTGACACTTCACATGTGTACGTGCGTGTGTATTATACACAGACTGGCCAGCAGTTGAATAATGTATTTTCAAGTGCTGCTCCTTCCAAGTATCATCTTGGCACACTCCAGATATCTATCTTTCACTTTCAAACCGAAGGAACACTGACTCATCTTGAAAATTTGTCTTACGAAGCTGTGGCTTATGAAAACATGCTCTTCCCAAGGATGCCGCTTTGTTTATCATTTCATGTTGCGGAGATGTGTTGTGGATGTGCAGATCCTACAAACAAACCCCTCACCTTCTTGTAAGAACACTGCAACTGCTCATCAGATGTGCCAGAAACAAGTACATGCCAGAAACAAAACTTGAAAAGGGCAGGAATCTGCACCACGGACAACGCAGGAGCTCGAGCACTCTGAAGCAACAGCAGCTCTTGTCCTTCTGTTTTTACCCCGCTTTTCAAATGAGTTGATTTAACATAGTGAGATTGTTGTACTTACAGGTAACAATTGTGATTTCTCCTTTGCTGGTCTGTGTACCTGGAGGAGGACCCTGTAACACCCACATCTGCTTAGTTTCAGCTTCAAATCCCTCCTTAAAAATATGTTTAGTTATAGTACTTCCAAAAGACTTGACAGACTTGGGCTGTCTCCCTGTTTCTTCATGCTCTTCCACATCTTTCTAGAGTCATCCCATTCCCCAGCCAGCGGTTAGACCTTTGATGGTTATGGGGCCAGTTTTGATTTGTGTGTGCTCACTGCTACTACTGAGAAGAGAGAGAAAAACTGCTTAAAATAGCAAGATTAAGTTATTTGGGTAGTTCATTAGATGGTCTTTGAGCTATTGGTTCAACAGTGTTACCTGTGTGTCTTTCACGATTCCAATAGTCCTTGCTTTATACCACCCCGTCGCTCAGGAACTCATTTGCCAACGGGACAGCATTTAATGCACAGAGGTGTGATGGGCTGGGCTGCCACCAGTTGCAGTGGCATTTACAAGTGAGTTACAAAATGATGGCCAGGTCGAGATGTTCAGCTGCGTGTTTGAGGACCTCATCCTGCTGCCCATATCTCTGTGCCATCCATACCTGGTGCTCTGGTTTGGCCTCCACGCTTTGATTACCTGCATCTTTGCTGAACAGCGTCTAAGGGAGGAAGACGGTGAGGCAGACCTTGCCAACGAGCTGGGCAACCCCACATCAGCAATATCTGCTGGTCTCTGCACCTATTCCAGCATGCAGAAAAGAGAAGAAGGGGTTGGCCATGAGCTACACAAAACTTCGGGGCTCCGAGGTGTTGCCTGGGAAGCATCCCCTGTCCTCAGAGAAACTTTAACATTTCAACATTTATTTTTGTTCACGTCAATGAAATGAAAAAACAAAATACTGAAAGGTTTTGTGCAACAAAGTATTCCAAACTGTTTTGGTTAGGAACAGCTGAAACATAAAGTTTATTTTATAATGTGAGCGTTTACACCCAGTGAAGAAAATGGAATCCAACTTAAAAAACCCACTTGAAATAAAACAGTACGATGCCTTTTAAAACCATTTTGTTGACACTTTGATGAAGATCAGTGCATTCTCCTAAAATATTTCAAGTGTAGTTAAGGCATTTTCCTACTTCAATACTATTCTCTAAAAAACTTTTAACTGTTTTTATCTGACCTAGAACGCTGTCTCTTGCTGCAATTTAGCCATTCACCAGGAGGTGGGGCTCAATGTCTTGTAAGTGAACTAGAATTGGAAGATTATTTTTACAACGTCCTTTGGATTCGAGGGCTTGAAATGTGTTTTCTCTCCCCCCTATTTTACAGAGGAAGTCCTTCTGGATCCGCATGACAGCTCCCCAGGCCATAAAACCTCAAACTTGGGAGGCTTAAATGTTCCCAGCCTGTCTGATCCCAGCATAATCTGATTGAGCCAAAATATCATAGAATCATAGAATCGTAGAACCTGTTAGGTTGGAAGGGACCTTTAAAGGTCATCTAGTCCAACCCCCCTGCAGTAAGCAGGGACATCTTTAACTAGATCAGGTTGCTCAGAGCCTCATCAAGCCTGGCCTTGAATGTCTCCAAGGATGGGGCCTCCACCACCTCTTATCATCATTTAAGACACATCAAAGTCCAGAATCCTTGTTCCAAGAGCAAGAATCATTGTGACCCTGGAGATGCTACTGACTTTCTTCTGGCAACTAAGCAATGGGAGAGAGAGGAGCATTCACCTCATGTTTCCACCCCAGTCCCAGCAGGAACCGAGCACAGTCCCTGTGTACCTGCAGGCACCGAGCACAGTCCCTGTGTACCTGCAGGCAGAAGCTGGTCAGCTTGATTTCTGCGTGGTGAGTCATGACACTGTGCTCCATGCCCCTCTGGGCAATCTTGGTCTCACACAAGCTTCCAAGAAAGCTCTCTCTGGCACCCAAAGCCCTGCTGCCTTGCAGTGGAGAGTGCTTCTGTACCAAGGTGTTAACTCCTCAACTGCAATGATTATGCTGCAGTACGGATGGCATGGACCCAAACCCCACAGTGCCTCAGGGTCGAGTGTCTCCGATATTGAACCTGAATTAATTCTCTGCGAGGCGGCGACAGAGCAGCAGGGGTGGCTGAGGGTGTCAGCCCTGTTGCTAGGACGCTGCACAGCAATGGGCTGCAGCAGAAGGAGCTTTCTCAGTGTTTTCTGCTTAGATACAAAATGTTGCTTAAGTCCACTCTGGGTCATGCCAGGTCATGTTTAGGTAGATATCTGGAAGCTTTGGCTGGCTGCTTTATGGACGTGCTCAGGACCAAGTCTTCATACTGAACAGTACTTGGCTCAAACCACAGCATGTCCCGCAGCTTTCCTCAGCTGTAGTTTGGGAGGAAGGATAGCTGCCTTCCCTGCACACCTCAGGGGATGTTTGACTCAGAACAGCCCTTATTCCTGGGCCTCTTCTATGGGTCGCCAGAAAGATTCATTTTGGGTTCAGATATCTTTGGTGCAAGTTCATTTAGATTCTTTTCCTGGAGCACGTGGGTGGGATGAGGCGCCGACACCTCCTCTGTGTGTGAACTTTCTACTGAAATTGGGTGACCAGAGCAGCTGTTCTCTGCAGTGGATCTGCAGATTCGAATCACAGCCACAGAGATGTCTGTTTTGGGTCACACCGACGTTTCACCTAGATCAGTGTCCTGTCTTTGGCAATGGCCAAAGGCTGATGCCTAGGGAAGGGGATAAGAATAGAGCAAATGTATAGTGATTGTTCCCTACAGTACCCATCCGACCAGCAGTGATTTCCAGCTGAGAAATTTATTGAATTAGTCGTGGTACCTCTACATTTGATAGCCCTCCTAGAGACTTTGAGTGGTTCTAGTGGGCAGTTTTCTTAGCTCCTCTTTGTCCTATAGCTAATTTCCCACCGCCTCAGTTTAGAGACACTTTGAAAATTGTTTTGCTCTAATGGACCCATTGGAAATCACTTCAGAGTGGAATGCAACAGATTCCTTTCGTTAGCCATCTATGTGCTGGCTATAATGATTAGTGAAGATTCAGTACTTTCACTTTTGCACCATCCATCAGCCATTCACTCAAGGCAGCAGAACCTAGGACCAGTGGCCAAAAAATCAACCTATTGAATCAGAATGAGTGGCTCAGTGTCCCCTCATGAAAAAGAAATGAGAAATCATTTTCTGCATATTTTATTTCAAAACAACAGTCTTATCTCCATTTCAATTAGTGTGTTGTTTATTAACAGTGAAGGTAAGTCCCACTGCCTATTCAAAACACTCCTCCCTTTTGCATCCTGAAAAACAATCAATAGACTCATAGCAGTATTGGCACTTAGCGGAAGTTAACCACAGCTAAGAGCGATGTTAACACGGCAAACCCACTTACTCAGGAAGTCCTTGAGACAAATCTGAAACGCAGTGTTCCTGTCTGGCAGCAGAAGACAAATTAAGCATTTTTCTTAGCTCCTAAAATGCATTTAAATGCCAGCGTTCTCATGGGGAAAATTGGTTTCTGAAAAGAATTTGCATCAAAATTATCTTTGTACCCACTTCCCTAGAAAAGAGTTGATTGTCCTTTATTTTCATAACCTCTGTGCCAAGTATCCCAAGTATGAGGAAATATTGAGTTGTGCATCCTATTTGCACCAGCGGTTTCCCCTCAGGCAGCCTCTTCTGCCAGAAAACTGATGCCAGTTCCCCTGGCAGTTCAGTCTGGATGGGGCACCGCCACCCAGCGCAGCCCTGACGTGGAGGTGCAGCAGCTATGGACCTTCTTAATTCTGGTGCTGCCAGAGCCCAGAGGAAGTTGAAGTCTTGTTCTTGTGGCAGTTATACTGCAGGAGAAAAGAGATGAACCCTGCCAAGAAGTACCTACAGGCAGAAAAAGGAAAGACGTACAACAGCCAGGCAGCGGAGACTGCTGAGAAATGACCACAATGTGGTGATGGTTTTTCAAAGCTGAGTGCCTGCGGAGGTAATCTACATTACTTGGAAGTATAAATGTGAACGGAATTAGTTAAATGTCATCTCCATCCATCTGCATGGACATTCTTGTTCAAACTGAAGATAACTTGGTTGATGTTATTAAGCCAGTTTCACTTCACAATTTTCATGAAATACGGTGAATTTTTCTGACTGTCCCAATGTGGACAGGCCATGGTACAACTCCATTTTCCAAGCTGGGGCTGGAGGAAGGAAGGATTGAAGGAAGAGGGGTCATTCTGCTTAGACAGGGTCAGAAACAAGAGAGCAAAGTGCCTCGTTAAAGAGATGAGGCTTGAGCAGAGACCAGCCCTTGTCAGCAACTCGTCACATGCAAAGGTTCTATAAGGGAGAAAGCAAGGCAATGTCAAAGGCTGAAGGATGATAGAGGCTGAGAATGGTCACTTAGGGAAGGTCTGAAAGGTGAAAAGAGAAGCCTTTGATCAGGTGGAGCCAGCAGGTGCTAGGAAGCAAGCGAGCAAAAATAGAGAGTTAAGAAAATGATTTTGAGTAATGCTCTGAAGGGAGTAGGTGCAAGAGCAGACAAAACTGGAAAGGAGGAGGGCTGTGAAACGATGTGAGAAGAAATTACAGAATTTAGAGACGCTGCAGAAGATGAAGAAAACTGAGACATAGAAACAGTCATACCCAGAGGAAGGAGGAACTGATGATATACAGGAAAAGGACCGAGGAGACTTAGAGGAAGCTGGTATTGACCCGTCAGGCACTGAGAGCAGTGCTAACGCAGATACCATCATCGCAGTCAAGCAGACCAGTGAGGGAGCAGCTCATGGCAAAGGCGAGATCCATTTCAGTGAGTTTGAAACGTAGACTACAGCTGCAAGGCAAATCAAGGGAAAAGCGGAAAGATGCCAGATAATCAAATGGGCACCAGTGTGGAGGTGAGAGCTGGCGAGGGTGTGGTTGGGAGGAAATGATGTAATGGAAAGTTAAAGTCCAAGGGAGGTCATCCAAGACTTACCATGGGACAGCAACGCCAGGATGGGGCAGGAAGAAGAGTTGGATGAAGTGGCGATGATGGAAAGAGGGTGAGTAAGAGCAGGGAGTGTTGGAATTAATTAGTAATAATGAGAAGAAACCCCCCCCAGCTTCCCTCCACTTTCTCTCCTTGGAGTAGAGGGCTGGACCTTGTTACTAAGAAAGGTGTGGGAGAGAAAAGGAAGGAATAAGAGGATCACAGGAAGAAGAAATGGTGAGATGCTATCTGAGGATGAGGAGTGAAAGGTAAAAAGGGAGGAAATATAATTAGGCAAAGGAAAACTGAGGGAGGACAAAGCGACAGTTCTATAGAGGACAGGGAGGTGGGTGCAGTTGGAGAAGACCTTTTAAAAATGCTACTTTGACTCCAGACTCCGGGCTGCTTGCAATTCCTAACAGAAAGGGAGAGAAATGCAGGTCCCTGACACTCAAGAGGTGCCCCCTACAGCTGCAGCGTGCTCAAACCATCGCTAGCTCTTCCTCTGCCAGGCTGAGCTCCATCTCCCTTTGTGGCACCTGGATCCCGACAGCCCATAATCCCAGGCCAGGTGTCTCAAATAATTAAGTACCTTGTCCCTGAAGCAGAGAAAGAACTTCATCAAGGCAAAGCTGAGGGGTAAACCACCCTGGATGACACAAATAGCAGAGAAGAGCTTTGTCAGGGTTGCCCTATGCTGTGTTTCCAAACTGGTGCTTCAAGTACGCAGAGCCACCATGTGTTGGAAAAATCTTTCTCCTGAGGCAGCAGCAGCAGAGCTGTGCCCCTCCCAGCGTGGTGGTCTCGTGTTCAGCAAAGCATCCCCCTTGTTCCCGGGTCGTGGGCAGAGCCGGAGCGTGTTGGCAGCGTCCTCCAGCCCCACCCGGCAGCCCCAGCTGTGCCTGGGGGGGACAAGCTGCCCTCCGAGCTGTCCCCCATGAGATCAGCCAGGCAGCGCCGTGCCACTTTGGGGCCGTCCGTCTGAGCCTACGCGTCCGATGGGGATGGTGACTGCACGTTCAGGGAAACCTTCTTCGGGCGACGAGTCCTAAGAGCCAAATACCAGCAGCGCCTGCCGCCAAGGACTGTGGCAGAAACACCCGGCCCTTGTAGGGCGGCAGGCAGGACGTGGGGCGGGGATCTGGCCTTCCTCATGGCCCTGGTGACAGTCAGACCATTCATGAAGAAATCAGGCACAACCCTTCAATGTTTTGGGGGTCGGCTTATGCAACAGCAGCATTGTTTCCAGCCTCCAGGCTGACATGAAGATTTAGGCAATGGGGCTGCTCGGCGGGAGGGCTCTTGCTGAAGAGGAAGGGGAAGCGCAAACATCTCAGCGCTGCAGGAGACTTGCTGGAAGTGTGTAAGGAACCAGGGGGGCTCCGGCTAATTGCTGTATGCAAAATGAGTGGGAGGCAGGAGGTCGTGGCCAGAACCCCCCTTTCAAGCTGGCATTAAACTGCCCATGCTCTGCGTGGCTCAGAGTGCTTAACAGGTCTGAGTGACACTTTGCCTTCATGTTCATCAGGTAGCATGTTGTAAAGCTCTTTGGGAAAGCTTGACTTTAAAATATATATAACATCAGTTTTTCTTGCAGGGGGGAATCATATTTTTGGGAAGATCTCTTGACCTCAAAAAGTTCCTTTGTTCTTCTCGTCTATCTAATTACCGAAAAGTCATGTCTGGTCAACACTTTTTCAATTATCTGTTTAAGATCTGCAACCACAAATAACTCTAAATATTTTAAGTCTTTGTGAATCACCCTAAAGGTTAGAAATCTTTTGTCTTTCTTCCAAATGTCAGCAGATACACCCACAGTTAATTCCAGGTATTAAATAACACAGGTTCAAAGTCTCCTAAGTCTGCAGATCACCATCTGCATTTTACCATGTTTTCGGGGTACTTTTACGGAGGGATAACATGACCTCAGCGATGTGACTGGCAGCAAATTCATGGGGTCATGCTGTTTAGCAACTGGAAGGATTAGTCTTGACTAGTGAGATGCCTCTCTGCCTTGTAGCTGACAAAATCAAACACTAGTTTGAAATTCATTGCACTGGGTGCCTGCCAGAAAATGCAATGCAATGCAGTTTATTTGAATTCCAAGTGTTCTGAGCAGGGCTGAAGCTGGAGTAAACAATATCCCTAAAAAAACACTGTGAGAGCAAAGCAGTTGCAGTCATTAAGGAAAAAGCAACCCCAAGCCATTGATCAATCTTAGTTTTTTTCTTGCCAAATAGAGACATAACAATAGCCTGCTTTTTTAGCAGAAGGACCTCAGAGAAGGAATATGCTCTACTGCTGTAAAAAAGTAGGGGTGTCTTCTCACTCCCGAGTTTCCAGGAATGACTTTCTTGGAGGTGCCTATTGGGAATGGGCTGTCTCTTGCTCCCTGGTGGAGGAGCAGGGGGAGCATTAGGGAAAATGAGCTTGGACAAGTCTCTAAATCAACGGTGTTTATATGGGTCCAGGAGACATTTATTAGAGTTCCCAACTCTAATAAATGATGAATCCTCTGAGCCTCTTATCATCACGAAGCATGCCTGATCCTCTCACAATCCCTGTGAGTGCCGAGCCTGGTGAGTCCTTTCCTCACAGGACCAGAGCTCCCTGTCCCCATCCCCGTCCTGGTCACTGTCCCAGGGCTGGCAGCACAGGAGCTTCCCTGCCATCACTGCTCTGAGCTGCTGGCTGTGGTGTCACCTGGCAAAGAGAAGCAGCGAGTAAGGGCAGCCTCTCCTGTGTCCTCAATGCTCCTAATTCCTGGCAGGGCTGTAGTTCCTGCCGGCATTAAGCAGTTAAGGAGTTAAGGGCAGGGGGGTGAAAATGGGGGTCTAAAAGTCCTAAACTCTCCATCATGTAGCCAGGCTGTGCTGCAGGGCCTGTCCATGCAACTCAGATGCCCTGTACCCCTTGGAGCTGTGATGAAAATCTGTTTATTTTCACCAAGTGGCATAGGTCAGGGGTTTGTGTAGAGCCCCAACCTGTATCTCTGCTTAAGGCTTCTTCCAGTGCTGTGTCTTGATGTTACCACCAGCTGCAATGTGGACGCGCAAGAGCCATGCAGGAACTGCAGCTTTGAAACTCTTATGTGCCTTTCCTGTTCAGTGATCTTCCGTTGTGGGGGGCTCAGTGCAGAGGGGTGAGGCATTTTTTCCTTTTCTAGTAACAGCCAAAGTCATGTTTAACTTGGAAGAACCCATAGTAAGAATGGCCAAGCTGACACACCTTTTGTTAGACTGCTGCTTGCCAAGACAAAGTTTTAGGACTCAATACTTTGTGAAGTTGAAATGGTCTTGAAGGTGGGCAGCCAAGGTTGCTTCTCTCATGATGCCCATCATCAAAGTTCATGTCAGTTCTTCTTTCTCCTGGCAGTTCACAGAGTGTGAACACTGATGTCCAGGCATCACACTGGCAAATGTCCCATACCTCTGGGGACTGTGTGCTTCAGGCAGTCAGCAGCACCTAGGTTTGACAAGTTTCAGGGCTTGCTTCATTTACCCACCTTGCTTTTCATTGAGTTGTCAGTCCCAGAGCTGGTCTCAGGTTTTGTGACACCATGCCAGAGCACAGGGAACTTGTTCTTGAGGCTTTAAATGTAAATTTTGCAAAGGCTTTCATAAGCAGCACTCGTATTCTGCTATTTTATTGCTGACTAGTTGCAGTGTTGAAAGGTGTCTGGTGAAGCAGCAAAGGCTATGACTCTACATGGCGGAATTACTCAGTCTCACCCAGAGATGAGGAATGGGGAATCATGGCATCATATTCTTACACTCACTATTCTGACAAAATCACGTTGTAGAGTAACACAGTACTATCTCCATATCCATAAACACTCAAAGGAAAATACTCATTTGCTCTAGAAGTTGAAGCTGTTTAATGGAGAGGAACAGCAACCTCTTGCTGCCACCCACTCTCATCACATCAGATAATTAGTGTCTATATAGGTAGAGTACTGGAAAGAGAAGATGGAGAATCGGGATTTGGAGGCAGATGCTACCATCGTAGCAATAACTGAGACACTCCTGCTGAGGCAGGCTGATAAAAAAGCGAGAAAAATGACCAAATGAAAGAATCTTAGAATAAGCAGACTAATACAACTAACTTCCGGAGGCGGCAGGCTGGGGTGCTATACCTTCACAAGGCTGCAACCCCACAAGCCCCCATAGAATCATAGAATCATAGGGTTGGAAGGGACCTCTGGAGATCATCTAGTCCAACCCCCCTGCCAGAGCAGGGTCACCTACAGCAGGTTACACAGGAACACATCCAGGTGGGTTTTGAATGTCTCCAGAGTTGGAGACTCCACCACCTCTCTGGGCAGCCTGTTCCAGTGCTCTGCCACCCTCAGGGTAAAGAAGTTCCTCCTCATGTTTAGGTGGAACTTCCTATGTTCCAGTTTGTGCCCATTGCCTCTTGTCCTGTCCCCAGGCACCACTGAAAAGAGCCTGGCCCCATCGTCCTGACACCCACCCTTTAAGTATTTATAAGCGTTGATAAGGTCACCCCTCAGATGTCTTTTTTCCAGACTGAAGAGACTCAAATCCCTCAGCCTTTCCTCATAAGAGAGGTGTTCCAGTCCCCTAATCATCTTTGTAGCCCTCTGCTGCACCCTCTCCAGCAGTTCCCTGTCCCTCTTGAACCGGGGAGCCCAGAACTGGACACAGTAAGCCCAGAACTGGACACAGTAAGCCCAGAACTGGACACAGTCCCCAGCTCCCAGCGTGTTCACACTGTAAAACCACTGTCCTGAGCGAAGCGCGTGGTGCTTCCCAACTGCTCTGCTCGTGCTGCTCTGCTTCCTGTGGTTGGCTCAGCCTTTGCCCAAGCCCTCTGGCTGGCTGGCCTGACCGGCTGTCTCAACAGCCATTTTCATGGGGCTTGCTCTCTGGACCAAGGCACGCTTGCACGGCACGTGCCGGCAGAACTTGGTGTCTGCTTGGGGGAGAAAGTTACAGCTCATGTCGTGGCATTTGGTGCCACAGGGCTGGAAACCAAACCACCCTGCCTTGGCTTTGTGGGAAGGAGGAGCTGCTAAAATAGAGCCCGACAGAAGTAGGGCCAGGCATTTCGCACCTAAAAGTCACAGAATCGTAGAATCATTTAGTTTGGAAAAGACCCTTAAGATTATCGATCGCTGTCATTTTTGTGAGGAGGATGGCATGAAAAAGACACGGTTTCAGACATAAACAACTCAAGAAGCAAGGAGCGCCAGCTCTACAGCTGCCTGAAAAACCTTAGTTGCTCCTTGTTTGTGTGCAGGCATTCTTTAATGACATAATCTCCTCTTCTTTAGTTTTTGTTTAAATGAGTTTACCAGATGGGCACTGAAGAAGTCAGACAGCATTGACATTCATCTGGTAATTTAATTTAACTTAAACAACTTTTCAATTTCTTCTGACAGTTTGTTTTCAACCTGTATCTCGAAGATGAATTGAGTAAATATCCCAAAAAGCTTCATGAACACGGGCCCGAACCATTTAATTACTAAAACAATGGAAATCTTCCCTTTGATTTCAGTGGGAGAATTATCAAAGCATATAAACAGAAGTAATTAACAATTACAGTAAAGAAACTACTTGCAGACAAGCGATCACTAGAAGAAGAGGCAAAACTCAGCAAATAAATTACTGATTAAAAGTGATTTGCCCATAGCAAGTATATGTTCTACCTTGTCTTCTTTTTAAAAAATGAGCATTTACTTCATGTGATGCAGCTGTCTGTGCTTCTACCAACCTGTGCACATGCTTACACTGAAACAGGACAGCCTGCAAGGAAGAGGGGTGCTTACCAGGTGCTCATAGGAGTTTTCCATGGCTGGCAGGCATTTTCTGGTTCTCTTTCAGCCTCTTTTCTCTCGGTTAGTGGCCTCCAACGGAACTGTGGACGTCAGCCCAAAAGCATTACACGATTAACATGCTTACTGTTTCTGTTCATCTTGAAGTAAAATAGATGCTCAGGTTTATGTATATAAATAATCCTTACACTTTGTGCAGGTTTAACGTTAAACAGATGCAAAATGTTTACAGGACAAGGGTCTCAAATCATTTAAACAGATTTATGCTGAGCGGTGATAGCCATTAGAATAAGCGGTCAGAAACTCCCCTAGCAGTGTTTCATGCAGCATTCCCACTTTCTTGTGCATTAATAAAGCAAATGTCACTGGAATTTAGTGGAAGGCTGCTTATGTTTTCACTTGGATCCAAAGCTGTGATTGCAGCTCGTGTGGAAGCTCGCTCTCTTAGACGCTCATCACAGCAGATGTGGCTTCAGCTGCTGGGTGCTGAGCCATGCCTGTTTGGTAGCCCCTGCTGCCACGTCCATACCTGCACTGGTGCTGGGGATGAATCCTGCCTGCTTATGCCCAAGTGAGCTGCAGCCAGCACTCTGGATTGCAGAGGAGAGAAACTCTCTGTATGGAACCCTTGAAGTTGCCTGTAAATATCTGGGCAATTTGGCTTACTAAAGTTCTTCTTTTACATGCCTGCCTCTGTCTGTCTCTTATAGTTATAAACCTACCCCTACAAGCTGGTGGGATTAGCATTTTAGCTCAGAGGCTGCAGCTATCTTTCCTTTGCATTAATGACAAACATTCTAGAAGTGAAGAGTGAATAAGTTAATTGGCCAAATGCAAAAAGCTGTTTTGTTAGCTGGTATAATTAGCGGAGCTCAAAAGTGAATGAAAGGAGATGAGGCAAGGAGCTCTGCTAGATTGTGCCAGCTGAGGACCTGCTCCAATGAGTTTTTTAGAAATTCAGCAAGCAAGCTGCTGGTGTGCTGCATCTTCTCTGCTCGGGGATTCTCCAGTGGACAGCGATCATTTGTCTGGCCTCAGTTGGCTGGAAAGAGAAGCATTAGCATAAACAAGAGAGAAAGTATCAGCAACCCCAACTATCCCTTGTCTTGGTTTGAGCTATAGTTTAATCAGATGTTACACCGATGCCAGCTGGGCTAATTACAGAAAATGCCTTTCCTCCAAAAAAACAAATTGCACATTACCATGGGAACAACCCCATGCTCATTGAAACATGGCATCTTGGTTGATTCCTGAGTTTATCACATTCTCTCTGGAATTCTGCCTTTCAAATGAAAAACCTTTAAGGCTGCACAGCACGTGCAGGTGAGCAGAGTGGGTAGTTTCATCCAGGCAGGTGGCTGCACTCCTGCAAATTCAATCCTCTGTCTGCCCTGGATGCACTTGCACTGGGTGAGCTGTGAAGAAACAGCTGAGGGAAACATAAAACCTTTCAGATTTGTGAACTCTACGAAGATTCACCGTTTCCAATACATCCATATACCATTTTCCCTCCCGCTGGAAATTGCAGTGTTTTGCCCTTTTCAGAGCTGTTATTTAAAAAGCAGGGAGTGGGTGCGAGCCTGCTGAGCGATGTCAGCTCCCGTGGAGGGTCCCCTGCGTTGCCTCTGCCACCCACAATGAAGCTGGGAGATGGAGGGGCATGCTGAGGCTGTGCCTCCTGCCTTGCCAGGTACCCTCTGCTGCTGAGAGCAGGCTCACATGTCCGTGTCAGGGAGCACTGGCACAGCTACATTGTCCAGTATCTACATCCACTGCAATTCACAAACAGCACCGTGTTCAACAGTACTTTCCTCACACAGAAATGCTCTTGCTCCAGATTTTAGGTGGGATTTGGATCTCTGTGATGTTGAGATCCCAGACTCTAATAGAACTTTACCCCGTTCTATTTGATAAAACTTCTGACCCAAACATTCAGATCTCTTGGTTTGGGTGTTTCCCTGCCCCAGCCGTCATACCTTGTTGGTGGAGTTTACTTTCTCTCGGGAATAGCTGCTTCCCCACATGAGAACTGCATATATAATTAACTAGTCAGTGTTCGAGTCAGTCCTTGATTCATAATCCAGAAAAAGCCTTTAAAAGTTGCACTCAGGGTGCAGGTGGCATTTGATGTAGAAGGCTCGCTACGCTCAGCACCCCACTGCATGACTGCTGCTATCGCACTGCAGGCTCCATCCTTGAGGAGGCCCCTCAGGAAGGGCAGAATCAAAGCCAAAGGGGGGGTAACGAAGCAGTGATGCTCAAGCAACAGGGGCAGCATTCAGAGCAATGAGGGGAACAGTGAAAAGTGAGAAGAGGAGAAAGTTACCAATGTTGCTCCTTTCAATGTGGAGACAACAGGCTGCAACAGGCAGCAATATATTGAACGTGTGGTATTACAGATGTGTCTTACCTTGAGCTGTCTGAAACCCTGTCAACTAGAGACTCCTTTTTCATATGCTGCTTTGTTTTTAAAAGCCTCTCCCAGGCTGTAGCAGTCAGGTTCTGGGAGGAAATATTCCAGGAGTGGTGAAAGACAGTCTATCGGAGACCTCCGCAGCTGGGGGCTGGGATGGGCTCCCTTTGCTTGTCACAGCATGCCTATGCTGTCACATAATTTGGCTCCTTGCTTCAGTTCTGGGCTACAGTCCCCACCTTGCAAATGGCTGCTAAAATCTCAGACCACTCCCAGGCTCCCATCTGGGGTGAAAATGATCACCTTGCTCTGCAGCAAAACTCAGGTGCAGCTCTGCAGGGGGCTGCCCCATACTCAGTATGGATGAGCAGGCCCCAGGTTTGGCTCCCCGTGCTCCAAAGAGCCCTCCAACACCACCTCCACCATAACATCGCCAGGGTGTGCAGCCCACAGCGTTTTGCTCTAAAAATCCCATGCAGCTCGCCAGTTAATACTGTCTTCCCCTCATTTTGGACACTGCAAACTGAAAAAAACGCACACACATAACACCCAGGGCCCAAAGGCGATGGCGTGCCTGCTGTTAGCAGCAGAGACACCGCTCCCATGGGCTGGGGGGTCTGCGCAGCTCAGGCGGGAGGGCTGGAGCAGCAAGTGGGGCCAGAGTCCCTGGAGCAGGTACGTCCAGCAGCAGAGGTGCAGCCTGAGATTTTGGAGGTGGCTCTGTGTTGGTCCCCCACACACTCAGCCACAGGGCTGTGCAGCAGCACGCCAGGACGGGTGTCTGGGCAGAAGCAGGTGCGGAACTGGCATCTGCCAGATTCCTGTGCGAAGCCTGCCCATGTTATTTGCCTTCCTTTAAATTGTGCTTTTGCTTGTTTGATCTATTTGGGATTATTATTATTATTTTTTTTTGCCGGAAAATGTGGTGTTTATTTTTCCCAGTGCCTGCAGAAACTTTTATATCTTATGTTTCCCTCCATAGCAGGCAAGAACTGTAATGCGTCTCCACCCCCTTTTTTTTTTTGCTTAGTTTCTGCAGCAGAGGACCCATTATTGATTGTTGTGAAAATATGGGTCTCCTTCAGTGATGCAGCAAAAAGTAGATGGGGAGGTGGAGGCCACCAGAGAAGTCTAACTGAGAAGTCCAAGACTGGACCGAAGCAAAACCCCCCAGCCAGATGTGAGGCAGAAATACAGAAAGAACAAAGGATGACATGAAGAAGGAAAGACACCATGTAGAAGTTCTGTACAGTCATTCATATTCCAGCTGCGAGGTGGTGGTGGGGGGTACCCCTGAGCCTCCCCCGTTCTCTAGCAGAACTGATAGCTACAGCTGCGTGAGCGATGTCTCGCTGCCAGGCAGCTGCCGAGGTTGCAGTGCCCGTGGGCAAGGGGAAAGGAGGTCAAACCCAGCGCAGGCAGGGCTGTGTGGGCAGGGCCGCCGTGCCGCTGCGCTCCCCGAGGAGAAGGCTTGGGCAGGCGGCGGTGTCCTCGCTGTCACCCACACCCAGGCCGGAGCCCAGCCTCATGCCCAGCCGCGGGTAGCTTCTCCGTTGCTCGGGCAGGAGCGGAGGTGCCGGTGGAGGGAAGTGATAAAGGTGGCGGGCAGGCCGCGCCTGCCTGCGCCCGCCCGGGGCTGAATGCCCACCCCGGCCGGGAGGACGCAGTGCCACGGGGGACGAGACGAAAGGGTGCGTGTGTAACACGCGTGGGGCAGCGGAAACTCCCCTGGGTGCAGAGGGACAGGCTCTTCTCCACGAGGAGAAGTTTTCAGAAGGAGCCAGGTGAGCGCAGGCAAAGGGCCGGGGGATACTGCGGGGACCGACGGGCGGGGCGGGGCGGGTGTGCCGGGATGCGGGGCAGGGCCGGGCCCGGCCCCGCGGCCGGGGCGGGCAGGGGGTGCCGCGGGGGGCGGAGGGTCGGCTCCCGCCTCCGCGGGGCCGCCCCGCTGCAGTCTCCCGGCAGCCCGGGAGGAGGAGACGGCGGGGCGCTCAGGAAGCAGCGGGGCAGCCCCGCGGAGACGGACGCCGGGCGGGCGGCAGCTCCGCGCCCCGCCGCTTCCCGCCACCCCCGGCCCCATGGCGGGGCCCGCCGCCCCCCGCGCCCCGCCGCGGCCCTGGGCCGCCCTGCTGCTGCTCCTCGCCGCCCTGCTGCCCGCCGCCGCACCAGGTAGGCAGCCGCCCCGGCGACAGGCGACCGAGCCGGGCAGAGCCACCTGCCGCCGCCCCCGTGCTTGTGCCGGTCCCTCCGGCTGCCCTCCCTCAGGCTGGGGAGGGAGACCCGGGCGGGGAGGGAAGGGGGGGGGTGGGCGGTCTGCAAAGACGGGGCAAGCCCTGGCGCCGAGGGTCTGGGGGATCCCCGGGGCTCTGGGAGAGCGGGACCCTTCGCGGGTCAGCCCGCGGCGGCTCGGCTGCGCTTGGGGCAGCTCCGGGCTTCCAGCCCGCCAAGGGCGCTCCCGGCCAGACGTGAGCTGAGGGCAACCGAGGGCTGCTTCCCGCTTGCCTCTAGCCCGTGGCTGCCTTATTCCCGCTGGCACCGGGTGCTGGCCCCTTCGTCCCGTCGAGCCCCGCTCCCTCGGTTCACGGCGCTGACACCGGGCAGACCCCGCGCCGAGCATCTCTTCCGAAAGTCGGGCGAGATCCCTCTTTTTTCTTCATTCCCGCCGCCGGAGCACTGAGGATCGGAGCCTGGATCAGGCCGGGCGAGGCTGGGGCTGCTGTCAGGATTCTCCCGGCGCTCAGCCTCGGCTTTCAGCTGCTCGGGAGGTCGGGTCGCGGGGTGGGGTGGCAGATCTTCCCCGTCCTCTCCCGCCTGGAAGCGGTGTACGTTCAGTGCAGCCCCCGCGGCACTGGCTGCACCGCGGGCAGTGCTGCATCCCGGCACTGCCTCAGCTGGCGCCCGCAAGGTGTTTGCACCAGAGCACGGCTAGAGGCAGGGTGTAGCGGGACGTATGGAGGCATTTCAGCACCAGATTTTAACTGCTGGGGTTACAGTGGCCAGGGCGGTACGGGGACACCTGCTCCCTGGCTCTGGACACAGTGGCTGCCCCATCTCCAGCCCGATGCCGTAGCTGCAGTGGAACCAGTCAAGGATGGTCGCATCTCACCCTGTGGCAGCTCAGGGCTGGGCAGGATCTAATGTCACCCGTGACTCCTGGGGCGTTTTAGTGTGCACCTAAGCAAACTGGAAAGATCTGCTTAATCTGGAACAAGGAAAAGATCTTCAAGGCTGGTTTGAAGACCCTACACAGCTCTCTCTTTGTGGGCTGCTGGAGGTGCGTGGCCCTCAGGGTGCACAGTCACAGAGTGCGTTTGCAGGAGGCTGAGTGAGCGCAGCTTTGGGGGCAGGTGCCCGTATATCCACTGCTGTCTCTTTCTGTGACGTGTTGTGCTTGTCCAGGTTAAGCCTGGGATCACTCTCCTGGAAGTGGGTTTGCAGTAACGCTGCTTTGCAGCGGTGGGGAGTGGAGGGGGAACGGGGTCTTCTGTACCTGGGGCTGCCTGCCGGCAAGCGAGAGGAGAAGGAGGGAAGGGAGCAGGGGAGGTTGCGTGCTGATAGCATGGGCAACATCCATGGGAAATGTCATAGCCTGTGAAGAAAAGTGTTAGCTGTTGTGACAGGCAGGCTTTTGCTTCTCTGACTGTGTAACATCTAAAGTGATTCTAGGGGAGTCTGAAGCTTTATGGATGTTACATCCAAAATTTCAGTACAGTCTTTCTTCGTTTGCAGTCCCACACCAATGTGATGTAAACCCAAGCCAATTTCTGAACAAACCCAAATGTCTTGGCATAGCGTTGCACAGAGCGCTGCGTGCTTCCCAGCTACGGACCTCTGGAGCGCACCAAAACCTGCTGGAGTGGGAACACTGTGCTGTCTACCCCCAGAGGGGCCGTACAGGACTTGGGTGTGGGCTGCATGTGTGTTCCTTCTCCCTGGTGGTGTGCTGGCCACGCTGAGTGGGCACCACTTTCCTTTTCCAGCCTAGGGAGTGGTTCATAAGCCACTAAACCCAGACTGTGCCCTGAAGAAGTGTAGTCTCAGGCAGGAGGGCTAGTGGGTGCTGGAGTCCTTTCTCAGGGGTTAAAAGCTATTGTTGAGTGCCTTTGCTGCCCTGCTTCCTCATCTTCTATCCATGTTTGAAATGGTCCCTTCCCATTCTGCTTTCCTCACCTTTCCAGCACATGCTCTGTCGAGGTGACCTGTCCCAAACTCAACTCTGTACTTTGGAACCTTTGCCTGAGTGTTGTGTCTGGGAGGCAGGGCGGCTGCCTCGGCTCAGCCGAGGGGCTCTGACAAACGAAATGAAAGAGCCCTTCATTTTTTTGTCTGTGGAAAGAAAGAGAAGATTTTTCCCCAGTGAGGGTCTGTCATTGGGCTGGTTCTCTCACTGACTTCCCTTCTCTTTATCAAAATGGAAAGTCAGTGTGGAGCCTGTGCCCGGGATTGCTATGTGCAGTCTCTCAGGCCAAGGAAGTGTAAGAGAAGGGTGTTGTGCTGGAGCCAGTTTAGGGGGAGATCCCATTTGTGTTTTGCCAAGAGAGATTTTTGTTGCTTGCAGCCAGATCCTGTGTGTGGAAGGATGTAGAACACACACTGACAGCAGAAAGCAGCCCTTCTGTAGAAATCCTCCTCAGCTGCTGTTATACAAACAATATCCAAGCACCACCTGCGGCCAGTGGCAGAAATTTGGGAGAAATTTTAGGAAGAGGCTGAGCTCAGAACGAGAGCCTTGCTGACAGCAGCACTAACTCTCGTTTTCCCTCCTTGGCTAGACTGTGTGACATAAACAGAGAAAGCAGGAGTATCTCCAAGGGAATTTTCCACTGCATTTAGCGCTAAGGAATGTATCTTCTCAGTTATATAGGGCAATGCTGTAATGGTCTTAACTGTATAGCTCTGTACCAGCCTCTGGGTGTGTCAGAGGTATGAAAGCCCTTGTGCTGTCCAAGTCTGTAATTCCAACTCTTCGGACAGCACATGGACCGAGGTTGGCTGTACATGTGGTTAGGAAGATGCTTTCAGAAAATAGAGGGGGGCTGAATAGATCATGGAGCAAAATAAAGACATGGCATGCTTTTTCTCTGCCTGCAGAGGGAATGGGATCTTGTCTGTATGATCTAGTGCATTGAGTGAGTATTCATACACCCAAAAACTGTAGCTCTCTCCTCAGACACATTCAGTGCTCAAGTCACATGGACATTTCTCATGCAGGACACTGAAATGGTAAATGTGGCTTGTGAGTCTCAAGATAACTGAGGTTGGACTTCATGTCTGCTGCAAGTTGTCTGTAGCCATCTGCAGGTGGTCCAGTATCTTCTGATCAATGAAGCAAAGCAGTATTTTCACCAGGTTCAATTTCTGGTGCTCTTCCAGGAATCACAGTTTCTCTAGCTGGCAGCTATGTCACTGTGTCACCCAGCTCTCTCCATCACTGGGGAAGTGCGCAGGTGTGTGGCTAAGGTGGCGTCGGGATGTGCTGGCATCAGGCATTGGATCTTTTAAGTTTACACTGCTGCAGTTCAGGTATAATCAGGACTGGAACCTTTTCCTGACCAAAGACCTCCAGAGTGAGCCTGTGTTTGGTAGCCTCAGTGTGATCCCAAATATTCAACAACCTGCAGCGAAACCAGCACCTTTTTTTTTTTTTTTTTTTTCACAGTTTTGAAATGTCAGGATCCACTAATGTTGTTTAACTTGAGTTGCCTGTCTTCATAATTAGTATTTCCTAACTCCCCTCCTTGCCTTCTCAAACGAACTGTTCTTAACTAGGTGCACTCATGTATCATGGGAACATTTATCATTTGTTGCGTGTGTGATTTACACTGAGGGGGAGGAGGGAGTGTGGATGTTTAGCTATGCCTCCCATGGACCGCTAACGCACTCAGCAGGTGAGGTGGTCACTTCCAGAGGGAATGGCATAGACATTGATGTGCCATTCTCTCGGGAAGCCCCGTGCTGCTTTTTTTCTCCCCGAAGCTGCAGGCGGACTGCGCTCTTGAGCAGCCTTGAGAGGGCTCTCACAGCCCTGCAGCCCTGATCCCTCGGGCAGGTACCAGCGCTCCCTCTTCTGCTTCCCCCTCCACCCCAAATCACCGCTTGTCTTCTCTGTTTTACAGCCCCCTAAAGCAACAGCGGGTTTCACTGGTGTCTTGCACTAGAGTATTGCCTTTATTACTTTGAGTGCAGTTGAAATTTTATTTGCTTGGAACTACGAGTCTACGAGTGTTTTTGTTATTCCCCGAGATGAGAGATCGCTTCACCTCGGCAGCCCGTGCCCCTGCCCGGCATGGAGAGAGGGATGCACCGCCTGTGTGTGAGGCAGTGAAAGCCAGAGGGGAGCAGCAGGTCTTGAAGCTGGGGAGACCCTTTCTTTCTGGCTCATGAGGAGACCAAGTATTTTGCTTCCATGTGGGCTGAGAACATGTATTTTCGCTATATTTGCACTGACACCATAGCTTCTAAGGCTTCTGTCTTCAGGGCAATAAAGGAGTGATGGGTCTCCTGGAGAAATGGGAGGTCGTCTGGAAGATCCTTTGCTATGCGTGACCCAGTATAAAACCTTTGAATTCAGATTTACATTTTTTATGTGTTTGCTATACTGCCGCTTATTCTGCTGCGCTGTTGGCTGCAAAACCTACAGTCTGTGTTGAATGTTCACAAACTGCAGTGCCAAAATAAGCACTGCCAAGATCAAGACAGTGGCTTAAAAAGCACAAGATTTAAAAAACAAGAACTGCTGAGATATTTTGCTTTGCTGTCTGTTCTCTGAGTCTCCGGGACACACGTTTCTAAGCTTTCCTCCACACCCTGGATGTCTTAGAGGGGCAGTTTGGGTTAGCCTGCATCTCCACTGCCTGCCTCTACCAAAGGGGCACTTAGGCCAGCAAGGGGATTTTGCACTGACCCTGTACCTGGTTAGATGGACTTCCTGATGCTCTCATCCCAGCTTTCGCATTTATTCTTACTTGTGGGTACCAGCAGCGTTTGCCTGCAGCACCTCCTTAGTTGGATTCATTTCCTTTGGGGAACGTACAAGCACCTGGAAAGTGTCAGGTTTCCCTGGTTCCTCTTTAAACTTTAGGAAAGCTTGTAATGAAAAGGAACTTTTTCTACGGTGGACCACATGGTTGAGTGCTTAACTACTACACTGGTAGCAGAGTTAACAGGAGCAACATCAAACAGTGTTTCCATGGTGGCTCCTTCCTTGCGTGGTCTTGGCTTGCCTGGGGAGATGGGAGGTTGTGCTGACAGCTCATGTGCTTCTGGTCCCCAGCAAGACCTGTGGAGGCTGCTGAGCTCCCTCCGCCTCCTTTGTCTTGGAGGGGATCCTGGTACCCATCTCTCTCCAGACCTCTCGTCTTGTGTCCTGCCCTCCTAAGGCGCATGGCATCTAGGTTTCTGACACATGTTGCTCTGCTGACACCAGTTCCTCTTCCCTGGTTCCCTGGGACTGCTCTCTGGGTTGTAATGTAAGGTCTTCTCCCCTCCGCTGCCCCTCAGAGTTTCTGCAAATGTATGTTCAAACTTTGTCGTGTTTTGTACTGTTCACAGCATTTTCAGGATGGTTAAAATCTGTGTAGGTTTTATTGGATGTTTCCCGAGCAGCACGCGGTCTCATCTAACTTGTAACTGCTGACCTGCCGTTATCTCTTCATAAATGACATCTGCGCCATGCGATATGGGAGCTCTTCCCATGTGCCAGGTCGGCGTGGGTGCCCTGGCCATGTCACACCCCCATGCTGCGGTAAGAGCTGAACGTGCTTCGGTGCTGCTCAAATTGGACTGTGTGTGTTCGGTGTAGGTACTTGCATTTGGCAGAGTGGGTCTATATTTAAGGCAAATAACCCCAAGGAGTGGAGAAGCAAGGAAAGGTGGAAGAAGGACCCAAGTCATGTAGAAATTGTGTACTCTAAACAGAGAGCTTTTCCTAAACAGAGAGCTTTTCCTAAACAGAGAGAAATTGTTAGTTACATCAGATAAAATACTGAAATCCTGTTGTAAGGAAGTCAGTCCAAGCTTCTCTTCGCCCTGGAGGAAAACCTAAAAGGTACATCCAAATTTAACTATGTATATATTAGAAAGCGATCTGGAGAAGTGTGCGTTTTAAATCACCCCTCTTCAGTCAGTAACTTGATCATCAAATCAGCTCTTCATTAAACAGAACAAATTACCCTTTGAGGACTGTGGAGTGTGTTCATATTTCGTTGTTCCAGTGCAGCTATTTCACTATTACTCAGTCATCAAGTCCTCTTGGGCATCTTGCAATGGTCCTGGTTCCAACAAATCTTTCCGACTGTTGTATTCTTCTGGCGTTAAACTGATTATTTTTCCACTGGAGGAGTCGGTCGTTCTTAATATATACATCTGCTGTAAAACAAGAGGCAACTCTTCAAATGGTTATTTGTCGTCCTGTTTACTGTATAGTTGGCTGCAATATTTTGGCCGAAACTCTTTTTTTGGAAAAAGTGCAGAACTGCTGGAGCTGGAATGTTAGTTTTTCCTTGTCTCTGAAAAGAAGACAAAAATAAGAGAAACTGAATAGTTAGCATAATTTGTCGTGCTATTCTGTAATGAAGTACTTTTTACCCTCCTTGCACAGTGGCATCCTTGGAAGGGCGTACACAGTGGGAAGGGGTTTGGTTAGTAACAGGCAACAACTACTGAGTTTACCTTAAAACTCCCTCAACAGAAAGCAGTAGATGTGACTGACAAACCATGCTGCCAAGGCTAGTGTCTCGCCATGCCCAGTGTCCATCCCGAGCCCCGCCACCTGCCTGGCCAGCCCTGGCAGAGCCCCAGGATGCTCCCACTGCTGAGGGAGGGGAGCGTGGGAGCAGCACCCTGTGCCCACCTCTGCCGCCCCTTCGGCAGCCTGAGGAGTAGCCAGGCCTCGTGTTTTCAGCCTCAGGAAGCCAGCGTTTAGTTTTACCTGTGCTGCTGAGGTCCTTGGGACAGCTCGGAGAGCACTGCAGCATGCAGGCTGCGGCCAGATAGGCGGGAGGGCTGGATTTAGATGCTGTTATTCCTGCTGGGCAGCATCTTTCTTCACGTGGCAGCCCCGCTGAAATACCCAACGGCACCAGAATCTGTCCCTGCATGAGCAGCTGAGCTGTGCTTTCGCATAGTCTGAATGCCTTTCCCTTTCGTCACCTCTTGAGGCCATGCCGTTTGGTGACATAATTGTGTGGTCTTCAGCGTCGGATGCTTTGCAGATGGCCCCGCACGGAGAGGCTGTAGCAGCGTGAAGCTGACGGCGGTCCGGGGACTTGGCAGAAGGCTTGCCGCACTTTTCAGGAGTGGCTGCTCTGGGTTATGTGTTCGCAGCCTTGCTGTCCGTGGCAGCTGAGCTTCGGCCTCAGCTTCTCTCCTAGCTGTGCCATTGGTTTGACGTTTCTGCTCTCCCAAAGTAAATGTATTATAAACAATTTAAGAGTGAATGGCAGTGATGGAAAGGCTCCATCTGGCTCGGCTGGACTGAGACTTCAGCCTGATTTCAGATGCGTTTATGATTAGTATATGTATTTGGTACTGTGGCTGAGGTCTTATTCCAGGGGCAGTGGGCTGGGGATCAGAAGACCTAGTTTCATTCATAGGTCTGAGACAAACGTTCAAAGTGACGTGTCACCTTTGCTGGGCTCCATTGGCCCTGTTTTAAAAATGGGTTGAATGCTTTTTCCATGCTGTGGTGCCAGGGAGCTGCTCAACCTAAGCCACTGTTCTCTTCTACTTGAAACTTTCCAAACAAGAAGTTATGGCTGAAATCTTTTGTGAGATGCTCAGTAACATCTTGGCAGGGTTTTATCAAACCTCAGGAAGAGACTGTTGGGTTTGTACTGTCATCGCACATAGTGCAAAGCAGTGAGCTGACTGTCCCCTGAGGTGGAGAGGGGTGCTCAAGTTCCCCCTCTGTGACTCAGGACACAGGTTCTGATGCTGTCCCTGCTGTAGACCCCCTCATGTGTGTTGTGCTGTGATGTGCGATATGCCAACGCACCTGCTGTGTGAGGTGGCACTCCCTGGAATCAGTGGACACAGCTGAAGGAAGTACATGGATATTATTTTGCTGGATCAAACCAGCAAACTGATGTGTCTTGGTGTCTGCCTCTCCAGTCTGGGGATGTTAATCCAGCCATACCACAGTGAGGTGCTTGAGGATGAATTCAGCTTACTGATCAGGTCATGTTTCTCTGGTGAAAGAGACTGTGAGCACAGGAGTGGAGAGCCTGAAAATGTAGGGTATCCCAGCTTTCCATTTATTCCAGTCAGTAAACTTCAGAGTCTGCTTGGGACTGTTTAGAAAATGACTTTTAATTCCTGCTTTTTGTTGTCTTCTGTGTCCTTGGCTTTGGGAGTGAAATGATTTACTATCAATCTAGATACTTGCTTTGTTGTAGGATCTTGGAGCAGCTTTGGTGGTGCTGGAGCCCTGCTCCCGAGTCTCAGGTCCAAAGCTGTATGTACACAGAGGAGAGGGGAAAAGCTGCATTTGGAGTGTGATGTTGTAAAGACCTGAGTATCTTTTCCCACCAAGATGGCCCACCAGGAAAGTACTGCATGGCATCCACACCTTGAAGTGTCTTGTGCTTGCAGACACAGATGAAATTGCTCTCTTCCTGAAAAACCAAACCCAACACAAAAATAAAATAAAACAGAAAAATAAGCTCTTCTGTGACGGCACAGCTACAGTATTGAAGATATAGAAAGTCTAAATCTTAAACAGGAATACTAGACAGCCAAATTTTCTTGTTAGATACATATATTAATGTACTTTTTTGTTTGTGATGCGACAATTGCTTTGCCAGAGCACTCAGTTCCTGTTCTTCACTCTTTATGGCTACCGTAAGGCAAAATGGCCCCCCGAGGTCTGGGGAGCATGCTGAAACAGGTGTCAGGCGACCGCCCAGCGAGCACTGGCTGGGTCTTCATGAAAGCCCTTCCCAGTCAGGATCAGAGCTGCTGGGTTTCAGTTGCTGAGTGCAAGGTAATACCTGTTTATTGCCACCAGATGTCTCAGACCATACGTGCTCCTCCGCTGCCCTCGCAGCAGCGCAGTCCCCAGCCTAGGCCGTGTCATGCCCATGGAAGTGCTGATAGCTGAGGGCTACACACCTCCGCAGACACACTCGCTTTCCTCTGCAAAAACCGCTGTTTAAATGACTCTCAGGGAGAGATGATGAGTGGTATGAGACATCGTGTGGTTCTGCTCGTGTTTGGTACCACGCTGTGCAGGTTGGGCTGGAAACCTGCAACTGATGATGTGACATGGGAATGGGAATGAGTGTGAAACCTTGGAGGGGAGGAAATGGATTTCAGACCGCCACTTTAGTAAAGTTAAAAGAGAAATGGCTTTGTGTTGGCCTAAATCTTTCCTCACAGTGGTGACTGGCCAGCCGTCCCGCATGGCATTAGCACAGTGCCATGCAGGAAGGCTGGTGTGGGCACAGTTGCGTCCGCACAGCAGTGCAGTGGGAGCACAACTGGGAGAGGATGGTTTCCGAACTCCCCACTGGGAATGGAGGGAAGGAACCGTCCATATATGCGTCAGGGGGCAGGAGGAAATGAAAGAGAAAAGTAGTTTTTCTCTGTCGCCGGAAGGGAGAGGGGAAGGATGTCAGCCCAGTGGAGAGAGCTGAAGCGAGAGCTCAGATAACTGATGGACCTCAGGGTCCGGTGGGGGTAAGCGTCAGAGTATGTGACGAGTCAGTATGGAGGTTTCTGAAAGAAAAAGGTGTGCCTTAAGAGAGGGGGGATTCTTTTTAGCCTGTTCTCACCATTCTGCCTGATGCAAGTTTTTTCTTAAGAGTGGAAAAAGCAGAACAAGCTACTAATAATTGCAGCAAGGGTGGCAGAAACAGGCCCTAGGAATCCAAACATAAGAGCCTCCTTAAAGTTAGCCACAGGGTTTGCAAGACTATAGTCAATGAGAAAGGAGCCATTTGGGTTTTGCAGCGAGGGGCCTCTTGCAAATATATATTTTAAGCTGCTTGTGCTGTATAAATATATATATTTAAAAAAAAACCCCACTTTTATGATGGTTACAAGCAGTCCTTGTAAAAACTGAGAAGGCAAATAGTGAAACTTTGAAATGTCTGCAGGAGCTTTTGAGTAATTTGGGGCCCCTTTTGTATGGAAGGAAATCACTGTGTTTCAGGGAGTTTTGCTGCTCTAACAAAATGTTTGTGCTTCTGAATGGTAGCAGATGGCCAACCCAGAAGATGGTAGCAAGTTGCTTAAGCTACTCGTAAAGCAGTGCAAATTTCTGTGCCTTGCTAGTAGCAGCTAGCCTTGGTTTTGGGGATCCAAGCTAGGGCTTAGGGCTTTGTCTGCTGTCACTGTACGGCTGCTTACCCAGTGTTGAACATGCAGAACATCCAAATCCAGGCTGCCCATAACTATGTTGAGCAACATCTCCTTGTATGCTATGCAGGTCTAATCGAAGCACTGTGATGGTAGATGTTACTGTCATAGAAATAAGGGTTGATTTTCAGCAGGACCTCGCTATAGAGACTGGCCAACAGTGGTGATGGGATATTCAGAACTCAGAATCAAAGCGGGCAATGCCATTTGGGTGTTTTAGTATTTGAAAACTTCATTGCATCTGAACAGTAGTGGTGCCAGTTCAGTGTCAGAGGGTCAGAGTCAGAGAGCGTACTGTATCAGTACACCATTTTATTCCACTTCTCCTTCCAAATCTCCCACTTCAGGTGTTCAACCAAGAACACATGAATAACACAAAATAGGAGTCCATGCACTTTGGTAATGGATGTCTCCAGCAGGCTGCTAGCTTTGGCATGTTAAATACTCTGGAAGTCACACAGAATAACAGAATCACAGAATGGTAGGGGTTTGAAGGGACCTCTGGAGATCATCTAGTCCAACCCCCCTGTCAGAGCAGGGTCACCCAGAGCAGGTTGCACAGGAACGCGTCCAGGCGGGGTTTGAATGTCTCCAGAGAAGGAGACTCCACCACCTCTCTGGGCAGCCTGTCCCAGTGCTTTGCCACCCTCAAAGTAAAGAAGTTCCTCCTCATGTTTAGATGGAACTCAACATGAAAGTTGAGAAAAAAAGAAAAGTCTACCATGGTCCTTCCTGAGACTTGCTCTCCTGATTTTTGCAGAGGCTTTGTTGACACTAAGGCTTGATTTTCTTCCCCAGATGTCCCTCTTGCTGTGTATCCCACAGGTCAGGGATGCTCTGTGCTGTGTGGGGAAAAGCTGCAAGTTTTGTACCTCAACATTGGAGGCCAAACCATCAGTTGCTTTGTAGATACTTGTATTTTCAGTTCTAGATATCCCTGGGCGAAACCAAGGAAGGCGGCATGGATTCTCTTTTACAAACTTTCAGAGCTGTGAGTGAATCTTTTTGATATGTTCAGCTGCTTTTCAAGGGTATTAATTGGGTAGAATCTTTGCTGACCGTCCCAGCTACTTGCAGTTGCCACACCAGTGTACACATGTGTGTCTATCCATTTCTTATCTGAGCCTAACCTAGTGCAGAGCTCCCAAGAATAGCAATACTATTCTGGCCATTTCCTTGGCATGTTTTTTATCCACTATCTATGAGTTTTGAACTTTGGGAGATGTGGAGTGTGTGCCGCCAGCTTTCCTTTCCAGGGTACAAAGCTATGTATGTACTACTTGAAAGATCTTTTACAATAAATAATGTGGAATAAAGTTATTTAGAAGAATCAGGGCTGGTGTTATTTCAAGGTATGAGTCATGAACGGTTCTATATTACAGGTAGATAAATAATGTTTTAGTGTTTTTTATTTGCATTTTTTTTTGTGAAGAGGAGGAAGCAAAGATTGTGTTATTTTAGGATGTGCTTTTTCCAATCCCTATAAAGAAACTTAATCTCTGAGAACTACTAATGAAAGAGCAGAGACTAACACTGAACTGGTGTTTTGTTCTTAGCAAATCCGTACCTTGGGAAACTCTCAAACTTTTCTGATTTATGAAAGGTTTGCAATGTGAAATAAAAATGGAGAATTTTAACTTTTTTTTTTTTTATTCAATACATGATGAAACTTGAATTCCTACTTTCTGACTTTGCGAGTCTGGGGCATTTTTGGCAGGTTCTAGTGGAAAGTTGAACGTGCGCTTCAGCTAGAGATGGAATGAAAAGACTTTACATAAACATGTGAATCTCCGGTAGATTAAAAAAATCTGTGCTACTTTACAGGGTAAGGATGCAGGTTTAGATATATTGAGGTGGTTTTAGAGAGACGTGTAAACCAACACACACTCCCCACAAGTAATCCAGAGCCCTTAGGGACGATGATTTGGTGAAGTCTATAATATGCATAAAGGAATGGACCAAAACCATAGCCACACCATCCAAATTGCCAATGCTTTGGCTTCAAAGCCAATCTTTGCTTCAGAAATGTCTCACTGACATGCCCACCCACCTTTTTTCTTCTTTTTTTTTTCTGTGAAAATCCAAGTTTAGGTACCTAAAGAACATTTGAAGCCATGATTTTTTGGGTAGTTGTGGCGTGGTTACCATTTGTCACTGTTTCCACCAATGACTGAAGTAATCCATTTGGTGGGTGTTAAAGTGACCAAGGTGAACGGGTTTTTCAGAGGCTCTGAAGAGAGGGGATTAGAAGGTGGCCGAGGGTTGTCAGTTTCCCCCACAACCGAATCAGTACGTTAGTATTTGTCTCCTGCTTTGAGGATCTGCCATAAAATGTCCCAGCAGCCAAAAGCTGAGCAAGGTTTGGAAGGAAATTAGGTGTTTGAATAGGAGTATTTCATTAAATGAAACTGAGCGTATGAAGTGAATAATGTGAACTAAGCATATAAAGCTTTGTGCTTTATGGATGTGGGTAACCACCCTTTGATGAGGTTGGAGTGAAGGCTGGTGCAGATAGAGAACTGTGCTGCTTGCTGTGAATTTCCATAAGCCTAGTCCATATTTCCCATCAGGATAATAACACATGATGTTTTCTTCAGCCTTTGAAAGATGCAGGGCCTCATTCTTCACTCGACTGCCTCTGTAATGCGCCATGGGTTTTTGTAAGATTGCACTGACGTGAAAGCAGAGCAATGGAGTGAAGATTTAGGTTCATAACAAGCAATCAAGGTGCACAGCATAAAGATGCTGCCACGGTTTAGTTAGCCTCCTAACGAGCAGTGCAATTTTAGTAGGTGTATTTTCCGCCCTGGAGATCTATGGCCATACCTGCAGGGAGCAGGACCAGGGTTGGCTCGGGAGCGCACGCGCTCACTCTGACTGGTGTCCCCTGCCAGCCCACTTCAAAGTTAGCTCAGGCTGCTGGGACGCGGGCAGGGGGAGTGGTGATGGAGGGGATGCATGACAGCCCAGAAACAATACTCTCTCTTTTTTACTACCTTGCCTGTGGACAGCATTGGAGGCCCACCTAGAGGGGAATGGGCTGGTTCACCTGCAAGCCGTCCGTACAGGGGTGAGGATAAATCTGGGTAGGCTGCAATGCGGTGACTCCCAGACCCAGGTCCCATGTCTAGGCCAGGCACCGTGACATCATGCAAGCTCCATGCTGGAGTCAGTACTGGAGAGAAGGTCATCCATGGGCTTGTGATCCTGCACAGACCTGGGTCACCCTTCCTATCTAGCCATACCTGTGTGGGCATCAGCTGTGGGTGGAGAAGTGTTGTTTTCATCTTCAACTTAAAGAAAGCTCTGCATATGTTTACTTGTGTGGAAATCTCTAAACAAAGCTTTTCCTCGATGGCATCTTCACAACATATGAGAAAGCCACTGAGATTAAGTCAGTCTGAGTAAATTCTTTGTTTTATTTAATGTTTTCAGGATGAAACCATTGGAAATTTCAGATAAATGGAGCAGTGCTAGCAGGTGATGTCATTTCTTCTTACCGCCATGGTGGATTTCACCATGTGCATTTGTACTAGGGGTGAGTCCTTTCCTGTAGAAACATGTGGAGAGATTATGGCTCAGAAGTGTCAGCTGTCAATGTGGGAGTCAGTCTGTCTTACAGGAGGGATAAAAGCCATCCTGGTGCAAGCTTTGCACCATCTTCATGCCTTCTTTTCCAGTTATCATGGACAAATTTGCCAGATGGTTAGAGGAGAACGAGAGTGTTGCTGCACATCACGGGCTGTGCAGCCAAAATCCTGCCTGAGCTCCAGGGGCAACTTACAGTAGCCCCATGCCCCTGACAGCCTTTGAACTGTTTTGAGGACAAGCAGCAGACTGAGGCAGCGGAGGGCGAAGGGGAGCCCTGCTTCCCAGGAGCTTGCAGTGAAAGGGCCCACTGAAACCCATGGACTTGCCCTGGGCACCAGTGGCAGATGGATCCTGCCCATGCAGGAAGATACTCTCGTGTGTGTGTGCCCTGGGGTCTGCCCTGAGGAGTCGCTCAGGGGGATGCTGCTGCCTTGGGAGTCTCACAGGGGGTCGTTTCTTCTCCTGCCTTCTCCTGCATTCAGAGAGAGAAATACGAAGTGGGCTTCAAGCCGCTATCTCTCCACTAAGGAAAGTGTTATTTCTTGTGATACCAATGGGATGCTTTAACACCAAGTAAACCGTGCATCCAGGGCCAATGCAGTTAAAGACCCCAGGCTTTGTATAGGTGGCTCTGAGATGTGCATAAGGATAGTCCACGCATGCAGGTGGAAGTAAGGGACATCCCAGGAAAGATGTGGCTTCCAAGTATTCATCACTGCATTCAACACAGTGGATTTCTCTTCTCTGGTGTCCATCTGTTCTCTTCTATGGGCAGTGCCTGATTTGACAGCAAAATACGCATAAAAAAGCAGTATGAGTCAGGTGACCCTGATTTTAGAGAGGAGACTAACCGAAATTTGTGGCAATGTTACGTCTGCTGTTTACTTTCCTGACAGGGTTTTGAGGTATTGTATGCTTCATTTTTGACTGTCAGAAACACAGAAGTTACCTCATTTTTGAGTAAATAAAGAATGCAAATATGAAAACAAGAACAAATTGGAAGTGAAAACCATGTGGAGGCTGCAGCATGAGTTGCTTGGTGTGGCTTCACGTTCTGATTTTCTCAGGCAGGTTTCCTTCCCATTACCGAACTTCTAACTGGAGCTAGAGAACAGCCTATATAAGGATTATCAAGAGGAAAACACACTCAGTTAACTTTATCCTGTGCTTTTGTCATGTTTGTGATTGCAGTCAGATTAAATTCAGACTTCAGCACTTAAAGCACCCTTAGGCTCTGATTTGTCTCAGAAAGAGGGCTTAAAATGTTGTAAGTTGATATTTGTGCTATTTCTGCAGTTGGATATCCACCAAAGCCAAGGAATGTGAGTTTCTTGCCCACTAGGAAGGGTCTGAGCGTCACGGGAGCCGCCGGCTGAGACAGCCAGGAGTCCTGCAGGGCGGTGCAGTGTCAGCACCGGGAAACCTCAGGTGCATCTCGGGGGAGAAGCACTAATATTCCCTCCTTCCTGAGGATGAGGGACTGAATGGATGTACATGGAGGAACCGGTTGGGATCGATGGCTTTATCAGGCCCGTTGACAGCTCATGCCGTTCCTTTTTGTCATATGGATGGTGTAAAAGAAATAGGTCAGCTTTGCTATAAACTTGTTTTTCTGTTAAATCAGTGAGTCCCCCTTCCTGCAAACCAAATTTCCATTGACAGGTAGGGTAAAGGAGAGGTTCCTACTGAAGCCAGGGAGCTTTGGGTCAAATCTGGAGTACCACAGAGGTCCAGTCCCTCCTTACACTGTTCTGTTTTCAAGCCCAGAAAAGGTTAGACTTCAAGTCAGTAAACAAAGATTTAAAGGATACCCGCATATACAATGGAAACTCACTCAAATATTATAGATTTGACTTTTATTTGTTATCAAAAACTTAAAGGCTTTAAGCCTAATTCTGCTGATGGTGCCACCTAATCCAGCTGTGCTCTCATCCTGCAACTGTTTGCTGGACTCTTGAGGAATAGAAGGAGTCAGAGTTGTGGCTCTGTCCTGCGTGGGAAGCCAAATCCTTACATTGTCAGTTGTTCTGGCAGGATCTCTGGCCGATATGGTTAAGCAAAGTCAAAGAGAACAGTACACCAGAAATAAAACTGGTTTTGCCAGATGAAGAACTTCGAGTACTTCAAACGTAAGCAAGCTAATAATATTATGACCTTGAAAGATGCGTTGAAGAGAATCCCGAAGCAAAATTAGAAAGAGGAGTTCTATCAAGAAAAACATAGAATAATACCAACATGAGTTAATATCAGACAGCCAGGTGGAGGAGATGTATCTAAACAAAGGGGTAGTTCGAGTGGCAGGTTTAAAAGCCACCTTCCAATGCTGCTTTTGAAGTAGCTGGTTTTAAAAACACTTCTGAAATGGGTCTGCCAAATGTTCAGCTTTTTCCATTTTTTGTTTATTAGGGAGTGGAGAATAATTAAAGTTTTTATGACATAAAAAGTACATTCTTCACTAAATGTCACCCCATTTTCTCTTAGCAATTGAAGATTTTTATTGTAGAAGGGTTACAGCTCTACATACCGTACCTGATTTTACAGTCTGTGCTATGTCTAGCCATCTCCATCTCAGTGCCTTATGCTTGGAAGTTTTCAGGAGGCCTGGTGTTGGATTTCATGTTTTATTCTCCCAGAAGTGGCTGCTGAGTTGAACAGCGGGCTGTAGTTCTCCAGGAACTGAAACAGTGGCCTGATGTAAACCATGTGTTTTGGAGCCCGGGCCGTGCGCTTTGTGTGGGTGGCAGCAGGGAGCCCTGGGGGCCAGAGCCGTGCAGCCAGGAGAGCTTGTGACCCTCCTGCTCAATTCTTCTGGACTGTCAGGGTGGGGTTTTTTTGTTGGCTCGATGGACCTGAAGGAGCAATGACTTGCTGCCTCCCCCTCTCCCTCCAGAGTGGGACTAGGTTTCAAAATAAGCTGGAGACAGAGGGTGCTGCCCTACCAAGGCTGGGAGTGCACCAAAGAGCTTTGGAAGAAGTCTTGAATCAAAGAACTCAAATGCATGCGGTGAGGGATATTTTTAAGTGCCCGTGAGACAAACGCCAGTCTCCAAGTGATGATCATAAATGAAAACTACATCCGGTAGTGACACAATTATGTAAAATAAATCAAAGGGGCTTTTCTTAAGGCATAGCTCGCTATAGCATCTCTTGAAGAGTGTGGAAAGGGAAAGGTTGAAAAAAAAGCTTCCTTTTTTAAAATTATAACTCCAGGACCCATTTGGCATTACGTTTTCAGAGACAGCCCATAGTGCCTCAGTCCCTGGGTGCTGTGATGTTTCTCCTTTCTTCTAGCGCCAAGGTCGTGTTTTCTAGATCTCTCACCGTGTTTATAACTCTCCTCCTGACTTTCCTCGGTGGGCCTGTGTCTTTCTTAAAACAAAGTGACTGGCTATGGGACACAGTTCTTACAGCACTGAGTTTTTACGGCACAGTAGTGTAGAATAATCTCCAAATGATCCAGCCAGAATTATATTGATTTTTTTTGGATGACATTGCACTGTTATTTTGGTTAATCTGCAAGAAACTACAACCGTTGGATCCTTGTCTTGAATACTACTGCTTTGTCTGATATTCTCCATTTTGTGTTTACTATTGTGGTGTCTTTTTTTGATTTTTCTAATGTGTTGTGTGTTCTAAATTTCATCTGTGAGTCATATATATCTGTGTTTTATATCCATGTATATATAACCACAGGGAAATGTTAAGCATGCAAGCACATACATATTACTAGAATGTCTTTACTATTTTATGTATATCTTATTTTTTCACGAATGTTAGTATTAAAAGTCTTAAACAATAGAAATTCAGGAAACTCGAAGTTACAGTTGCAGTCTTGTCCCCACAGTAGTCTGTCCCAAAGGAGCTGGGAGCATCGAGTCCTCTGCCTGCATCAGAGGGAGCAGCCCCGCGCTGTTTCTGCAGCGGAGCTTGTGGGAGCCTGTTTATGTCGTCAGTTAGTTAAGGAAAAAGTCAGTTGAGGGGAACTGTTAAATAGTTACGATTTATGGACCAGCTACCAGGCTCTTTTTCATGGTCTGGAGTAGTATTTGGAATGATTTTTGCTGTCAGATGCTATCATAGTAAAAGTATGTACATCTATTGTTTTGGATTCATCAGGAAAGGCAGGGATGAAGCTGTTGTTTGTACAGATGCTGTAGCGTCCCACAAAGCCATACCGCTCGCAGGTCTTCTGCCTTGTCCTCCAAGCTTACTGATGTCGAGCCATTAGGAGAACATCTTGTTTTAGGGCATGTATTTGACAATGGAGCTGTGAAGCTTGCAGAGGAGGACACCGACTAGTTTTGACTTTGAATGCGATTGCTCTGCCATGCATGGGACGAATGGAGGTAATGACCGGCGCTGGGGTATGAGAAAGGAATCTGTGATTTTGAAATAAAATGGTTGCAGCCCTTTTGCCCTCCTGCCCCTGTGGCAGAAGTGTTTCTTAATCCCATGGTTCAGCCCAGTGGTGAGGTCGGCCACAGTCAATGCATCGCAGCACCTATGCCAGCTGGCTTTGTCGGCTCTGTTCCCTCAAGGAGCCCACAAAGGTTATGTCCCTCCACTACCACCTTTCTTCCAACTCAGTGAAGAGGCGGGTGCTGGACAACACCCCAGGTGGCCGCTTGCAGACCAGAGCCACAACTGCAGTGTACTGCCACTGCCCCTTTGGGGTTGCTGGGGGTTTTTACCATCATGGTGGTTTGGTCACTGGAGAAGCCTGTACAGGAGATGTCCAAAGGCAGTGGGCATGGGAAAGGAGGGTAGCCCGGGCCCGGCGGGCTTCCTTCAAAGGGCACTGACACAGAAGGAAATCTGTGCACGGACGTCAGCAGGAGAACGTGAAGCCTTCAATAACTCACTGTCGGTTGTTCTTAAGTCATAATAGATACATTAAACATGTAGAAATACGTTGTTGAGTTTGGAAAATGCCCTAGTCCTACTGTACTTAGCGTTCAGAGGGCTCTTCAAAGGGAGCACTGGAAACTTCTGTTAACGCTGTCAATTTAAAGAATGTCCTCTGGATGCCAGGTAACTCCTCTACAGATGTATAATGAATCGCTTTGCTTAAATCAGGCATTACCATTGGATACTGGTCCTCTGCCCAAAACTCCTGGCTGGAGCCCGGTGAATTATGGCACACTTTCCATTGTGCTTTGCAGGAACTAAAGCGTTCCAGTCCCTGCTTTCTGCGCCAAGCAGGAGTGTGTGGAAATGTGCTGAGCATTTTTTTTTTTTCCCTGCGAGAAACAAAGGATTTATGTGTCACTTGTCTCCGCTGCTTTAACTGATTGGCTTATTTCCAGGAGGAGATCTGATGCTGAGTGTATAAATTAGTGGCATTAAAAAAAGTTGATCAGCCCACATAGGGACAAGGTTGACAGTGCCTTTTAAAACGCTGGGGGACCTACCAACCTGGTAAGCCTGAGTCTGGGTTTGTTTCCCATTTCAGACCTGCTTTCTCTGATCATATACTTGCTCTTTTACATGTGTTAACTGCCGCAATGCTACAAAGAGCCCCTCTAGATTTTAGCGCTATGCTCTGTGCCACGTCTGGTTTGAAGTAAATCATCGAGCCTGGAGTCTTCTGGAGTTAGAGCAGTCAGCACATCTCGATTTAGAGGGCCACATCAGCACTGTTTGAGCTGGCTCACCGACTGCAGGAAATATCTTTGCAGAGTGAACTCTTCTCAGGATGGCCTTGATCCAGCCCTCGTTGAAGCTGGTGGAATTGCTCCCATTTTCTCAATGCAGCTTGGATCAAGCCATCAACCTAAAAAAAAAAAAACCAAAGCTAAAAAAACTGTAGTACTTTGCCAAAATGACACGGTGAGTTAATTTTTGGGTGGAAAACAAGTATCTTCCCGTAATATTTTGTCTGTCCTCTTTCTTCTTCACTTTTCCGCTGGTGTGGCTTTGGGATAGTTGTATGGAGATAGGTAACAGGGAGAATATGTGAAGGCGAGGAGCAAAGCAGCCGCCCCTGTGTGGATTGTTGGATGAGAAAGGTGGGATTTTCTCTTTCCCTTGTGCCTCTCAGTGATAGTAAAAAGCTATTTTTCTTTTGCTGTTCATGAATAATCGTATTGAAAGCATTGAGTTGCACAAAGGACTACAGAGCTTTAGACACCTGGGCTCTGCTAGTAAAGCTGTACTTTTTCCTTTTTCAAATGTGCTCTGTTCATAATCTATTTCAAAGCACGTGAAAAAGTAAAATGGTGTATTGGAATTGTCCCAATTAAAGCCAGTGCATAAAGTGATTTACCTGCTGGAAGATCATGTGGAGCATCATGTGGAAAACAACTCCCATTGCGGACATGAAGAAGGCTTGGATGATCATGTTGCAAAATATTTTTGAAATCCATAAACTCTTTTTCCTGGCAAAGGGCTGGCCATGGCACAGCCCTTGATGCACAAACACTGCCTCCTGAGCAGGGGGCTTCCTTCCCTGGCTTCCCTGGTACCTCCTGTGGGGCTGGCGTCCCTCAGTCTTTCTGCACCCCTGGGCAGATTCCTGTCTTGGTTTCACAAGTTGCCAAACGGGGCAATTGTAGAGGTGCCCTAGGATGTGTTTGCCACATGTGCTATGAACTTGAGCATCACCACTCAAGCAGTTGCATTTACGACAGGCCACCGCAATGGGTTTTAGGAGCGTGGATGTTTTACAAAGAGTCTTACTTCACGAATGGAATTGCTTTTAGAGATGCCAGCTGAAGAATCAAAATGTAGCGTCTCTTTTTTTCTGTTCACATATCCACTATCATTTGTTGCTTCAAGTTCAGCTGATACCTCTGTGGTGGTAGGGCTCAGACACTTACGAGAGTGCATTGTGTACAGGAGTGTTTTATCTCAAAGAAGTAGCTCAGAGATCTGGGAACCACAGCTGGCTGAGGCATTTTTCTAGCCCTGGTGGTGGATTTTGGGAGGGAAACATTCGTAAACTGAGCTGTTCAGCTCTGAAACTGGGTTGCTCTTGTGAATTGGCAGTAGTGCAAGATTATTATCTCAGAGGACAATTGATTGTGGTTAGGGAGCAGTTAAAGACCTCTTAGGAGAAGGATCTACTGTTTGAGGAGAGTGAATGAACTGAGCAGTTTGGCACATTTCGTTTATTCTTCCATACTGTTTTGTCTAGTAGAGGAGTGGTAGTCTCAAATCCAGGGTTTAGAGTGAATCAGTCTCATTTGATGCTTAGAACTTAATTTTTAAAATAAAAATACTAAGAAAAATCCAAAATATCCCTCCCCCAACAAAAGAAAATAATCAAAAAATCCCATCAGTTTGCTATTGCAGTGTAGACTGTGATGTTTTTTGGTCAAGTTGCCCATGACAGGATTTCATTTCCCAGCTGGCATTTTTGACCTTTTCTAATAGAGGCATTTGATCACTTTCTGATGAGTTTGTTATGTCTAAGCAGCTACAACTTCTCTCTTTAAGCTGTGATGGCTGGGTCACTGTGCTTAGCTTCCCAAACTTCTGCCTGAAGTGAAAAGAGAGGTTGGTAGATGTTTATAGACTATATGACTGTGCCAAATATGTGCCCTCTCTGCAGCAGAACACATTTTATAGGTCCAGTTTTCCAGTCCTGGAGTGATGGCACATAGAAGGAAAATGCAGAAAAGTTTTTTCTGACTAGGGAAGGCAAAAGCAAACATTTTGTACCTATACTTGTGGTGGTAAATTGAAGTGGCTGATTTTTTGTGACCTCGTATTTCAGCTACTTTTTTGCACTTATATCTTAGTAGGTTTGAGTTCCATGGGATATTTTTCCTCACACTTACAGATTGCTTACTAGGGGTCAGTACTTCCCTTTTCTTCTGGAGCTATTTTGTGTTTTCCTTTGCTAGATAATTGATGAGGCCCTCCGAAGAATCTGTGTGATTTGGCAAGTGCAAGCTGCCTCCTTGTGTGGTTGTTTAGAGGATGTTTTACCCTCAGCTTAGACCTCATGCTCTGGGCTTACATCATGTGTAAAATGTTCACCCGCAGTCCTGACACGCACAGAAACTTTGGCAATATTCGTGGACATTTCAACTGCGAAAAGTCAATACTGAGGCTTTAGTCAGCCCTGCATTTTGGGGGCCAAGATACTATACACAAATTCCTGCAGCTGTAGGTAATGTTGGATTTCTACACTGAAGACAGCACAAGGGAGTGACTCTCTCTCATTTTCCAGAACATACACAGAAAAGGATTTGATTGTATGGTAATTGCAGGTAGCTGTTTAGATGAAGCCTGAAGATGTTTACCAGTTGATTTAGTTTGGCCAGAGCAGAGGTACAGAAAACTGTTAAATCAGTTTTGGAACCAAAAGTGAAAAAAAACTTAGTGATATTTACCGGGGAAAATAGTGGGAAGATGGGGAAGAATCAACCTTCAGTTCAATCAAGCACGTGGTAGCTGTTCCCAAAATTTATTAGAAAAAACAGGGGCTGGGAGTGAACGCATCCGAAGACTTAGCTTTTTCATTGCTACTGATTTGGGACCTCGTCCAGAGTTTGCTGAAATTCAGTTGAGCTCCTGGTGTGCCAGAGTAGGTGTTAAATGGGGAACAGGCAGCTGCAGTGCTGTACGCTTTCATAAAGGTCATATCTACTGGCTCTGATAGGAGGAACCACAGGCACTGTAGTAGTTGTCAGCTATGCAGCTTTCATGCTGATCCAAACTCTTGTCTTGGGACCTGTTAGGACCATGTTCCGCTGAGGATTCAGGCAGCTTGCCCACGTTTAGACCATTGTAGAAGGTAGGGAGAGATGCCCGGCAGGATCAGACTGCAGCCCGGGGAAGTGGTGGAAATGCTCCCCACTGCTCAGGGTCCCTAAAAGCGGCTGGTGTCTTGGTCCGTTTCTGGATGCCTGTTTATCTGGGTTGGACTCAGCTGGCCTGGATGGGGCTGTGGTATTGATGCTGGGAGTGAGGAGCAGTGCAAGGTATCCATCCTGTGGCATGGGGTTGTGTTATGCCGGGTAGCGAGCAAGATGTTGGGGTTTCTGTTTGTGCTTCGTCCTGTTGGTAAATCTACCACTTCCTGTGTCACTGGGAGTGCAAACTCCCAGATAGAATCCGATGTGTCTTTTCTCCCTCTGGGGCAATGATGTTTTATTTACAGATCTCTGTACAGCTGTTGCTGAGATCGGTGTACTTGTATACCTGGTAGATATTTGTGCATAAGTGAGGTAATTTTTATTGTCACATTGATCTGTTTGGAGGAGGCTGAAGGATTTGTGCAAGGTCCTGTTGAAGGTGGTTGAAGCCCAGCATCCAGTGGCTACAGCTTTGTCTAGTCCTTTCCTCATTTCCAGCCACGCTACTTCACTCTTACCCTTTTCTCAGTTTCAGCACTGTTTCTTCCCTGTCTGCATCAGATTTCCATGTGTGTTCCTATTTCCGTGTCACCTTTAATATTATTATAGCAGTTATTTCACTGACTTTTATCTCCCCTGTTTCAACTCCTTCTCTCCACATCCCTTTTCTTGGACCCGTTCTTGTCTCCCTTGGTCTAGGATTGAAACGATGCCTTGATTTTTCAAAAAGTTTTGCTTCCTTTAGCCCAGCATGTCAAAAAAATCCACTGCCTAGTCTTTTGTGCAGGTTCAGATCTTGCTATCTCCAGGTTCCTATCAAGCACCTAGACATGCAGTGAATGGGATCCTAGGGATGTCGGAAGGTCATGGGATGCGTCTTTATAGTGCTTGACCTGTGGTGACAGCATCATCTAATTCCTTTTTCATTAGCTGTGAGCTGTTCAAGACTATGGTTCCTGGGAAGTTCAGTGTCCTCACAGGAAGGGGCTACTTTGGGGACTGAATGGTTTAAATGATGTACTGGATTCATTTCTTCCTCCTCTCGCCTGTCCTGATGACTGTAGCTTGTTTAGGACAATGTTTTTGGTCTGGGGTTTTTTGTTGTTTTTTTGTTTGTTTGTTTTTTTGTTTTAAGATGAAGGAGCCTGGCCAACAGGACCAAACTTTGGTCCTGAGGACACAGTGAGCTTTGCTCAGAGTCCATGGTCCCAGGGTTATCCTCCCTGTGGAAGTCCAGGCTATTTCCTGGAGCCAACTCGAGAAGAGGAGACCAGTGCAGGAGAGTGCTTGGGTACGGGGGCTGTGACAGCAGGAGGCAGTGACTTGCTGTCCTGTGGGGGGCTTAAAGAGTGGGAAATGTCCTGACCAGGGAGGAACGCTGGCCCTACAGTGTGCCTGAGTCCAATGGGACAACAACCCTACAGGTGCTCATACAAGGTGGCGTGAGCCCAGCTTCACCTTCTCCCTCTGTGTGGTTCAGGTCAGGGCCTTCAGCCTTATTCCTGGTGGCTCCTGGGCTGTGGGCTACAGTGAGGTGGGCAAGTTCCTTCTGCTGCTCTTTGGTTTTAATGAGAAATGCCTTTCTTGTCAAGCCCGGCACATATTTCACACAAAAATACTGGATTTGACAGGTCAGCATTTACCAGCAAAGCTATTTAAACCATTCTCTGATAGCACCATCCTGGATGCCTTCGGATTTGTACTGGTCAAACTGTGACAAGGATAAATAGAAACTGGAGCTAACCAGTGAAATGGGAACAATGGGCAGTAAAGTGTGGTGCTACTATGAGGAAAGTAATTAAAGTCTTAGAAAGCCCTGGTTTTAAAATCTCAGCTGATCCCCTGCATTCAGCATTAGGGTCAATATACTTCTTTTTGCCTAAAGCCACGTTTGTTTTAAATAGTTTCAATATGGCTCACTGGCTGGTTCCTTTTGTATGCTTAGTCCCTTCCAACTCTCTGTTTTAATTCCAGATGGAAGCTGCGGCCTTGACTGGGGGAGCAGAACTGATGGGCTGCAGCATCCCTCCTGGCCACCCTGGGCCAGTGGGCTCTCGACACACAGGGCCACTGAGAGGAAACCCAAATGGTGTGCTTGCACCACAGGCTGACAAGCTGCAGGTGTCTGGGGGAGTCACAAGTTGCTCTTCGGGACGTTTGGGTTGGACGTTAGGAAAAGCTTTCACCCTAGGCAGCTGGTGCAGCACTGGAGCAGGTCCACAGGGAAGCTGTGCCATCTCCATCCTGGGAAGTTTTGAAGATTGAGCTAGGGAAAACCTGGGCTGGCCTCACACAGTGTTGGAGATAGTTTGTCTTTGAGCAGGATGTTGAGAAGAGACCTCCAGGGGTCCCTTCCAACTTGAATTTTGACCTCTTTCAGTTCTCCACGCTGGTGCTGTGAATGAAGGCTGTGCTCCTACATGATCAGTGACTAACGGGCTTTTGAAATCTGTGTTGAGCAACTGCTCAGGAGAGCAAGAAAAAGAAACCGTGTGGGAGCAGGTGGTTTTTTTTTCAATAGAGTGCATAACTGAGAACGTTCCTTGAAAAGTGGTCAGGGACCCTCATGAAAGCAACTATGTTTATTGTATAGCAAAAAGCATTTATTGTTTGTTAAACACGACCAGATCCACTGCTGTGATCCAGCTAGTATGCGCTGCTCTGGCAACACAAAGCGTCTGTAAAACCAGCTTAATTGGCTGATTAATCTGGATTTATAGCTGCTTCGTTTTGCTGGGGTAGTGAGGAGCAGCCAGAAGACAGGAGCTGCTGAAGTCCATGTGTTTAAAATGATGATCTGTCTCTCTGTATGCAAAATAAAAAGGCAAGGTTTACCGTGCTGAGCTGCTGCCCAGTGTTTCAGTAGAAAAGCAGAGTTCCCTGGGAGTGTGCCGTTCTCTGCATATGTTATACACCACATCAGCACTGAAAACTTGCATTTCTCACAGGGATTTCAAGAGAAGCTCTGCAAACAGCTTTGAGAGTTGCTATGGTCCCTTCCAAAGGGTAATTTAATAGAAGAACATTTGTTGGGAGTGTGTAAGAAGATGCAAACTTGTCAGCAGATCAAGACCATTGAGCAGTTTGGTTATTGAAGGTGTCACTGAGCAGAAATATAGGAAAAGGACCTGCTTTTGGTGTATATAGGGACATGCAGACATCAATACATACTTTAAGTGACGTATTTAAGTGCTGTCATAAATAGATATGAGCTCCTAAACTGGTGCTAGAAAGAGGATCTCACTATTGCTCTGACAGGGGGTACTTTCGTGCATCATCTTTTGTTGTCTGTCCAGGTCTCTGTCAGCTGTTGCTGCCCCAGCCTCTTGTTCTTTTGACATTGCTGTGATTGCAATGACTGGCTCAGCCAGCAAGTGAGAGGGTTCAAACACAGCGTGTAACCTCAGTGTTGGCAGGTTCACGCAACCTTGTGCTTGGTGGGATGGCATCGCTAGAAGAGACCGAGAGAGATCCGCTTTGAGTGCAAAATATGAAAGATAAGAGGCAAAAAATTGCTACAAGTGTAGGAAATCTCATCCCTGGCTGAGGACTTTCTTCCTGCTCTCTGCTCTGCTTGCAGCCTGCGCAGTAGCATGGTGCTGGTCATATGCAATGGAGAATGCCATCAAAACCGGAGATGCTGTTCAAAGCAACCAGACCGGTTGCTTGAGTAATCCTTGCATCAGTATCACTTCTTAAAGAGCGCTGCTAAACTTGCCAGCAAATGTAAAAATAAATGACTCGCATACGGTACCTGTTACAGCTCTGAATGCTCAAGGGATCATGTAATGGGAGTTTAGGAAGTCAAGAGTTGAAGCACGTGCAGAACAAACCTGTTAAATATGAGGCGGTTGGAGAGCAGAACCATTAGTGATGGGTTTAGGAGAAGAGAACCTGCTTGTAACGTGGATTACTTTCTAAACGAAAGTTTAAAAATAGTGAAACGGTTCCGTGCTTCATTTTGCACTGAATATTGTCACTTGCCAAAAAAATAATGTACTGGTGTGCCTGAACTAGGGAAAGGGCATTTTTTTAAAATAATGAAAAGATCAAAGCTACAAGACATCCCCTGTTTCTGGCAGGAGTTCTTGTATTACGATATGTTTTTGTTTTTGGTGTCTTGTACCAGTCTGTCTGAAGAGCCTGGGAAAAGATGCTATTGAGTATTGTACATCCTTCTTGGAAAACTTGTTGCTACTGCAGTTGGGTTTTATAGCAAAATTAAAAAAACTATAAAATTATGCTCTTTATTCTCATGTAATTTAATAGATGTGCTTGCAACAGACATATGTGGGCTGCTATACGTCACATGCTTCATAATAACGGTGATGGATTTTGTGTGTGTATCTGCTTATTTTTTGAAGAGAAGGACATGCCAAACAGACCTCTGAGAGTGCGCGCCCAGTCTCCAGACGGCAAGTTGTCTTTTCGGTGGAAGCCACCTTATGGAGCAGGCTTCAGGAGTCCACGCAGCAGATCCCAAGGTTACCCCCGTGGGTATGGAGAGAGCAGCCGAAGGATGAGCTATGCTCCGCTGCTGCAAGAGCGACAAAACCAGGAAGCAAGAAAACTAGGTGAGTCAGATTTCACTGACAGCATCTACCTGAGCCAGCACACTTCTGTAGTCCCCTGTGGCTGCTAGGTGATCACAGATCACCTGGTGGTGTAGCGTCAAAACGACTTATTCATTTAAATGAAAATGCTTGCTATAATTGCATTCTGTAACATGTTCTTAACAGAAAAATACGATGACCAGGGTAGACAGTTGCAGCAGACCTTGACTCCATGTTAAATAGACGCCATGTGTGAGTTTTTTGTATTAATAGCAGGGGGAAGCGCTGGGGAAAAGAGGCTTAGCTCAGATTCTCCTTGCATGTGGTGGGACCACTCTTAAATCCATTGCTCCTTGTCCTCTTCTTACACTTTGTGCCCCTATGTTATTTCAGGTCAATGGAGGAAAAATCAATGCTTGAATTAAATGTATCCACGCTTACCATTAAAATTGTTTCATGGGCTCCATACTACAATGATACAGTTGTGTGCCCATGTTCTCTCCAGTTCCTTCATGAGGTCCTGATCGCTAAGGGCTCCTGAGACGCCCATGTTGGCCTCTTCCATGCTCCCTGTCCTGCCATGCTGTGATGTTTTGTACTCGTGCTCTAGATAACCTGCCCTTGATTTAAAAGTTTTCCCATCTAACGGTAGCAATGGGATTTGCCACAGTTTTATTTCCCCAGAGGCTGAGCGTTTCCCTTTGCGCTATTTGTGTCACTTGCCTGTGTTGTGGCTGACCCATCTCCGTCCTGCTGCCTGAGCTCCTCTCTCCTGAGCGGGCACGAGGTCTGCAGTCCGGAGCCTTACTGTGATCCTCTTCCTGCAAGCTTTTTGCAGCTCTTTGCTGTTTGGGCGCGTTTGCTCGAGGTTAGGCTTCTTCCTGTCAAAATCTCTCCTGTAGGCTGGACGCCCATCCCGCAGATGGTCTGGTCTTGGGTTACAAAGTGGGTGATGATTCCAAAATCACAAGTGGCTGCCAGAATTCCTGGCTTTGCAAAGCAAATGTCTATTTCCCCTTCTGCTTTATGTTTTTTGTATTAAACACACACCTTTATCTCTGTTTGTCCAAAGAGAGAGAATTCCTCAGTCACCTTTAGCAGTTATTCCACCTTTTCCTAACAGGAATCTCTTACTTCTGTCTCATCCCTTCTCTAGCATCCCTTCAGTTTTTTATCTTTCTATGCACTGCTCATGAAGGGGCTGCTCTGGCGTCTGTGCCGAGGTGGCAGGGTTGAGACACGTACTCCCCATTCGTTTGATGCTCAGCACGTGCCACGGCTCTGCAGGTTGAGAGCCTGTCCAGGCAGTACACGGATTTACTGGGGGTTCGGTAACAAACTTAATCTAGATGAGAAATAGCGTATAACGTGGTTTTCAGCATCTACTTCTTGTTTTCAATACTTTTATGCTATGTTGGTGGTTTTTTTTATTTTAAAGAAAGGGAACAAACGCTTTTTAAATTATCAGATTATCAGGAGAAGAACTCAAGCCTGGAATGTGGGACTCTTGTAATGGTCTTTTCATGTTAATAATTTGCTTTCCTGCTTCTAAAATACCGACTTTACTGTTCTTACTGCATGCATATTGAACTCTCTGGCATAGATGCTATGTATCTAAATAAATTACCTTTCAAGGAAGTTTCTCGTGTTGTATCTCCAAGAAGAATAAAACAGAGTTCTGCCTGAAAAGACAGATTTTTTTTTTTTTTTGCAATAAAAAAGGTTACAGGAAAGCCTCTGTTTTTTCCCCTGCATGTGCAGCCTCTGAATCAGTTCATGTGGTTTCACTGCCATCAAGGAGCTCCCAAGGACGGAGCCAACCTGTCTATAGGTCATCTTTAACTAAAAGGAAAGTCACAGGTATGTTTCTTTCACATCTGCTGTCAATTCATGGAGGCATTTGAAAGGAATGAGATAGCTTTGTGGTTTTTAGACTGCGAGTCTTCTGGTGCTGGAGCTGCTAGGTTTTTCTCTGTGTGTTAAAAGAGCTTGGTGGATGTCTCCGATTGCCTCTCTAATTCAAGCAGTATTAATAAAATGCTAAAGGTGCTTCCCTGCTGCCTGCCTTCTGTGTGGGCAGTGCTGGGTTTCAGGGTAATGTGCCACCCGCTGAAGAGAAGGGCAGTCTTTCCCTGGACTTCAGTCGCACATGAGTCCCTAGAGAACGAAGTCGTACTCCAGTTTACTGGCCTTTTTCCTTTCCCAAGACATCAATATTTTTCCAGTGTTACTCTTCAGTAAAACTTGAGCTGGAGAATTGCGCCTTGTGCATTCTGTGCCTCTGGGAGACCTGGGAATGGTCACCGTGACACTAATAAGAGGAGTAATAAATCTTTCTTGGGGCAGTAGGTAGACTAGACTGGAAAAACTGATCAACAGATAGAAAAAGGAGCCTCATCAAAATTAAAAACCTCCAAAAAATCAAACTAATTTAACTTAATTTTAAAGTTTTGTACATTATTTGCGTAAGATATTCTGATATGTCAAAACAGCCCACTTCAATTTTTTTTTCTTTCAATATTTTTTTATTTTTGCCTTATATACCATAAAAAATGAAAAGCTGAATTCAAAAATCCTATTGGAAGCACTCAAAAATATAAAATATGCAGGAACTCTCCCTTGTGAAGAATCTTTGACAGTCCCTGGTTTTATTGCCCTTCAAAATGGAACCAAATTTTAAAACCTCGAGATTTTTCATAGGGCAAAATTTCTGCTCTCCAGGCAGCTCTAGCAGTGAGTTTGCCAGAGATGATGAATGTCAGTATGTTAATAAGACGTTTGCTGTAAATAACAGTTTGGGGACTGATAGAATATAGAAGGACTGTAGAATATACTGATACTCTGAGCAGACCACTAACAGAAGAAATGATGTTTCCGTGGGGTGCCATCAGTAATCAATGTACTTGGTTTTCCACTACCGCTGTATTTGTTATTCATCTGCGCTGTGTGTGTATTATAATGTCAGTTGAAGACAGTAACTGTTTTTTATGAGAACTCCGACGTTGCTATCGATACGCTATTTTGTTTTGCCATTTCAGAGGAGGAAGAGATGGAGGTGGCACAAGACATAACTGTTCGAGTTATGTCCTCTCAGTCTGTGCTCGTCGCTTGGACCGACCCCCTGTATGAAAAACAGAAGGTTGCAGCAAATAGGTAGCTAGCCCTGTGTTTTCTTTTCTGAATGCATACTGTGGGTGAACTGCTGCCAACGCCCTACTGATGGCTTTTGCGTTTATTTAATTACAGTTGGTTATGAGAATAATTTAACTTAGGGATAGAAATTTGCATACCCCTACCTATGACAGTGGCTGGTAGGGGATGCTTCAGAGAAGCTGTTAGAAACCTGACATGGGTGGATGTGGGGTCACGTACCCTCCTTGCTTCCCTCTGCCCTGATCTCTACAATTTAGAGATCTATAGGCCCTTAGATCCCTTCTGAAATGTAGTCAGCGCCAACCTGGGATACTTTTTCGTCGAGATTACTGTACTGCAGGTGAAGGAAGCATCACTCTGCAATGTGAAAGATGCCCATCAATGCCTCCTGCATCCACTGACCCTCCAGAAACCCCTGTGCAGCTGAATCTGAGCAGGTCAGGGTCTCCAACGAGCGGGAGAGCTTGGCTCACAGCATCATGCCACAGCAGTTGGAGACCACAATAAACAGAGAAATGGGTTGGAATATGCCAAAGCATCTGAAAGCACCAGACTGTGTTGCTCAGCCTGGGAACAGTGAAGGGCTGTGCAACCTGGTGCTGAAGCACCCCAAGGGGCGCAGCAGGAGAAGTGGTTGGTTTAGATGTTCTCGGCTTCCTTGTGGAAGCAGTTATCATGTGAATTTTTATTTGCTTGTGTTTCTGGTCCCAGGCAATACAGTGTTCGCTATCGGGAAAAGGGGGAATCGGCAAGGTGGGATTACAAGCAGGTGTCCAACCGGCGGGCGCTAGTGGAGAATCTGCTGCCAGATACCATGTATGAGTTTGCCGTCCAAATCTTGGAGGGAGAAAAAGAAGGAAAATGGAGCGTGTCTGTTTACCAACGGACTCCAGAGGCGGGTATGTATTAAAAAGGTCCTTGGGGTGATGCGAGTTTTGGGGTTTAAGCTGTGAAATATGTCTGACTTGAGGGAAAGCCGGAATAAGTGCTTGCCTGGGGCAGCAGAGGGTTGGGAACCTGGGAAAACCCTCGGTGCCACTGCCTGCATCCCTGCAGCAGTGCCCTGGAGAGCACATCAGGGCTGCTCTTGCAGCAGGATGAGAACTGGGGAAGGTGGTTTGGGTATTTTGGGGGGATGGGTCAGCAGCTTGGACCCCTGCAGCTGGATTTGCCCTTTCCTTTGGGAGGAGCAGCCTGTCTGCTGTCCCGCTCTGTGTGTAGCAAATTTAAATCTGCCTCCACAATGGAGAAGCCGTGGGGCCCCCTTTGGTACAGGGAAGTGGTCCATAACAACTGAATTATCACATCGTTCCAGCTAAGCCACAGTAGCTGTCTCATGCAGGCAGCCAGTTCCTAAAAGTATGGAATAAAATTTCACGACAGGAGTCTGATACAGAGACGTAATACAGGCACACATGGACCTGAGCCATGTGTGCTCTTCACATTTATCTTTGAAATGGCCGTATAGGAATTTCTGCTATGAGGAGCAAAAGGTGTATGCTGTGTTTCTTACTCGCCTCTTCTGCATGTGGCTGTTTCACAGCTCCTGCCAGCGCACCTGAAAATTTGGATGTTTGGCCATTAAAGGGCAAACCAACCTCTGTAGCAGCATCCTGGGATGCTCTCCCAGAGAGTGAAGGAAAAGTCAAAGGTAAGTCATCACTGTTCGGTTTTTAACCCCCTCAAGGAGCCGGTCTTCTCGAAGCCAGACTGCCGCTCCGCAGCAAGCTGGAACCGCTGACTGTGCCAGGATTTTTTCATTTGTTAATGGCTTATACCCGAGCAAGATTTTCTTGTTTCCAGCCCAGTGTCTCCTCACCGCTGCTGGGAAGCCATCGTCACCATGTGCCTGGGATGTCACAGAGCTTCCCGGGGTGTCATGTGTGCACATATACCTCTTCTTCCGTTAATAAGCAGGTCAAAATGGAGCTCAAGAAGGAAGTTTCCCAAAGGATTTGTAACAGTTAGGTGAAGAACGAAAAGTTGGGTAGTTGTGAAGAAAGTGAGTGGGTTGATGTTGTGTTTTATTTCTAGTTTATCGCAGAAGGAAAGTCTCAGCTTAAGAAGCAAGTGCAAATCGCCTTGTGTACTATAGCATTATTGTACATGGTTGCAAAGCTAATTTGTCAGCGGTTATTTACTTGCATAGGATTTTAGAGAAAAACTTTCTGGGATTTTTTTTTTTTCTCCTTTTTCCCTCTGAAAAAGAACAGGCTGATTTTTTTGGCTGCTCCAGTTCTTCAGTGGCTGATGGGATTGTGTTCTCGAGTTACACAAGTTTCTCCAGGTGCCTTATCAGCACTGTAGCATCTCAGGATTTAAAAAACCTTTGGCCTGGAGGGAAGTCTACCATGTCTGCATACAAGACCTAGTTTATATGTGTTTTTCAGGGCAGTGGTGGAATTCCTTCCGCTTTGAAGTCAGTAGGAGTCTTGCCAATTGCTTTAATGGAGCTGCAATTGTGTCCAAGAATTATTATTTCTTAAAGTAGGGTCAGGCAGGGACACTATCTGAAGTTTCAAATCTGCTCCTAATTTTGAGCAGTCTGTAGCCCTTTGTCCATTTTTGTCTGCTGATCTTAAGATGATTCATCCAAGGAAATCGTTTCAATGATACCTGATATTCAAAGGCTGAAGACCTATATATGTCTAATATATCATTGTTTTCCTTGAGTATGAAGCGTTACAGGAGAGGTCTTATTTTTAAACTAAATAAATGACACAAATGACATTTATACTGGCTAAATGAAACCCCTGAATTAGCACTCCATAGACATTTTGATAGTACGTGGTAATCAGGAATTTTTGTCTTTGGATTCTTTTGTTTTTCAACCCTGTTGTTTTATATATTTATAGCACATATTAAAGTAATGGGAGAACACGCCCTCCAGTAGCCATTTGAGAGTTACCAGAAGTAACACCAGTGCCTCTGCAATTAAAGCAACTCCTGTGTATCTTAAAACAAAAAAAAACCCCAAACTCAGAGTTTACCATGCTTTCTAATACATTCTTTTTTTTTCAACTGAGCATTAAATGCATTTGCATATGAAATATTGATGATTTTTTTCTTTATTTTGATGACCTATGCATGTCTGTCTTCTTAACGCCATGGATATGGGCTCATTTTCAGAAAAAAAAAGTTTCCTGTTTTTAAAGGTGTTATTATGTTGTAGAGGTTTCCCGTTATGGGACTGTGACACCTCAAGTGTTATTGTGTTTCTTGGTGTAGAGAGAGAAAACTGGCAGCCCTTGGCATTTATTTTCAAAATTCTGTTTTGGTCCAATACCCGTGCCTCTTACAGAGGATTGAAAAGAAAAGGAAGCCTGCACATGGCTGAGCTATTTCCTACACTCCTTGGGAATGTCACGGGAAGACTCCTCTTCGTGCCTACAGTTGTTCCTACAGGGGTGAACTTTCTCTCGATACAGAAAGTTCATACAGAGCACAGGTACCACAGTAACCCTGAGACGAAAGGTGGGAGCAGGGTGGGTTTCCTAAGTGGCAACAAGACCATGTGTTGCTCCCTCTACAGTGGTGTTTGGCCCCAGCTGTAGTTGAGCACGATGCGTCCAATTTTGATTTTTTTGGACAAGTGTGCTATCGCTACCATTTGGCAATATGCAGTGGTGTTGTTTCCTGGTGGAAATATATTTTCTGAATAAGAACCTCAATCATCCAGGCATGAATTTTACCTACTGGCCTGTAGATTACAGCTAAAACCTCTCTAAGCAAAGGCTCAGCTGGAAACACTTATATTTCAGTGCAGCAATATTGTTCCCAAGATTAAAGTAAGTGCTTTGGTGTTTTCATGGGTATGCCCCTCAGGCTCCAGCACTGCTGAGGAATGAGTATATGGCCTTTGGAGCTGGTGGAGTTTCACCACAGTAGACTGGCAGAGCTGCTTTTGCATGACTAGGGTCTTACAAATACAGTGCAGTTCTAGCTGTGTCAAGACTCTGTTGGAAATGTAAGAAAGTAATTAATACTAATTAATAATGTCACCTTTTAATATTTCATACTGATGTTTTGAATGATAATTATGTGAATACACCATTTTGTTCTTCTTCCAAATAATTTCAGCGGGAAAGAAAACTTAATGTTGTTATTTGCTGTGGACATAGCTACAGTCAGCAACGCAATTGTGTGTTGTCTACCATCGTGAGCAAGTTATGTTTTGGAATAATGTTCTCTGGATCATGTGTTGTTGATTGCAAATATCTTGGTAGCTAATCCGTAAATTCGTAATTTCTCTTTCTCTTGGGAAGTCTAAAATCTGCTTGTGGTCCATCAGCCATAACAGTGTGGGTATTCGGATTTTAGTCATCTGCACTACCTAAGCTTTGCACAGTCCTTCAGACTAGATTTCCGCAAGTAGTAAGACAGCATGTATTTTCCTGGCAGTGTTCGTACATGTTTTCTGCCTACAGTGCATTTTCTCTTTGTAGACTTCCTGTTATTTCTGATTTAGGGCAGTTAATTTTTTCAGAGGACTCATTTTTTCCCCTTTATTAGTCGGTGTCCAGAAACAGGAAAAGGTCTCCTGGTGCAGCACACCAAACCGTGCAGTAGTTGGTGCTGTGACTTTCTCATGTCCCCTGCACCTTCTTTGGAATGCACAGCTGCCGTCCAGCTCCTGTTGGTGACTCTTCACTCTGATGGGCATTGCTGCTTATGTATTTTTACAAAGGTATAGCTAACATATCAGTCTCATAGCATAACATCTCAGTCATTAGGTCATTGATGTGATTTGGTTTTGTCTGTTAAGATGAATAAATGTTTAACTTACCTACATATATATGCATATATCTCTCTCTCATGTCTTTATACTCCAGCTGTTGACTCAGCGTGCATTGCTAGTGTATTAATTTTAGTAATGCACGTTCTAATTCATCCTACCCATACAGTCTGTCCGCTGGAAACAGGACTGTTTTCAGTTTCCTCCTTCCAACCGTCTGCCAAATCATTTCAGAATACATTCTTTCATACGCCCCGGCTCTCAAGCCATTTGGAGCAAAGTCCATCACCTACTCTGGAGCTACAACATCAGCCATAATAGATGGTCTGCAGGCCGGGGAGCGTTATATTTTCAAAATTCGTGCAGCAAACAGGAGGGGACCAGGTCCTCAGTCTAAAGCCTTCAGCGTCGCCATCCCAGCTGGTGAGTACCAAGCCGTGCACCAGTTGCGTAGTCTGCCCATTCTTGCCTTGATCCCACTTATGTTCATTCTTACAGACTTTTCTTAGTTTCCTCTGCGCTCCATCTAAACCATGAGATTTTACTTTCTTAAAACTGTTTCTGTTACTGCAGCATATAAAAGAACATTTTATGGACATTTTAACATTTTAAATAAATGCATACCATACTCTATTTCCTGCATGAAAACACTGTGTGCTCTTGTTATTCAATGGCCAAAGAATACAATGCTTTGGGTCTTTGGTTGTGCTGTTCCTGACAACTCCCACTTTTGAAAGTCAGTTGGACTGGCTTACTGAGGTCCTGCTTGCTCCTTGCGTTTTCTTCTTACCAAAAAGATGCTGTTGTGGGGACAGAAAATTTGCTGAGTTAGCTAAGAATGTGGGCCGCAGCCTCAGATGGGATAATGCAGCACCATGCCACCAACATGACTAAGGTTTGCTGAAGATTTGGTTCCACTGATACGACGTTGCAGTCCCTGCTTTTAGAAGTTTGATTTTAATTGCTTTAAGTTTTACCCAAGTTACAATAATTCGACATAGGCTGGTTAATACAGAAATAATTATTGTCTCCTGTTCTTATAAGTTCTCTTGCACTTGCTACCCGGCCGTTTTCTTCTCTTAGTTTTTTGTGCTGCTTCTATTGTTATGAATAAACACCTTTTTTTTTTTTTCCCTCTTCAGCTGCTCTTGAGGATTCAGTTGCTCAGCAACAAACAAATATTCAAGATAATTCAGAGGCTAAAAAAACTGGGAATGCTGGCTCATCTTCTTCTCAAACTTCCTCTGTTTCTTCAAAAGTCCAGCCATCACTTTCCTCTAAGCGGTCATCTGTTCGTTCACCTGATATTAGTGATAAAAAGAGTCTTCTTTCTGAATATAAGAATAAAATATTGACTCGAGGAGGGGTCCTAAGTAAATCTCAGTTACCTTCTAGAAAGACAAGTGAGCTGGAACCTGATCTCCAATCCACCGAAGTGACAGATGATCATGATTCCTCCCAGGAAGCTCCAACAATGCCACCAAAAGCCCAAGATCAGAGGAGAGTTGCTAGACCCTTATCCCCTAGTCGGCCGGTCCACCCTGTCCTTGCCTCAGGGAAGTTCCCTGTTCGAACCCACACATCAGAGGTGTCACAGCAGACGAGCACAGAGAAACATGAGCCACCAGCACTGTTACCATCGGCAGCACAACACTCTTCTGCCTCGTCTGTTCCTAAATACACAGATAATGAAGCAAAGCAAATGAGGCAAAGCAACCCTAATGTGCCTGCTGAAACCTCTTCCCGTCCTCTGCCTGCCAAAAATAGTGATCTTGCAGGTAAAGTGGAAGGAAAGCCAGGCCCCATGCTGGTGAAAGTGTCTTCTAAAACTTCAGAGCCTAGTCGCCTGGCTTTGCCATCAAATCGGCAGTCTGCTATCTCTCATGATGTTGTTCCAAGCCATCCCAGCAGGTCTGGCTCTCTAGGTCATTCACATCAACCCTCTTCCAAATCAGCAGATTCCCATGCTCGTGATAGCCACAATGAGTTTGACAGTGAAGAAGCAGAGGACAGAGCAGGACAGCCCAGTTCTAGATTGCAGCAAACAAGGGTGCCCTCAAGCTCCAGTTCTCACACGTGGAAGGATTCCAAATTAGCTGCGGTGGCAGTCTCATCAAGGTCTGCTGTTTCTGGTCATGGTTCACCTCACTCTCACTCCTCCACCAGTGCCAAATCCGACAGAAAGGATATTGATAAGAAGTATAAAGAGGACTCACAAGATGAAACCCCCTTATTTCCTTCTCTACCCTCTTCCAGGCAGTCGTCTTCAGCAATCTATTCCAAGAGAAGAAATCCTCAGGTTGATTCTGATTCTTACCTCAGAGAGACACATAGTGAAAAGTCACCCCGCTCTGACTCAGCAGAACAACAGAGTCGAGTGGCTGCTGCAGAAAAGCATTCTCTTTTGCAATCTTCTCTTTCCAAACATAAGCCTGAAGAGCAGGACAGTCGAGAGGTAAAAGAAACCCTTGCTCGATCAAAACCAAGTGTATCTTTGCCTAAAAAGACGTTCCCCTCTCGTCTTCCATTGGAGAAGACCTCTCGCTCAGAGCCTCCACAGAGGGCACAAACGAATCCTTCCTTACTGCATTCAAGGGGTCGTCGCCTCCCATCTCACGTCCCATCCCAGAGTAACGAAGAATTGCAGGAAGATGATGAGGACGATGTAACAGAAGGCAGTGACAGAGCAAGCAGCCGCTCTGTGCTTCCTAAAGATGTGTCCTCTTCTAGGGGATTACCTGCATCTTTCTCTCAGGGAAGCTCAAGTTCATCTCTATCAAAGCAACAGCAGTCAGGTTCTCAGGAACCTTCCTACAAACCAAAACTTACTCAACCAGACTCCAGTTCTGCCAGTGATACAGCAAAAGACAATCAGCATAATCCAAGGTTGTCATCCACTTCTTCGAGACAAGCTCGTCCTTCATTACCTACCCGCTCAATGGTTGCTACAAGAACAGTGTCCCAAACAGAGAAGAAATATGGCCTGTTGCCCTCAAAAATGTCCAAACCTGAACTTCCTCAAAAAGTTCCTTCCTCCTCTTCATCTAAATCTCGTCAGTCAGTTTCTAATGAAGAGGATGATTATTACAGTGAATATGATCAGAAAGAAGTGAAAGAGAAACCCACATCATTGGCAGCAAGATGGTCCCCTTCTGTTTCTAGAGGTAACAAAAACACATATGATGACACTACTAGCAATAAAAGGAAATCTATGGACACGCTTCTACCCCACAAAGTAAGCTCTGAAGAGGAAGAGAAGGAAAAACCTCCGATATTAAAAATATCTTCTCCTGAATCACCAGGAAGCTCTGCCATAGCATCACGGATTACTCAGTCCTCTAACAAGCATACCCCATCTAAACCAAGCTTTGTCTGGCCACGTTCTTCTGCATCTACCACCACACAAACTGTTTCTCCAACAGTTTCTTCTTCCACTTTGTCCCCTCGCCAGCGACTATTGAACTCCAGGCTACGAAGCCCTTCCCAACGGCAATTTGTTAGACCTCCTTATAGACAAGGTATCTTGTCTGTGTTGTAGTAATCTCACTGAATAGTGTTTTTCCTAAAATTAGCAGTTAGATGAATGCCCTCCTTCAGAATACAGGTTCAGTTATTTAGTATAATGTATTACTTTTTATTTTGGTTGTTCTCAGGGAGCCCAGTTCTTGAGGACATTGCCTAATCAGTCTAATGTGGTGCCCCAGACCTTTGGGCCTGTGGTCTGATCTGCACAGGATCCCATGATCCACAGAGGAGATGACAGAGTTAGGTACTAAACTGCAAAAAGGGCTGTGTTCCTTATTAAGCAATGACTTCACCAAAAGTACATTTATACTCAGAATATGACAACCTCTCAGGTATATTGCTCTTCATCATGTGGATTACTAAAAGCCTTTTGTAGGTTATATACTGCTACCTTGCCCACACCTAGGCAGTAAGGTGTTTCCTCATGCTGCCCAGGTATTCTGTGTTTTATTTAATTATTTTTTTAAGCCACTTCCCTCTTTTTTTAAGTAACAGCTCAGAGTTGCACATTCCTGTTGAGAATTGTTCATGTCCCAGTGAAGCCTTCTAATACCTTTATGGCTGTGATTTACCACAAATATTAGAGGCTTGCTTTCTGGCAAAATATCTGCTGACCCTGGGTAGCGGAACAGAGGGTCCACTACACATCAAGGTGTGTCACCTATTGATTACCCATGTCACCTATGGAGAATCTCAGACAGTTTCGGTGACTTTGCTAGGTAGAAATGTTTTTTCTCCCTCCAATGCATGGACATCCAAAATAGTATTGAGTGACCTGAGTGTTTTAGTGAATACTTTCTGTGCTATATGTAGATAACAACATTTTGTTCAATGTGGCCTCACTGTTATACAGTGAGGACCATGCAACTGGACTATTGTATGTGCTATGCTTTAGTCAAACCCGATGCTGTGTAGAGGTCCACCAGCTTGCAGAGCTTTCAGATGGGAGTGGACATTAAATAAGACTATGGCGGATGAGATGCATTGCGTGAAAGAATAGCAGCTTTTTCTGTGGAGGTTGTATATCAGCTTACTGCCAACCACGCAACTGAGACATTAATAGCCAAGGAGTGTTCAGTTTATATATAGATATATATATTTATTTTTCTGGAGGCAAGTCTCTGAGCTAGGATGTGAAAATTGCTGCCCTTTCTGAGCTGCGGGGCCAGCAGCTCAGTGCCACTGCTTCTCCACTTCTGAGCTGAGTGTGCCTCTGTGTAGCAGTGGTTTTTTCAGCTAGAGAAGGAGAATATTTCCTTTTAGAATCATAGAATCGCCTAGGTTGGAAGCGACCTTTCAGATCATCTAGTCCAACCATCAACCTAACTCTGACAAAACCCAATACATATACCAATATATGACCTTTACAGGTTATAAAAAAAAAAGGGGGGGGGATAAATCCCATCCCCTCTCTTTTCAGTTCCTCACTACAGCTTTGTATACAGATAGGACTGAACAAGTGCTTGTGTTTAATGATGGTTTCTTCCCTTACCCCACTCCTCAGATGTTTACAAAGATCACAAACATTTGTGTCTGTAGTGCCACCTAGAAATGTTGCCCTACTTTACTTTCTTAAAAAAAACCAAGAGGGAATGAAGAGACCAAATAAACATGGTAGAAACAAACCGTGAGTGTTTAACCTCTTCAAAAGAAACCATTTCAGATCAGCCACGGGGATCTGACAATGTCACAGCAGTTGCTCCAAGCAGAAATGAAATGCCTGTTTGCTGACTGTGGTGGGGGCTCTTTCTGCTCTCATTTATGTCCAGATCAGTCAGAAAATGCATTTCTTTGCATTTAAAAATGTGGTTTGTTGTATGCACAGCTTTCTTCAGAATAGCGTGTTTACTTCTCTGTTTCAGGTTACAATGGCAGACCTAATCTTACAACGAAAAATGGAAATGGAAATGGAAAAATAATACCTGGTAATAATGGAAAACCAAGTGGACAGAGAGTAATCAATGGCCCTCAAGGAACAAAGTGGGTAGGGTGACCTTCTCTCCAAATTCAAGATTCTTTGGCCTTTTATTGTACTTACATTTTCATTAAGAAAAGAGAGGAGAACAGTGCCCTCAGTCAATGAAGCTGTGAAGTGAGGTGATACTTAGTGATCTAGTTTCCACTGTTCCATTGAAATCTAATGACAAATTCTGCATTTCATTATTGGAAACATTTCAAATGTGTGATTTAAAGCGTGATGGCTTGAATTTTCAACTATAGCATCACTCCCATAGATTTAGTGAATCATGTTTTCCTCAAAGTCAGTGGGATTACAGCTCCCCAGTGACTCAGGGCTTGTCTGGTGTGCAGTGTGAGTGGGGACTGCCCGAAGTAGCTGCTGTGAAGGACGTGTTCAGCAGTGCTTCTCCCAGACTCACACTGCAGGGAGAAGCACGTGAGCAAGAGTATCAAAAAGCAGATTTACTAAATAAGCGTCACGATGCTTTAAATGTACAAACGTAGGCATCTTTAAGCATTTTGCTGTTCATATATTCTGTTTCATCCATTCTGTTTTCAGAAGAGCTCAAATGCCATTGATAGGGAAGCCCCACTAGGTGCCTCCAAGCCCAGATCTTGTCTTTTAGAGTCCTTTGCAGTGAGTTTATAACCAACCAATGCAGCGAAGGAACTGGTGTTTGCCATGCGTTTGCCCAAACACTGAGCGGGAGGAGACTGTGACCAGTCTCCCTGGCGTCGGTAGATCTGCTCACACGCTGCATGACACATAAAGACATTTATTTTATGGACACCTCAATCTTACCGTTTGCATTAGAGGAACATAAAAAATGTGCATCAGGTATGTCATATTCAAGGGAGGCATTTTGAAAAGCATGCCCAAAGCCTTTTATATAGACTCCAGAAAGTGGGCTAGGAAGGTCCTTGGGAGACCGTGGAGCATCTCTCTCCACCCCATCAGAGGAGGGCATTGCTGCAAGCAGGATGAACATCTTGTAAAGAAAGAGGATCTGTGTCAACGTCTGGGGCCTGGAGGCCTTCAGAGACTGATCTCATGATCTATTGTCCCTCCTGCTACAGTCTTCTCCCCAGCACCAAATGTAAGTCTTGCCAACGTGGAACTGCTGCTCACCTCTTCTTCCCAGTTTCCTCCCAGCACTTAACGCCACGTTTGCATTATTGTGTTCCGTGGCTCAGTGTCTGTTACCTCTGGTTCAAACAGCATACAGTTCAACTATTTTGGGTTGAAATAGCAACAAGAACTGGATTTTGACTGCAGTTACCTCTTGAATGCAATCCAAGCCCTCAGACAGATTTGTTCTATGAGACAGAGGCTTTTCTTCGGTCTCGTACCCCAATTAAAATCTTAGCTACTTTGTTTTTTTGTTTTCACTGCCGTTTCAATCTAAATTAGCTAGTTTAATTTTTCCTTTTTTTTTTTTTTATTAGTAGACATACTTTTTAATCCCATCTTCAAAAGGACTTGGGGTCATATTCAGATCAGTATTACAGGAATCCACTACAGGGGCTGCACAGCCCAAGAAAATCAAGGGAGTTGCTCCTTTGCATGTGAGAGCTACAGTAGGCGATATGAATACAGTTGCTGTGCAACTCTGAAGCCCAGCTCCTGGGGGTTTGCTTTCTTCAGCAGTGATTTTTCAGTGATTATTGTACAATTAGTGACTAACTTTTAAAAGTCTGTGGGTGTTGTGGCTATTCCCGAACACCACACTTAGCATCTGAATTTCCCCAGGATTTCTGCTTCTGTGAAATTTCATTTCACCTCCTCTTGTGTTAGCTAAACTTGAGTCCATCTATTGCTTTTAGATTGTAGATCTTGACCGAGGGCTAGTGTTAAATGTTGAAGGAAAATACCTCCAAGATTCCCAAGGCAACCCTCTCCGAGTGAAATTAGGAGGGGATGGACGTACAATTGTTGGTAAGTGACAGCTTCCTTCTTACAGAAAAAAAAAATACAGAAAAAAAATATCTTGGTACAAGATTTTGAGCTGTTGAATGCTTCAGGCATCCCCAGGTCCCATGCAAGCCATTTGGAGTTCCTTGTACCTCAGGTCTCCATCCTGCACATTGCAGGACCTCGGGATACTTTGGGGCATCCTGTGGGGCTCCTGAGTACGAGGCAGCAAGAATCACCTGAGTCCATCTCACTTGTATCAGCATTTAGAAAGGAATCCAGAGCTGAGACAGAATAGGGATGTTTATATCTCTGTATACATAGCAATAATTATTCCCCACTGCTAGCACTACACCAGGCCATATGTATGAGATTTATTTTATTTTTTCTTCTGAAACTGACCACAAATAGTAAAAAACCCTGTGTGTGGTCTGTGAAAACACTGCTGTTTGCATGTCAGTCTACCTGTATAGATCTCCTGAATGCAAATTCAGTGCCTGCTGTTGAACTGGTCACCATCCAGAATTTGGCACAAATATTTATCTGCATCTCACCAGCTCATTCCACTTTTTCCTTGCACATGTTTGACATCAGGGAGCAGAATAGGGATTCAACATACCTTTCATCAACAGTTACCAGACTGACTTAGATTAAATGCAGGCACAGTCCACGTGTTTTGATTCTGCAGTGAAACAAACCTCCCTGCAGTCTTCCAAAGAAGTGTTTATCAAACAGCTGATAAAGTGAACACCGCTGTAGTTTTTCTGAGGTTCTTCTGAACCATTTTGCAGCTTTCTTAGCTGTGGCTCTTTCCTAGATAACAGCCACCACCTCTGTCAGCTTAGTTACAGAAAGCTGCAATCATGCTCTCAGTGCTCTTGTGGTATCTACTGTTGATAAATGCCCTGCTATAAGCCTGAAATTGATTAATAGTGAGATTTTTTGGTTTTATTCTTCTCTCCTAGACGAAAAGGGTGCTCCAATGGTGAGTCCTGATGGATTACCTTTGTTTGGACATGGCAGATTCAGTAAACCTGTAGCAAGTGCACAAGATAAACCAATTATAAGCCTAGGAGGGAAACCTCTGATTGGTCTTGAAATGATTAAGAAAACAACCACTCCCTCAACCACTACAACAACAACACCCCCAACAACTACCACAACAACTACTGCAACCACTACAACAACTGTTGCGACAACTACCACCACCACTCCTGAACCAACCACCACTGAACCACCCACTGAGAAACCACCCCCGACCTGTCCTCCAGGCACCTACGCACAGTATGATGACGAGGGCAACTTGCTGTTGGGGTTTGATGGGCTGCCAGAGTGCAACGCAGAAGGTAACTTCCTTTTGTGCTGTTCGAACTACTTTGGTTGTGCTGTTTGTACAGCGCAAATGTACAGTGAGAAAGAATCTGCATCTGAAGATTTTTGTCAATGTGATAAGGTAGGAGCGGAGATTAGAGCACCTGGAGAAGGGTTTGGTTGTTAAGTGGTTTTTCATTGGAAAATGTCAGCTTTCCTCACAGCTGAAGTTTTTCATGGAAATATGTTGATGTTGGCAAAATTCTCACCTTGTCTTGGATCCAGTCTTGTCACATATGTTCATGCATGTGAGCACAAGTATAGCCATTAGTTCTGCTGTCAAAGCACTCACCGATAATGAAGTCCTCACTCCAGTTCAGGCCAGGGAAGGACCTGAAGGCCCTATACATTTTGTCTATCTTGTGTTCATTTCTCACAATAGATTATGAAAAGCCACTCTTTTGAGCCGTAGTGGGACCGGCTTTTTCAAGATGAGATTCTTGTTCTCTTGCCAGCCCTCAGAGGTAGAGACTGTCTAGCAGGAATGCAGCACAGCACAAACGAAGCTGTGGAAAGACAACTCCAACTCTGCACCGATAAGGCAGAGAGTTGTACACTAATTTCTTTCTTGTCTGAAAATATAAAACAGGGACGGTACGTGTTATTATTTCCCTGTTGCAGTTACACAAGCTTAGTGTGCGGTGCCAAACTGAAATCCGAAGTAAACAAATACAAATGCACTAGTATTTGGGTGTTGATCCAGTTCCTACCATGTTTTACCTTTTGATCACCTGAATGTTGTATTGCAAACCAGTCAGCCGCTTATTTTACAAAACCGGATCAGGGAACACCATGGCAGTCCTTATCCCCAACTCAGTCTACAAATGGGCAGTAGAAGCATGGCCATAACCTAAACAAAGGGATGGCAGTCAGACATCTGCCAACTGCAGTGATCAGTTTTAATGGGTAATTAAACCCCCTTTCCTTTACCCTGTACACCTGTATCAGTGAAGCCAAAGTAGATTTACCATGTAACCATGGCCTGAGAAGCCGAACTATCGCTTTGAAGAGTGCAGAAGATATGGGAAGATGTGGCTTCAGCAACTCACAGGGAGTCTAAGGATGGCATCTTTGGAGAGGATCTCAGAAGCAGAAGACTGAAAATTCCCTTACCCGCTACCCTGGGTAAGTAATGAGTCACAGATGTTATTGCCTTGTACAGATGGAATTAGAATGATTTATGGTGCTAATATTTATCTAACAATTAGCCCCCTGTTTGAGTATGTATTTATGGAAGTGTGCATGAATATATACATATGCATAGATGTGTGTATACACACACAAACATATGTATATATAAATGACCATCATAATTAAATATTTCCTTGAAGATTTTTCATTTCCCTTTGGTGCTTTCATTGTTTTTAATTGTATTTACAAAAATATTACAAACATTGCTTTATATGGTCAGCCTGGTATTTTCAAAGTTGCCTAAAGGGGACCAGGATTTTTGGTAGGGTTAGAGTCCCTCCCACTCCAACCAGCTCCTTTTGCTTACCTTAGATATTGCTTGTATCCTCCAGTCTTTCCTCTCTTTGTCCTCATACCTGAGGGACATCTGAGAATACATATTATAAGAACAATAGGAGTTTATGAAATATGGCTGGGCTTAGTCTGAGCAAAGGCCCCAGAAGCTGAACAACAAAAAACTTTGCAGTATTATTTTTAGCAGAGTTGTGGGCTGGGGAATTTTCATGTGATTTTATGGACACGTAAAAACATTCTGTTTGATTTTTTTTGCCTTCTACCAGGTGAGCTTGCTGCATCCTTGAGCTTTTCCTAGAGGCATGAATGAAAACTAGTCTTTTTACACAGGCTGTGTGTCCAATGAGAATGGCCTTTAAGTCACTCCTAAACTGTCTGGCATTTCGACAATATGTTTGCAAATGCGTCAAAGTGGAAGATGGAAAGGACACGATGGTGCTGGATTTCCACTTCTTACCTGCTATATATCTTGAGCAATATTAATCCCAACCTGGCAATTTTGAAAGTTTCTCTGAAGAATAATCATTAGAATTTTCTTGATCGTCTTCTTTTTCCTTTTTATTTTTTTTTTTTCATTGTGGCGATCTGCCTCAACATTTGACAAATGCAGCGAAACAACCTGCCTGTTCCACAGAGGAACTTGCTTGAAAAGAAAGCATCTTTATGGTATTTATTTAATGATGGCTGTTTTTGTTTAACAAGTGCAGTGTCTATTTCAAGAGGGATAAACAACTATTACTTGAATTATTAAAACATTTAATGCCGTTTTCCCTTGACCATTTCCAAATCATATTTTTAAGTTGTCTTTCCCTTTAATCTCAGTCTGGAAAATACTCCAGAACATTTAATGAAATACTTATTCTGCCAAAGCTTGCTGTTTTGTTGCTAAGTGCTTTACTCCCAAACAGCCGGGGGCTGCAAGTGCCAAAACCCACCGCCAAACGTTCTATTTAAGCTTTGGCAAATTCGCTTACTCTCTGGCAGGATTTCTGCTTGACCCAGCAGAATTTGTTGTCAACATTTCACTAGATTCAGCAGTCTTTAACTTTCAAGAAGGACTTTGACAACACAAGTGTGATTTGTCAGTGAAATCAGCTAAACTTTTTTTCACAAACGCAAAAGGAAAAATAAATATCACTTGTTACACGTGATAAAATCAAGCAATGGTTGCACAGTCCACTGTCCTTAGAGGAGCCAAAAGACTATGGCAAGTGGTCATAGCAAGACTTAGCCTCATCTGGTACTGTCAGGATTTACTGAAGAGCTGCAGTGAACGGTGATGGAGCAAGCTGGAGAACTTCAGCTGGTGTATGTGGAGAAAATTATAAAGCGAGAGGTCCTTTGGAATATACCTCCATCATCTTCATGCCACAGCTATTGCTAAAGAAGCACAGGAAGTGAAGCAGAAGAGACTGAACAAGCACAAAAATAGAAAATAAAATTTGTGTATGCTGGATTGTACATAGGCAAAAGGCTGACCAGCTAGTAGGTGTGAAGTTTAAATCTGCCTGTGAAGGACTTCAAATTTCTGCATATCTGAGCCTCTTGTGTACTTGGATGTAGTCAAAAATAAGTGCATACATTGTAAACATTGCTTGATACTGGCTAACTGTAGTGAGAAGATCCGTAGAATTAATGCAACAAAGGATTTACCTTGTCAGTGACTACCCTCAGAGAAGTCAAGTGGCTTCCAAGTGGATGGTCTCCTGAAGAGTGGCTGCAGAAGTCTACCACGAGAAAATGTCAGATTTTGCTCTATGAATGCCTGACAAGAATTAAACCATTTCCCGTGTTTGCAAAACTTATTTTTGCATTAAAATCACTACTATGTATTTGAAAGGTACTTATTGTAGTAGAAATTAGCCTTGTATGATTATTGTTGGTTCTAAATAAAAAAATGCCTGCAAAATGGAAATGTATCATTCAGATTATATTTGTGAACTATTTGACATTGGCAGTTGAAATTTTGCATTGTTTGTATTGCTGGCTTAGTAAAATTAACATTGGTGCTTCCATATCAAGTGTTACAGGAACATTATCAGTTTCTGTGTAGTATCCTGAGGTCAAAGCTGTCTTTCTCTTGTCTTTGTTCACACACTGGCCTCTCCCCGGCCCCAGCATTTCATTGAAGACTTCTGATCGTAGCTGCAGTGGGTTCCGGCACAATGCTGTTGCTTTGTTTGCATTGCTTTTCATGGCTAATCTGAGCTTTGTGTGCTCTTTGGCTTCCCTGCACAACACGTGGGGAAATGCGTTTCCCAGGGTGTTCAGGGAAGCCTCCAGGATTCACAAGACGGATACATGACCTGCAGAGATATTGAGGTAATATATAGGCATCTGGGAAGTCTGTGGATGCATTTGCATTGGTTTTTGGGGTGGATCGGGAGAGTGTTTTTGGTGTGCACCTCACAATCATCTCTTCTTGCCTTGTTTTCGTTTGCATCGTGGAGCAATCTCGGTGTGCACAGACTGAATTCCTGTTGGATGAAACTAAAGCGGCAGCAGTGCTTTGGGACGACACGTATGGGCCCTGACCTCTAATGGGCATTCGGTCCACAGGATCAGACTAGAGCTAGTGCAATGTAAAACCCTGTGAAATCCAGCACCAATTACTTTATTCTACAAATCCATTCCTTTTGGGCTGCGTTACTTGCTAGCGTAGACACAGTCTGTAAATATCATGGCTCTGTGGGTTGTTTGATTTTTTTTTTATTTTTTTTTTTTTTTATTCTGTGGCAAATATATTTGAATAGAAGTTTTCAGTTTATTTGGATTGTTTGATTAGGTTTTTTTTGCGTATTAATTTCTCACATTTGCTGCTCCTGAGACTATAAAACATTGTCAAATCCTGACCTGAGGGTTACATGGCTGCTGGCAGCCTACCTTTGCTCCACAGCTCCCAGGGCCAGGGCAGAGCTGCTGGAAGGTGCATTACTCTCGATTTTGAGTAGCAGTCTGAACCTATTTTCCCTCAACAAAACTCTTGGCTACTGCAGTTAGCTATTCAGCTGTTATTCTGAATAGGCAGAATGGACTCTCGCTGTGTTATCTGGAAACTAGGCAGTTGTCTTATTTCTTTACAAATCAGCTGGCTAAAGATTTTTATTTTAAATTTTATTTCAGAAGTATTTTACTAGGAGGGTCGGGGTAGGACTGTTGAATTCTTATAGCGTTTTTTTTCTTTCTTCCTCAATAGATACATTCTCAGGACTGGATTCAGATGTGACAGCAACTCCAGAGGCATATGTGATATATGATGATGGTACTGTTTAAATATAAAAGTCTATTGCAAGTGGCATGTTTTGGGTTGGGTTTTCTCCACTCTTCTTTCTTTGGGATTGGGTTCAAGGGGGCAGGTGAATGGGTGATTAAGCAAGCAGCGGTGAGCTGGAAAAGCTTTCCAGAGTCCCGCGTCACATGTGAAGTTCAAGGTTGTAAAAGCAACTGTTTCTGGGCACGAAGGTCCCTTACTATCAGTCCTGCAATCTAACAGGAACCTACTGTGGAAATTAATTACATTCAGACCTAGGTCATAGTCACCGCTTCAATCTTAGACTTGCTTTCTCTGGTACAACTTCTAACTCCAGCCCACTCAAAGCCAATGAACTCTTCTAAGAAAAGAAGACCAAAATATTGTCTGAGCCCTGGAAACTTGAAATACTTCAGTAAGTTTTTAGCACTCTAGAGCACTGTGAATATATTTTGGGGTTTTTTTGATGTGTAGTTTGCATTCAGACGATAAAACATGCTCATACTGAATAAGATCACCTACATACAAAATAATTAATCTGCTGAATTCATGTGGAATTCGAATTACAGAAGTTAGAAATCAGATAAAAGGAGAAGAGGGAAATATATTTGCAGTTTTATTCGTGCCATCCTGATACTATAATTCAGGACACACAAAACTTAGCTGAAGAGGAAGCCTCAAGTCCCAGCATTTAATTTTAAGTCTGCACAGGGAACGCAATTCTTAATTACTGGAACTAGCACTCATTTTCTGCCATCACTGACTTCTGATGTTCTGCTGCTTTTAATCCTCAGGTTCCTTCTCCTACCCCTGCATATTAAAGCAGATAAGTACAGAACCCTGTGAAATTCAACATGTTCTATTATTAACTTATTAGTAGAATTTATGGCTCTAGAATAATAAAAGTTTTTTTCTTTGTGGATGCAGTGCTGGAATCTTAAGTCAAACCAAGAGCAGCAACAAAAAAAGCCATTTAGAAAGAGAGTGCAGCAACTGAGAGGGAGATATAGACTTTTTTGCTTTTTATTCTGATTGTGTCATACTGAGGCCAACTGAGAATGTGGGGAGGAGAGGATGAACTAAAAACTGCACAAGTCCTGTTCCCTACATTCCTTACATCCCCGTGGAAGTGGAATGTCCTCAGTGCACAGATCTTTTTCTAGGCCTCCCCTTAGGGGCAGGTCACCTGCAGAAAACAGATGCTTTAGCAGTTCAAGCAGAAAACACTCAAAGCCATGAGCAGAGTCCTACAGCCTGTAAAAGGACACAGCAAGAATGTGAAATGCTTCTTTCCTTTCATTTTGTGTGTCAATCTGGTAGCACAGTAGCTTTTCAAAGAGCACTGGATTTAATGGGACTGAATATCAAGGAGGACTGAATCAGGAGATTCATGTGTGTCAGTTGCCTTCCCTCATGGCCCTAATGGGACCACAAATGGCAAGTACAAGACTCCACGTCTCTAAGTTTCAGGAAGCCTTAAGAGCAGTATGAACCAGCTCTGGCATTTTAGAATAATAACAGAGAGTTTTCTTAAAAAGCCATTTTTTCACTGCCTTATCTCCTTCCTTTGGCATCTGAGGGCTGTTGACAGGGATTCAATTACTGTGCTGTCTTTCTTTGGGGATTTTAAGGGGAGGTGGCAGACAGAGTGTGTTCAGGATATTGCTGTATGAATACATTTGTTTATTGTCACCCTTTTTACCTGTGTGAACAAGGTCTAAATCAGCAACAACACTAGTATTCTGAGGCAAAGACTTTGTGCTTGCTGTCCATCAGTTTGGTAGAAACCCTTGCAAGGCTGAAGTGTCACCAACCCTGACTTAGGGGCCCATAAGGAGGGTGTGTGACACTCCTTTGGGATTGTGGCTGGTGACAGAAATGTTTCCCTTCTCATAGTTAAGCCAAAATAGCATGAAGCAAGCTAACGTTTTCATCTTATGTTTCCTCTGAAGACTATGAGTTTTTTGAGAGTACTTTGCCACCAACCACCACCACTGTCAGCACCACCACTGCTTCTACAACAACAGAATCGGAAGTTGTCTATCCGGAGACTAGTGTTGTTGGCACCGGCCCTATGTCAGAATATGATATTGCTGGGAAGAAACGCTTCACTGGTAAGGATGTCCTTTGGTTTATGTAGCTTACTACTTGTGCTGCAAAGAATTCTTGTTCTAGCAAAGTCAGCCCTTAAGCTGAGACCATTGCACAAATAGGTCCAACAGGCTGGTGTGGGGTCCTTGTAAGGACTGCCACCTGGGACACCCAAACAGCAATACTTTGTTCATAGCTTTGATAGTTGCATGTCTACGTGTGGACCCACATGGATTTTGTTGAACCAGTGCAAACCTCTACTCTTTCAGTGTAAGCGCTCTGCTTTGTGTTCTGCACTGTATTTGGTTTATCTGAAGTCAGAGAGCAAGAGTGTCTACTCTGGTGCTCAGTTCAACTCAACTGCATCATTTTAAGTTCACGCTAGTAGTTCAATCAGTGCAACTTTCCATGTAGGTGTGAGTCTTCCTCTGGGGGACCTAATTCTTTTCCACTGACCCATGCAACCCCAGTGATTTCACCCACCTTGCACAAGCATGTATGTCAAAGGTGTGCTTCGACATCAAGGAATGAATGGTATTTTGGATATGAACTTTCCAAAAAGTAAAACCATCAGAGATAAATTTGACATTGCTATTTGTATCTTTGCTGTGTAGAAGGAACTTGGTGAAGGAACCCCCAATACATTGACATGAGGCTGGCTCCTGTGTACGTGAGCCATTCAAGTGTGTGGGTAGGTGTTGTAGCTCTGACTTCAGAGCTGCGCTGCTGCTTCGTTAGAGAAGCAACTGGGGGCCAGACCAGAGGGATTTGGAGGTATTAAGGCACTGCATTCTGGCCTCCACCCCAGACTGGAGACCCCTGCCTCCCCCTAGCCCTTTACAAACCTCTGGCATTTGAGCTGAGGTCAGGTCAGCTGCTGGCTCACCTGGCATTTCAGATGGGAGTTCAGGGAATAGAGAGTCAGCTTTGACTCATGTCTTGCCTTCCCTTCCAATATCTACAAGCTTCACGTGGCTTAGAGTGGAGCTCTGCTGCTGGAGTGAAAGATTTGTTTTTATATAAGCCAAGACTTTTTCCAGTGCATCTTCAGTTTCCCTGTCCAAACAATTTCATGATGTTTCTATTCGGGTCTCTCACTGACAGTACTTCTTGATTCATTTAGCTGGAGAGGCTAAAATTAACTTCATTGCAAAATCTGGAAAAAATCCCTTTAGGGCATGACATCCAATAAGATAAACCAAGAAAAGTTGGTTTATGAACATCTCAAGGCACTAGGGAAATAATATTACCATTTCAATGAATTGTATTATTGCATAATAAACATTGCTGAATAAACATTTCCAAAGCAAGTTCTATAGTCCTTACTTCGAATGTTACAGTGACTTTTAAGGTAATAAAAAGATGGTTTAATCTTTTCCCAAACTGAAGTGCAATTCTGGTCAGTATAAAGCTTTTGAAAATAAATGTTACAGGTTGGGAGCACATGTTTGGAAGGTAGGGACTCATGACTCCTGGTGCCTTAGTACCCAGGGAACCGCAGCAATAATCCCTTCATTTAACCTGGTCAGACTTCACCTTGGAATTACTTTTCTTGTTCTCTCTGTTGTTTCACCCCAGCTTCAGGATGTTTGTGTAAGAACCAACCGCTAAGACCTGGTAAAATCTTAAGATGATCTAAGGCCCTGGCAGGGATCTGTTGCCACACGTGGAAAGGCAGAAAGTTTGGGTGACATTTCCACCCCACCTCCAGAGCAGCTGGAGGCAGCGTGCAGAGGGTCCTGCAGTCACAGACGATCCTTCTGCCTTTGCATAATTGGGTACAGTTGTGAGTGTGGGCTAGACCTGAATATTGGCATCCCGTTCCCCCTGCACTCAAATTGAGTGTGAGCCATGCTTTCCTGGCAGCAGGGAACCGTCTCTGGGCTGGAAGTGGAGGAATTTTAAAATGCATCGCAAAACTTGACTCTCTTTTCAGGGAATTGCCAGCCTGTGTGCTACTCTGTGGTACCTACAAACTGCTGACTAAACACCACCCTTCCCTGTCTCTTCCAGCTCCTTATGTGACCTATCTCAATAAAGATCCAGCAGCCCCCTGCTCCTTGACAGAGGCTCTGGAGCACTTCCAAGTGGAGAGCCTCGACGAAATCATCCCGAATGACCTCAGAGAGAAAGATCTGCGTCCCCTGAAAGCCCCTCACAACATCACTGTCGTGGCAGTCGAAGGCTGTCACTCCTTTGTCATCGTGGACTGGGCCAAACCTGCTCGAGGAGACATGGTAACAGGTACTCTCCTGAGGGGTAGTGGGGAAGGGGAAGGTTTTCTTAAAGGACCCTTTTTGCCTTAAGCTGAGCCAGTGGCTCATGAAGTTCTCACTCTGCAATTTTCTGAGAGGTAAGCTACTTTCTGAAGAGTGAGAAAGGTCCGTCTGTCATCCTTTGGTGCCAGACCAACCAGCTCATGCTGGTCCAGGTATTTCAAAGTTTTTGCCACTGCGTTTGTGGCAGCTGTTTTGAAGGCACCGCTTCTCACCTGGATGGTAGCTGTGATAGTGCTTTGCTCGACTGAGCACTTCTGCCTCCAGGTAGTGCCCTCAGCACCACCGCAGGCACCTCCCAAGCCTGCCTTTGGAGCATCTTTCACACTCAGCTTCGGTCCACTTTGAGATGAGGTGAGTGTGGCTGGAACCACTCTGGGTGTGAGCCTGCAACTGACTTCACGAATGAATCTCAAAAGTTGCTGGAAAGACACAAGAGTAAATAAATAACCAAAATATTTTCAAAATTAATCAACCTCTGTTTGTCAGAGCTGAAGTCAGCATTGGAAGAGGCCACTGCTTTGGTGCTAACATCCAGTTTTTGAGGAGCCTCACCCAACTCTGTGGCTGACAGCGATGACAAGAGGGGTGGGAGCTGGCGGAGCTGAAGCAGGGATGATGGTTGGGAAGGGAGAAGGTGGCACTTGAACAGGCTGTGTGGTGTCTGTCCCACAGCATTTCATTCTTCAAGGCTGTTAATCCAGTACCTTCCCAAACACAGTTTGCATAATGTATTTTTAAAAAAAAAAAAACAACACAGAATTTCTAACTACATTAGTTTCTGCACAGTCAGTGTATCACTTAAAACAGTGAACGTGTTACCTCTGTCATCTTTTTGCCTTCACTGTTTTAAACCAGTATTTGCACCTGGGTACCATCCTCTGATGTAATGCTCCATCATTATTAGCTAATGACAGGAAATTCTTGTAGCCTGGGATTTTCCAGGGGTGTTAGGCATCAAATCACTTTCATATTCTAAGATGCTTCCACCCCTTTTAACTCATAAAATCTACCATGACACCTAGGGATATTATTTATTTAAAATTTTAGAATCCTCACAACTATTTGTCTTCCCATTTACAGGCTATCTAGTTTACAGTGCATCCTACGATGACTTTTTAAAGAACAAGTGGTCAACCAGGACTGCAGGGACAACTCATTTGCCAATTGAGAACCTGAAGCCCAACACACGGTAAGGATTTGAGCCACTCCTTTCCAGTTCTGTTAGGGAAGTAAAACAAATTTTGAGAATTGTCAGTCATTTTTCTTGGCCTTAGTATAAATGATCTAGATTTTACTCATTCTGTTTGACAGCAAATGGTTTTATAAACTGCACAGCTACTTACATGGTTATCTTTACCATATTAATGCTGGAGCAGATGACTGTGTGTACATGCATATATGTTTGTGTATGTAAAACCACGTATCAGTAACAGAGAAAAAGTTATTTTAAAAATGCATTTTCTAGTCTTATGCATAACTGAATCAAGTTTTGGGGGGAAGACTATACTAATGTATACCCTTGGTGTGATGTGATGTGGCCATTCCCACATACTGGCATGGCCAAGATTTGATACCTAAGGGCTGGTGAGGAGAGGTGCCGCTCTCTTGTCTGTTCTCGCTGTCTGTTCACGAGTTGTGCTGGAATAAAAGGCTTCATGGTATATAATGAGACTGTGGCAGTTGCTGAGAAGTCAGTTTGGCAGGAGCTTTAGGTCTTTATCTTGCTAAAAATCTCACTGAAATGGAAGAACGTGGATGCTTTGGGTGATACTGGAATAATTCGTGGCAATTGGGTGGGAAGTAAATGGCCACAAAGGGACTACATTAAAATTACTTCTTTTGGCAGACGCTCAGTGGCTCTCATACTTTTTGCTCAAATTCTGAGTGTGAAACACTTTTGGTGCTGCCTTGGGCTAGGTGATTGCTCTTCATGTGCTGATGCCTACAGTCTCTTAGACACTGGTGGCAGGTGTTGCTCCTGTAAGTGTTAACGTGGGAGATGCACTGGGATTGTGGGCTAGGACTAGCATGCCTCACTTCGTGACGAGCTGCAGATCAGAGCATCCACTCCTAGGACAGGCACATAGGGTTTGTGCCAGGGCAACACAGAAGAGCAAAATGGCGTCACCTAAAGTATCTTTCCTTTCCAAGATGACGTATAGACGAAGGGAGGGTTCTGCGGGTTAAAAGCAGTTATCTGAGCATCTCAACCTAGAAAACAGAGAAGAATTGTTTGGGCATGGCCTTCATCAAAAATCTTAATAGATTAAATAATAAATAAGATAAAATAAATAAATTATGAAAAGTCAATGCATTGTAGCATTTGGGTCTCAAATATGACCAGGCGTATTTTTTCTGACCACTTTACAGTGCTTCTCCGCACAGCCCTAACTTTAGCGTAGGCTCACACACACCTTGCCCCTGCAGCTGCTACTGGTGGCCCTGAAACATCCAAGCACCAAGAAATCAGACTATGTGTTAAGAAGGGAGTGCTTCTCCACAACAGGGGACCTCAAATCAGGACATCCCCTGTCTCCTCCCTGGAGACTTCTCTCCAACCAAAGAGTTCTGGGGACATGGCATCTCTTTGGGAGAGCCAGCACCAGAGCAACTTCAGCAGCAGCTCCTGGGTCCACCAGGGACATGTCCACCAGAGGACACCTGCAGCGTCAAAGACCCAGGAAATCAGCAAGCAAAAGGTGTATGGAGAGGCAGGATAAGCATACACAGGACACCCAAAGAGTTAAAAAAAAAACAGAAATAAGATGTTACAGGAAAAACTTTGTGCCATTTTACCCTCGGCTTTTCTGTCCGCAGCACTGTCGGTCACATACTTCATGAGGCTTTTTCTCACATATCCAAGAGATAAAAAAAGGCAACCTATTCTGAAGATTAATAACCTAGACCTCAGTGCAAGTCCTTAAGAGTGGTGGATGGTGGATTAAAGCAATATCACTTGCACAGTAGAGAGCTGCAATCTGATGCTCCGCATCTGCTAGTGCCCTTGTTATAAAACATCATTGTTACAAAAGTATGGAGGGAGGTGTGGGGCACAGTTTCGCTGTGGGTTTCACCCATTATAACAAGATGGAAGAGGCCTGAGATCTAAGCTCTGTTCCTAGATAGTGAGAGAAGTGGGTGCAGACCCTCCTGCCTTTGTATGTCCACGTCCTTGTGCCTTGAGGACATCCATTCCCTAAACCTCTCTCCTCCTGCCACTAGTCCCAGTTCCTGCCTCGACATGCCAGACTCTTGTACATCCCCTGCCCTTCACCCCTTCACTGGTTTTCTGTAGCCTCTCCTCTGCTCCCACACTCTCAGCCTGTTCCCCACACAGGCCAGGGAGGCTTTGCCCCTATGCCCCAGATTCCCTTGGCTGGACTCCTCTGTGTCTTGCTTCTCTGCCATTTCCAACTTCCAGCCCCAGATCCTCACCTCTTCACTGCCTTTCAGCCAAGTCTCCCTCTCCTGCTGCCCCAAGGACAGTGTTGAAGACCACTGACAGCTCTCTGCTTCTCGTGCCTAACATCTCAAGGGCTTCAGGTGACCAGAAAGAGGGGTTGCAGTGAAAGCCCCCCAGGAGCCCTGCAGCCGCTGTCCTGGCTGCGCTTGGTGCAGGGGAATTGATGGGAATTGAGCTGCCAACCTGTGATACATCTTCCAAGATGCACGTTAACTCCAGGCTTCAGAAGGTCACAATTTAGCTGTATTTGAATGGAGTTTTATAGGAATAGCCAGGTTATAGGTTCACGCATCTCCATGAACCTACTGACTCCCCTATCACATGTTAAGGTTCTGGTTCAAAGTAAGGGAGGTTCAAGCAAGCACTGTTTGTTTTAAGCATATTATTTCCCCAGCATCTTACTGAAGAATGGTATAATCCATTGGCCTCTGTTATACACTCTGTGAAGGAAATAAAGGCTTCATGTGGGGTCTGTGGTGGAGAAGGAGGAGAAATTTCCCTTCTTTACGACAGGGGAATTGTGTGTATTGGCCAATCTCATTTATATTCTCCAAGTCCACAGACTGAATTAATTGCATATTTTCTGTCTTAAAAATAACTCCCTAACCACTGGTAAAAGACCCCATGCCTAACTAAGAAAATATGGCATGAAATCTGAAGTTAGTCTAAAAATTTTGTGTTTGCACTGTTAGTGCATTTTGTGAGAAATCTCTGATTAAGTCAGATTTACTGTATGCAGATGCTATTGACTGCTGGGTGTCCCATGAGGGGCTATGGGTGGTGCAATCTCGCGGCGGGCACAGCGTATCAGTAACAGGTTGGCATCTTGGCAGAAGTCAGCCCCGGAGAAGATTTGAAGCTGTCAACATATCCTGGAAAACATCTGCCTGGTGTTTAGGTTTTACAAACAAACCGGAAATCTGTGTTTAACCCATGTCATAAGTTTTCTTCCAAGGCCTGGTCTGACCTCCAGTTGAGAAGTGGAAGTTTTTCCATTAGCAAAACTCTGGCCAGCTTCAGTGGGCACAGGGAGCTGCTTCCTCGTGACATGTGAATATAAACACTACAATTACTTTAAGCCTTATTAAATCTTAAAAACAGCAGTCTTGACAATGTCCCTTCCCTAAGCTTAATTCTCAGCTGTCACAGAAGGCTGATGCAGAGGGCTGGATGGCATCTGCTCAACCACTAAATCCAGTCTCCTGCAGTCACAAACATGATAATACGCGTCATAAACATTTCAGTCTCTTTCTTGAGCATGGTTACGCTTTTTCCTGCCTTTCTGTGGGAAAGCTGTGTTGGTGCCTGATGGGAGTGGCTAGATAGTCTCGTGATAGTCTATCTCATGATAGTCTCATGGTCCTTTACCACCATATCTCCATGTCTCATCAAATCTTCTTCCCTGTCCGCTGTTTTTGTTCCCTCCAGGGACATTTTGATCCCACAGTGCCTGCTACCAATTCCACTGTTGTACAAGGCACTTCATAGGAAGCTTTCAAACGTTTACTCAGGGCCCACAACTGCAAACAGATCCTGGATCTTCTGGGTCTGGGGGCGAGATGTAGCGAAAATTTCTGTTTCCTTTCTGTGTCCCTACTAAAGAAAAACTGCAGTATGTCCAACAAATAGCATCAGCCACAGCTGGCTGCTGTGCATCACCGGACAGTACAAAAGAGGTAACAAGTCAATGAAACCCTCGTCCTGTGCAAGCGGTAGATCTGTGTGGCACATACCTACATCATACCAGCTGTGTAGGAAGCTCCTCTTCTCACTCTGCTCTAGTGTCTTATTATAATATTTCTTGTAAATATTCACGGCAAACGTAGTGCTAGGCTGTTTTTGATGGAGGGAGGCACTTTGCACTAGCCTGTGAACCTGCAGGCAGCTGATTTATGTGTTTTTCTTCTGGAGGGATGGTGCAGTTGCAGGGGGAGGGTGTCAGCCCCTGCTGCCCTCTCCACATGCTTGTGGGAGGAAACCTGCCTGTCCTTCCCAACCTCCTCCCAGCCTCTTTTCCCCCTCATCCACTGATCCTGATGGGCGGTGGGTCTGTGGGGTGCTGTCACGTCGGCTTGTTCCCTCCCCTTCCCGGGCAGCACGTGGCTCTCCCTCCAGGCACCTGCGTGTACCCTCCACACATCCACCACCCTTGTGCTGACACAGGAGGTCCAGCAGCAGCCACCCCACCGTCCCCATGGCTGGCATGCGGTCCCGGTGCTGTGGATCCCACCCTGCCACCTGCAGCACATGCGGACGGTGCTGCTGTGTGCCCCATGGCTGGCTGGTGTCCCACCATCTCAGCCTGACGCTGGACGGGGCATGGGGCCGGGGGGTCCATGCAGGCACCCCTTCGGAGAGGCGGGAAAAAGGATTTTGCGGTGAATGATTTTTTTTTTAAAAACAGCTGTTTCCCTTATTAGCGTGTTAAGCAATTATCTCACTTTCTGGCTGCAAGTGCCAGCTATTTAATGCGAACAGAAGGGAGACACCTTGAGTTAAGTCATAAAATGATTTTGCTCAAAGTGACAGGTATGGTGATACGATTAGTCATATAGTCTAAATGAATAAAAATATTACATATTCATTGCCCCATTACAGTTTATTATGTCCTTTTTTGACATGTCAGTAGAAGTGATATATAAAATCTCTAAGGAGGTTTCTCCTTAGGAGGAAAAGCTTTTTTCTTGTCTGTATTGAAAATGAGTAGCGAATGGTGTTGCGTCTCTTGCAGTTGTTAATCTTTTGTGCCTATTGGTAACAATTCATTGCAGTTCTGCCTAGGCAAAGTGTAATCAAAGCACAATCAACTTATATATTACAAGTTTTGTTCATGTATTTATGTGACGAAGAACAGTTGAGTTATACTGGTTTGAGATTTCCTGGTAAATTCATCAGCTGAACGATTCTGACTAATGAAAATGTCAGATGCCTGGACCTAGGAGGGCTTTGGCAATTTCTATTTTATTTGTCATGTCTGAGAAAGAAATATATCCTGACTGCATTATTTCATTGACGTTCTTAATGCAGTAATCATAGCATCGTCTATGTTTAAATCACAGGTCAGCAAGTCACGAGACCTGGCTCTCTTTCTGGCACTACTAAAGGCTTCTTGTGTATATATAAAGGCTTAGGAACTAATTTTCCAATTTAGCGTAGAAAAAAGTACTCAGAACTTCCTCGCTGCTCTTTCCAGAAAGTCAGGCAGGCATCCTGAGCAATCATGTGTCCCAGACGGGCTTTTATATACATAGCAGGACCCTGGAATGCACAGTTGCCCTGATTGCGTAGGTAATCGCAGGTAAGATGTAGGCTGGAAAACATTTTTCTCCTACTCTTCTGAAGTAGTCACACCAAGTGTTGGACTAAGCCAGCGCAGCTTGGTGCTGCGTTGTGGCCATTTCAGAAGTCACATGAGGAATTGCTGCCTTGTGTCCTGTCCCTGTGGTCAGCCTTGTGCCGATGGCCCCTGTCCCGACCCGAGTGGAGAAGGTGCGAGTGGGTGAAGGAGGCGTGGATGGATGCAGGTGTCCTGTGAGAGCATTGGCAGCTCAGGGGATTAAAGCAGTGCTCAGGCTGCCGTGCTTACTCGGGTGGCCAGAAGCGGAGGAGCACACGGGAGGCTTTTCACTCCCCTCTCCTCTTTCTCCAGCCATACTAAACACTCATAAGCTGGGGTTGAGAAATCAAGGCCAATAGTTAAAACCACTGGCAAATATTTCTGCCAGGAAGAGGATTGTGCTAGGAATGAGCAAAAGACACAGCCTTGCTAAATGTCACTATTTAAGGTGGTTTCTTTTTGCCACAGTGTGTGTCTTTTAAAAGAAAGCTGTGAGTCCTTTGTGAGCATCGTATAGTTGTTAATTACAGGCAGAACTGTCTGCAGAAAGCAGGAGTGGAGCTGGTTTCTGCCATCAGCTGTGGGACGCAGCAGGGACAGGGGGCATGTCCCCCTTGCAGGGGTGGGAACGTGTCCCGCAGACGGTCTGACCATGCGTGTGCTCCAGGTCTGGCACAGATACAAGGTAAAGCTTGTGCCATGGATGAAGCCCAGAACATTTCAGTTCCTGTAGCTTCCACACTGATCACCTAGCACGTACCCTGGAGGTAAACACCTTGCTACACAGTAAAATCCTGTGTTCAGATGACGGCCACCCTTCTGCTGAAGAAGTAGATATTATTTGCACGTCTTTTCAGTCTTTCCACTTTGATTTTGACATGAAGCAGTTCACTTTGCATGAAAGCAAACATTCTTTTTAATGGAAAAAGAGATTCAGTTGTGCCAAAAGGGCTGGTTCAACTGGTTCCCCTCTGGTTTCTCAGTGTGAAGAGTTTTGCATGTGCTTTGCTGGTGCTTAGGCCGGAGAGGTTCCTTTCAGGAGCAACCTCCAGGCCCTGCTCTGTAGCTAAGTCCTTGAGGAACAGATACATCTCATGGTACAGGAAAGTGCACACAATAAAAATTGAGTGGCAGACTAAAAATAGCAAAGTTCCTTCGACAGGATTGTGTTGAATTTGCCTGCAGCCTGGTAGGCTGTAAAATATGAGCATCTTTTGTGGCATTAAACCACGTTATACTCTTAGGTTGCAAGGGCTACTGTCATTTCTTGTGGACAGAAGAGAAGACACAAACCGTGCCAGGTGGCAATAGCTTCCAGGGGATGTCAGACCATGTTTGCCGTGAACCATGCTGTCTGGGCCCAGCGTGGGCTGTGCAAGCGGAGCAGCACTGGCAGGTTTCTGTGCAGGATTGGGAGAGCTTTGTCAGAGTTAGGTTGATGGTTGGACTAGATGATCTGAAAGGTCCCTTCCAACCTAGGCAATTCTATGATTCTGTGATCAAGAGCAGCCTGATGTTTTTAATGGGGCAGGCTCACTTTCACCAGGAGCATCAGGCCTTCCACTCAGGTGGGACATTGCTATGGGAGGTAATCCAGTGCTTGGTGGCACCCGTAAGTGCTTGCCCTGTTATGTGGGTCATGTGTGGTGCTTTTGGAGGTGTCTGCTTTTGGTCGAGAGGCTAAATCAAGATTCAAATGCTATGTGGATATTACAGAGGCGTGGTCATTTTTTTGTTAATTTCTTTACAAGAATGAAATTGAGCAAGCAGGCAGGAAAGGAAGACCTTAACCCAGGAACTTCAAAAATGCCGTGCTGGAACTTTTTACAGTAATCTTCCATTCTAATTGGTTTCTGCTGGACTGGATACAAAGAAAAAAAGGAAAGAAGAAAACATTAATCTGGGGAAAAAATGTCAGAATAGGCATCAAATAAAAATTACTGTATTTGGAAATGAAGTAAAAATGTGCTTACGCATTCTTCTCTAAGAGTGATAATAATTTTGCTTCTATCAAGCAAAGAATGGAGTTCTAGTGGCGAGTCGTGCTTCAAGTTAAGCATATGATTTAAATACTTTGGGGAATCAATAAGGCAACATGTGAAACTTTCTCATATTACTCAAGTATTGTGATCTTAATGCTGCTAGAGTTTTTACAGAAAGGTCAAAAGCTCAGCTTCTGATCTCTTATAAATCTGATCTAGTTTTAGTTTGCAGTTCACACCACTGCTTTTGCGGGAGTTGGGGTTAGACGAGATGATCTCCAAAGGTCCCTTCCAACCCCTACCATTCTGTGATTCTGTGAGTTAATCTGATTTAAAACTGTTCCTGAGATCAGAATTTAATTTCCTTGCAACTTTTCCTTTTAGTCTGTTGCTATTGGTTCTTTCATATAAAGTGGATGTAGTTGTGTGTATTTTTTGGAAAGGGTGGTGATAAAAATAAGTGATCCAAAAATATGCATGTAAGCAATTCCAAAAAGGAGAAATTTGTCTGTAACAGCCAGCTCATACCCTGGCTGAGTATCCAACTCCATTTAATGCAAAGGACACCTGAACTCGGTGGAATTCTACTGGTTTGATTCTCACCCTGTTTTAGTAGTATTTATAATAAAGCAGTTGCAGTGGAATCAGTGTTTTAATCTTATTTTCCCTCTCTTTTTGTTTCAGGTATTATTTTAAAGTCCAAGCAAAGAATCCCTTTGGTTATGGACCTGTTAGCTCTTCAGTCTCATTTATCACAGAATCTGGTATGCTTTGCTTTTTATTTTCATCTCAAAACTGAATTCCTAGAAACAGATGTCACAGGGCAATGACTGAAACCAGCATTGTAATAATGGTGATTATCCTGAACTTGCTGCTTTTGAGATATTTGATTTTAGGTTAATTGTTTGTTTTCAGTAAAGCTAGGAAAATAATATGCACTCCTAATGCCATTATGAAAATCTAAGTGACATTAAAGTGAGCTTCAGGGGAACAGGAAGTTGAATTTAAAATACAAAAGACTACTAATGTTCAACAATACAGAAGCAATGGGAAGTTTAATGTCTTTGATAGATTGACCAAACGTTTAGTAAATTAGCTTCCTAATTGTGAACAGCTGAACAGTTGGAAGTGGTTGTCTCTGGAAGAAATATAGGAAACAATTGTTCCATCAGACGGGCAAAGATCTCTGTTCTTTTTTTGACAAGGCATGCTGCTCTTTCACAGGGATAATAGTGTGTTCAAGAGCAACACCCCCTTCTAAAAATAGTACGTTAAATGAGCTATTTTTACCCATTTCTTCTTCCATTGAGCCAGAGGCCAATGACTCCACTAAGAAATAAAAGGCAAATTATTCAGTCTTTACTTGAGCAAAATGTCTGTTGTCTCTTGCAAATTTTGCCCTTTTGGGAAAACATGAGGTTTACGGAGTCTCTGCCTTTGCTCATTTGGCTTCAACCCATAGTGCTCACTTCAGAAGCTCCATTAAGAACCATTTCTTCGCAGAAGAGAGACAAAGATGCAAGATCAGTAAATGGTCCTGCATAACATATTGAGGTTTTTTTTTAAAGGAGTAAGAAGCTCAAGTATAAATCCAAGCATAATGTTTAACATTGGACAAATACGCCATGCTGTATCTTGCAGGGAGTTTTGCCGATTAGCTGCCTGCCAGTATGTGAGCCTGGATGCCTAGTTTTCCTGTCCAAAGTCAGCTCCCTTGCGAGCTTTATTTAACAGGTTAAATCCACCAGATTTAAACTTTTATTTGCAGCACTGATCTTTCGTTTGTCATGTGGCCAAAGGTGGCTTTCCATCTGGCAGAAGTACAAAAGCAGTTGCTAAATCTAAAGCCAGATGGTATAGTTACAGTGATGGAGCAGGTCAGAAGAGACAGAAATGGTTTGTTCAGAATGCTCTTCGAGTCCAATTGAAAGATGTGAGCTGATGAGAATATTCAATAAAGAATGCCATCCTAGGAGCAAGTAGCTTGTTGAAAATGTTCGATCTTACCCCGGTAACCCACTGAAGAGAAGAGAAAAGCATTGTTCCCTTTCATCAAACTGGAAAAACTCCCTGGAATTTTTCTTCCCCAATGGTATACAAGCACTGTGCTTTTTCTTCAGGTATTTTGTGCACACTATGGACTAATTAGGAGATGACAGAAACTGCAATGTAATGAATACAGAGAAGCTAATGCATTGGATCGTGTTGGTTTGTTATCCTTACTCCACACCTATTCCATCCTTCTTTTGTTAAAAAAGAGTATTCCACATGACCAGAAGCTCCGGAGGCAGTGGGCAGTGCACCCTGCACTGCCCAGGGGGCTTCTGCAAAAATTCTGTCACTATGACAAAAAGAATTAAAATGATAAATTTCACCTATTTATGAAAACCACTAAACAACTGTACTAAACGTGGTGGATGTCTGAGACCAAGATTTGCATACAAGGGGTAGGTTACATATCCCTTTGGAAGTTAGGCCTGCAGGTGTAACTTACACTATATATTCAGAAGCCTACAGGGAAACTCTCCTCCTGCTCTGAGGACCCCCTGAGAGGGGGAAATCTGTTTCAGAGTTGGCTTTGAACTTTGATACTATTCTCAATATTTTTTTACAGTATTAAATATACAGCCTTGTGGCAAGTTTCCTCAACGGAGAAAAACAGCGGAATAACAAACACTCATTAGCTCTGCAAATCGAGGAGACATGTAAATCCCACGTTCATAATGTAGCTAAAAGTAGTTGCTTTGCAACTGACATTTTCTTGTTTGACACTGTATCTTTCATATTATAAAACAAGGTTTGGAACAAAATATTAATTTTTTTGTATTTGTTTCATTCTTCTAGACAATCCCCTCCTCATTGTCAGACCACCTGGTAAGTCTTATTCCACTATTTCTTTCATGACATGCATAAAACCTGTGTAAAACAGTTATAATATAGGTGTTAGAAGCACATTAACAGGCAATTTGAGTTACAGTTTTAAGTGAGAACAGGTTGTGCTAATTCAAAAAACATTTTCTGTCATAAGATCCCTTATTCTGGTCTTTGAAAAGAAACCTTGTAAAGATGTGTTAGATGGAGCACTTGATTTTGGCCCATCTTTTATCTGGTACAACAGCTTTAATTGCTTAGTAATAAGCACTAAACTGTATTGCTTCTGTATCTGTGTCCTTTAGTTCCCTGAGCATAGCTTGGACAGTGGGATCAGTTTGTTCTGTCTCTACTTGTTAGCCTCGTCTATAAGCCTAACGCCCTTACAAATAATAAAAAAATTCAAGGGTTTGTGGCTGACCTGAATGACAGGGATATGTCACGATGCTGTTGAGCCTGCTTTGCGTTTCCCAGCCTACTGACTTTGCAATAAGCCGGTTTGGCCCCTAATCAGAAGAACTGATTTCCTGGTGCTGGGACCGACCTTGCTGCCGTGTCCGTTGGTAGGGTGCTCTGGGGAGAAAAGCAGGAAAAAAAGATCTTATGGTTATTACACTCTGTCAGCTTTCCTAAGCAGTTCAAATGGTTGGTTCTGGGGCTTTTTGACTGCATTGTTCATGAAAACAATGTCCAGTGTCTCCCTCCCTTCTATGTTTTATTATGCTTGTTAGTCTGCTTTTTCCATGTCCTCTCAGATGTCTCTGATGATGCACAGGATTCGGAGAGCACAAGCACGTGGTGTCTCTGGCAGTCAGTGTGGGAGGCCTCTGAGAGCAGTGGCCTTCCCCTGTCACCGGTCACCTTCAGGTTTTTTGCTGTCAGTTATTTTGTGGGTCTGTTCATGGAAAGGTGATTTTGGAAGGTGATGGCTTTTGCACTTGTAGTTTCTGCTCCGACTGGACAAAGAGAAAATCTTTTTTGTGTAGCTGCAGTGGTAGAGGTAAGATAGACCAAAAAGAGGTGTCAGAGCTCTGGGTGAAATGAAAGAAATGAAGAAATGAAAGAAATGAAGAGCTTCTGAACATCTAGCGCAGCCCTTGCAGGACATTCTAAGTTTATCCTTCAGGATTTTCGGAGGTGGGCAAAGGTGGTGGACAAAAGCAGACCATTCACAGCAATAAAACTGCATTCAAGAAATAGAGAGTTTATTGCTTTATTCTAAAGCCAAAATCCTGCATTCCTTTCACTGTGTGACTAATTGTGTAAAGTCGGTCCAGTTACCTTTGTGTCCATACTGGTGGAGTTTTGAGGATTGCTGATCAGCGATTGCTTCTCACGTGCAAGCGTTTGCAGGATTTGGTCCGTGTGCCTACTGAGAGGGAGGAAGAATGACTAACAGAAAAAAATTTCAATCTCATTTGTAAACCTCCTCAAAATAGCACAGTAAAAATGGTGCTCTGTGCTGTAGCTTGGGAGAAAAATATCAGTTACCACACTGGAAGCTTTTTGTGTAATTATATGTACATTACTACAGCAGCAATTTCAAAAGAAATTATATTGTCTTGGTTAGTATAAAGCAAACATTTAGGCAAGCCAAAAGGGATATTTAGTCTTTTGTGATACAGACTTCTCTGCAGCAGCGCTCTGGACAGAGTTCCCCAGGAAAGGTCTCGCTTGTCTGTTGTTGGAACCTCGTCTATTTTGATGTAATGTGGGAAAACAAAACCGAAAAGTATGTTTCTGATTTGACCTTTTTAACCAAATAGCAAGAATAGACTTGAATTCGCATCACAGGCTGTTACTCACCGCAGAATTTTTAACATCTGTTTTTTATAGCAAAAGGTGTAAGTCTCGTACTTGGTGTTAAAATGCAAGTGACTGTATTTGGGCAGTGCCACTGTCAGACCTAGGATCAGGCTCCCTTTAAAAAAGAAAGAGAGTATCACTAGGTAGAGAAGATGTCTTACTGAAAACAGTGAGGCTATTTGTTAACTTAAAACTGTGGTTCAGTACATGAAATCATATTTTTTATCATTTTAACAGTTATTGCTGTCTACTGCCTAGAAGGGATTTAATCAAGTCCCTTGCATTTTATTTATTTATTTTTAAATTTTTATTATTTTATTTTATTTATTTATTTGTAAAACATACTATCGGATGTAAACCTCAGCAAAACTCAGACTGAAATGCTAATGTCTGTCCTTAACGTTGAATTTTATCTTCTCCAAGGTGGTGAACCTATCTGGATCCCCTTCACTTTTAAGTACGACCCCACCTATTCAGACTGCAGTGGCAAGCAGTACGTGAAACGGACTTGGTACCGCAAGTTTGTAGGAGTAGTTCTTTGCAACTCCTTAAGGTACAAGATTTACCTCAGCGATGACCTGAAAGGTAGGCACTGAGATGAATTTCCCGATATATGATTACTTGTCATCTCCGTCTTCTCGCTTTCTTCACCTTGTCTGTGAAGGAATTGTGTGATGGCTATCTTGGGAGTCCTTCTCTTGAGAAGGTCCCATGTAACAGCTGAGCTGCCCTGCTTTTGCGTTACACTCATGCCCTGGCATTAGCTTTCCAGCAGAACTCTTTAGAGTTCTCTCTTCCCCTCTCCGGAAGAAGTTTCCCTTGAAAAGCCTGTGTGTTTTTGCATCCTGAGAAAGCAATGTGCTTTGTACTGTGAGAACAAAGTTCTGCTCCCTGCACCTCTCCCTGGGAAGTCCCACGCTTGCCCCATGGGCAGGTGAGCCCCAGCTGCACATGGTCAGACACACACCCCGGAGAGCCCCAGGGCAGGTGGAAGTGGGGAACGGTGGAGGAAAGACTGGTATTACAGTGACGGGGTGGGCAGTGCTCCCAGGGGTTAACAGTAGCTCTTACGCGGGTGTATTTGATGAGACTTAATGAAGAAAGCTTTCCATATTGTTGGTCTGAGGTACTGGGATTATCGCAATGGCTTTTCAGATTGTGCTGATGTATTATTTTTATTGCAATGCATTTGTATAGTTTAAAGGCAGTGTTTAATATCCAATAAGAAACAATCAGGGCAGCAGGACCCACCTCATCTGCTAGAGGGAGAGCTCCACAGTTTTCGGTTTTCATTTGAGACTGCACTCAAGCTGGTGGTATTGACAAATGGAGTCCTTTTTACTTTCTCATGACATATTGAAATGACTGGCTCGGTTGAAATTCCTTCCACCTGTTACCTGTGGTGCAGTGTCCATGAACTTGCAAAATGGGGAATATTCCTTACCGAGCTATAACCCATTTCTCTTTTCCATAGTATCTCCTTCTGTACTGTGAAGGTAGCATTCTCCCTCTTTTCAGCCACTGTTTTTTCATTAGAAATACTGTGTTTGTCACTGTAGTACTTCTCCTGCTTTCTCCCATGTCTAGTTTCCTGGTGGTAAATAGCATCCCAAACAAAAATAATTCTGAGTCAAATAATCTGTCTGTATCACCCTTCAGACACCTTCTACAGCATTGGGGATAGCTGGGGAAGGGGAGAGGACCACTGCCAGTTTGTGGATTCGCACCTGGACGGAAGAACGGGACCTCAGTCGTACATTGAAGCCCTGCCCACCATCCGAGGTATGGCAACGCGGGAGTGGGTGCTGGCCAGGTGCTTCTCATCACGTCCATAGGTTTCAGGGGTAGGGAGCAGGGCATGGAGTGGGGTTCTTTGTCCATGACTGTTGGCAGCTCTCTGAGGAGGCCTGCTGATGCAGTAGGTGATGAGACGGATGAGACGGTCTTGTACTCAGGCCCAGCTGAACAGGTTATGAAAGTCCCAGAAGAACTTGTGGGTGTTGAGAGAGAGAGAGAGAGAGAAAGAAAGAGAGGGGCATATGATGCAGATAATTTACAGAAACAAAATGCAAAAACAGAAAGAAAAAATTGTATAGGTCTATGAAACGTTTCTCCCAATTGTACGACATACCTCATTGAACAGAGGTGCAAACTCTTCCACAAAGGACCAGATGCAATCTTTGCAAATATGGCTTTTGCAAATGGTTTCTTACCAGTTCATTCAATACAAAGCACATAGGAGTGCGTCTAGTGTGTTCTAGAAGTACTGTGCCCAGTTCTGGGCTCCCCGGATCGAGAGGGACAGGGAACTGCTGGAGAGGGTACAGCAAAGGGCTACCAAGATGATTAGGGGACTGGAACACCTCTCTTAGGAAGAAAGGCTGAGGGATTTGGGTCTTTTTAGTTTGGAAAAAGACGACTGAGGGGGGATCTTATCAACACTTATAAATACTTAAAGGGCAGGTGTCAGGAGGATGGGGCGAGGCTCTTTTCAGTGGTGCCCGGGGACAGGACAAGAGGTAATGGGCACAAACTTGAGCATAGGAAGTTCCACCTAAACATGAGGAGGAACTTCTTTCCTTTGAGGGTGGCAGAGCACTGGAACAGGCTGCCCAGAGAGGTGGTGGAGTCTCCTTCTCTGGAGACATTCAAAACCCGCCTGGATACGTTCCTGTGCAACCTGCTCTAGGTGACCCTGCTCTGGCAGGGGGCTTGGACTAGATGATCTGCAGAGGTCCCTTCCAACCCCTGCCATTCTGTGATTCTGTGACTTAAGGTGGGACTGCAGGATGTTTATTCTGGCGTGGTAGATATCTCCCTCTGAGGGAAAATTCTCACCTTGAAGGAGTTCCTCTGGGTTAACCGCTCAGCTCACATAGCCAAGAGGACTTTCTCTCGCTTTTGTGGCTTTCTCCACAAAACGAACCCAATCATGAAAGTCAGCCAATCTTTTCAATAAGTCAGTTGATTTAAATTATTCAGTTGGCTTTAATGGTTTCCATGTTAAGTTGTTTGTTGATATTCTTTTCATGGTGATGTTACCAGGAAGAAACTGAAATAGCCACCGATGTATATCACTGGGAAGTACTGCATTTCTCAGTTCAAAAGAGGGATGATTAATCCAGATGTGTATTACTAGGTCTAGGAGACAGAGATAGAGAGCACACAGAAATTATATTATTGGCACAAGACATGAGTGTTTCAGATGTTCCAGTGCACGAGCTATGCGGAGAAGAATGCTGCACCTCTCCTAATGCTTTAAGCAGTCACATTCTTTCTGCAGATGAAGAAAAGGCTATCGGAAGGGAGAGAAAGGGCTTAACTCCACATTTACTGCATGAAATGATACCTTTTTATTTTGCGAAAAGCTGATGTTTGTTGATAGTCTCTTGAGCCTTGTGAGATAATAGGATTTGATGGTATTTTTTGCCCCAGAGTCCTTCATATATTTAAACTGACTTGCAAACTTCATAAACACAGCTGAAATATAGCCACCTTTTGGAGTGAAACGCAGAAGCGCTTTGGCAGACTACAGCATTACACAATAGTTCAAGAGATTTTGGACAGTAAAACGAATCAAAACTACAAGAAATGTAAAGGACCAGAGTGAAATCATTCAACAAAGATTTAAAGCAAATACCAGGGCTAGCAAATACCCTTTTGACAAAACTCCCTACCAGACAGCTTCTAAGTTTTCATTTGGGCTGTGGGATTGACTCTCGCTGCGTCTGTTACTTTTGTTAAATTATTATGTCTCTGTTTTGAAATGCAAATGGCCGTTTTTCCCCCATCAGGGTATTACCGCCAGTACCGCCAGGAGCCTGTATCGTTTGGACGCATTGGATACACAACACCCTACTACTACGTGGGCTGGTATGAGTGTGGCGTGCCTATCCCAGGGAAATGGTAGCAGTCTGCTTCCCTGTCTCAGGCAGGGCAGGCTGACCATGCTTTTCAAAAGATTTCCACCAGCTGACTGTAAGCAACTGATTCAGAAAAGAAAAAAAACAGAAAAAAAAGAGAAATGAGGCAAACCAGTGAAGACCAGCTGCTCAAGAAACCCCCATGAAGCCAAACATGGTCCCCACTTTACCAGCCTAAATCTGTGGTGCTGCTTGATTTCTGCTTGGAAGCAGGGATGGGATATAAATTTCGTGTCCTACCTTCTTCCTCTGGGTCTTTAAGGCACGGAGAGGTGGTTGCAATGTATGTGACCTGTGAAAACTAGAACTGTATTAGCCATGAAAATTTGGAAGTTTCTTATATCTTGCGGGAACGACCTAAGCATGCTGTGCTTGCTTAATGGGATGCTAAACTGTCCTTTGCTGCCCAATGGGGCTCTCCTATGCAATCATGCCATGTAACCGGCTGCCCACCAAAGGCAATATGTGCTTCTGAAGACTTGCCCTGTGGGTTTGCCCACTGCTGGACTAATCACTACGTCACAGTGTAAATTCACTTTGAGGTATCTATATCTGTATCTATATAAATACAGTACTGTACATCTGCAGAAGTACTGCTTAGAGTACTAAGTTTTCTCTGAGTTTTTCTTGTTCACTAGATAAATATGTTTGGAATTTTTATGTAAAAGGTGCTGTTAATTCTTTGAGATATGGCTATGCACAATATATTAACCAAGGAAAGAGCTGTATTCTTCTTGTGAGTACTGTTGATCTAACATTTGAAATATTGATCAAAGACCTGTGTCCCACTTCCTTGGCAGCCTTTGGACTGGACGTTCAATGGGAATCTACCCCTCTATCCATGTTAGAGTGGCACTGTATAGTCCAGCAAAAACACATATTCAGCAGTTTATCAGCATCAGTTAAGCTTTCTATCCTTTGCCATTTAAAAGGTTTAGTGCAACTTTTCTTCAATCCATTCTCATCTTATTTTGTATGTTATTTATTCCGTGTCAGTATCTTTCACTTCACTGTGCAGATGCATGGGATGAGTAACTTGCAAATTAGAAACTGCTTTTAACTTATTTGCTCTCCAAATAGAAGCCCAAGCCACCAATACAAGAGTCAACTAGCAGGAAACCCATTTGACTTTGATCCGTCCTGGGGATAAATTGGGATACAGTTCATTTAAAATACTACCAAAATTTCTTCCATCCAGACCAGAAAGCAAAAGCTGACATGAATGAAAGGTATAATGATGATTTTTTTAGCAGGCATTTGGAAGCTTGCAATAATGTAGGACTTCTTTAGCAGTCCTTCTGGGAAATCTAGCATTAATGGTTTACTCAGTAACTTTCAAGGTCTTACCATTTCATGGTAACGGCTCAACAACCTTTGCTCGTGTTAGTTAAGACTTTACCATTCTCACAGCCTGGGAGAGTGGCAGCATACCTGGGGGATGGATTCGGTCTCTGGTCCATCTCTCGCTCTCATTCCAGCTTAAGTGTAGTGTAGAAGTAATACCTTATCAGTCGCTTATGGTAGTTATTGTAAATTGTACGGGGACAAAAAAGGAACTAAAGAAATTAAAAGAGCATTTTATTTTTCATGGTGATTTGGGTTTTAACATTTTAATTGTTCTCACATACTTTTGCTTCAGTACAGTGCCAACTATATGGTCTTGAAGTATAACTTTTTTCCCTAATAAACCTATGATACATGGTTCCATTTCTATTTCATCCTTTCTGGTCATCTGTGTCAAGTAATCTGACAAAGTGACAAATTGTTAGCTTTCAAAAAGTCTTCCTTGGGAGAGGAGTGGGTGTCAACTTTTTCTATGAGGTGTGTGTTGTTCCCTTTCGAAGGTGGTTAGTAGTGTGAGGTTGCCAAGGGCAAATCATGCCTAACCAGCCTGATCATATTCTGTGTTGAGATGACTGGCCCTGTGCACAAGGGGAGAAAAGTTGATGTCATTTACTTTGGCTTTCATCAGGTCCTTGGCATGGTCTCCCACTGTGTGCTTGTAGCCAGACTGGTGGGATATGGCTTGGATAGTTGGACTTTAAGGTGGACATAAAACCAGCTGCGCCCTGAGGCTCAAAGGGTTGTGATCAAAAATAGCGCAACATCCAAATGACAGCTGGTTGCAACTGCAACCTCCAAGAGCCAGTACTTGGGCCAAGACTGTCTAGTGACCTGGATGATGGGATGGAGTGCATGGATGGAGTGCACCATCAGCAAGATTGCGGATGATACTAAACTGGAACTGGGCAGTGGTTGATGTGCTGGAGGGCAGAGCTGCTCATCAGAGAGACTTTTACAGGCTGGAGAAATGAGCTGTCAGGAACCTCGTGCAGTTCAGCAAAGGGAAGTGAGAAGTCCCACACATGGGATGGAATAGCCCCTTGAAGCTGTACAGGCTGGGGTGACTGTCCAGAGAGCAGCTTTGCAGGAGTGGACTTGGGAGTCCTTGTGGACAAAAGATCGAATGTGAGAACTCCAGAGATCCATTCCAATCTAAATTATTCAGTGACTTTTTATGATCCTAGAGGAGGCATCCAATAATAGAATGTATTTTTTTTCTTTTGTTGAATCAAAGTCATGCCTTGGTCCAGAGCCCAGTCTTCAGCACGTGTGAGTGGGACTTCTGCCACTGACTCTTAAGAGCAGGGCCTGGTTTCACCAGTCATGTTTTGGTGTACTGCTTAAAGATGGATGTTCCCTGCCCACAGCCAATGCATTTTGCATTTTCACCTTCAGAGACCATGGGGTTTTGATTTGTTCATCTGCAGAGATGTCATTCCTTCATTCCCTGCTGGAAATACCCTTGGGGTGGGACGTCCCATTCAGGGATGTCATCATGGGTGAAGAGCTGAGGCTATTGTTTTTTCTGCAGCCTCAGCTGGAGAGGAACTGGGGACAGGGGTGGAGGGCACTGTGCTCTGTTCCCCTCCAGTGTAAATCTTCTCTGAGACTAAATCAGCCAGGGCAGGGCCAGCAGTAGGACACAACAGGGAAACACATGAAGTGCAATGGTATGCAGTCTGTTCCCTTCACTTTGAGGTCTGGGTAAGTCCTCTGTGCTGTATGAGGTGATCTGATTGACACATTTGCAACCTTTGCCCCATGTGCAGAGTAACACATTGTCATGATAGTAGGTAGTTTCTTGAAGAGATGATACTATTTTTGCTCTTTGGTTATTTAAGAGGTGGTGGGATTAAAGAGGCAGCTAAAGCCATGTGGGTCAGGAAAGCCACTTCCCATCCAGATCCCCTCTCCAAGGCCCTGGCAGTGTCCTGACCCATGGGTTGCTCTGCCCTTTCCTTTCCCCCTTCCCTGCTGTTCCCGTGACACACTGGTCCTGCTGTGGCACCATAGGAGAAGCAGCATGCCAGCTTGGAGGTAAACCCTGTCTCCATTGAAACGGCTGTACGGCTTTGTGACTGCGCTGTGTGACAGGGGATGTCATGTGGATCTGGATGGTGCTAAGGGAAAAGGGACAGGTCTTTCCCTCCATCAGCTCTCCTCCCATGCCCCCCTTTGCTGGCAAAGCCACATCTGCATCTGGTCTCCAAGCCTTTGGCGCCAGCTTGGAGAACGCCATGTCCCTTCAGAGGCTCTGAGGGGTGTTGCACCAACCCTGCCTTCTTGTCAGAGCGATCCTTGAGGGAACAGGATGGAGGAGAGGGAGGATCCCCACAGAGAAAAAATACGCACAGCTTGTGCCTACATCGCCTCTGGTCCAAGTCTCTCTGGGGCAGAGGGACGCCAGGGCCCTGCCTGGTGGGGAATTGTACAGGGCTGGAAAAGAAAGGGAGAAAAACACAACAGGGGAAGGGGTGGGGAGGAAAAGACAGGCGAAGAGGTTGCTCAAAGCATTGTCTGGCCCTGGTCAGTTCCAGATGCTAATCTCTGATCACTGTACCATATTTTTGTGAGAATTGGGGTTTCTGCCTCAAAGGCATCGGGAACAATTGCCAGCATGTGAGAAATGCCAAGGGCTCTCGGGGGCAGCCAAAGCCCAGCATGTGGACCCGGGATGCGAACAGAAGAGCTCTTTGGTAATGAAGGAAGCATTGGGCGTCACTTGGAAAGATAATTGAAGGCCTTCGCAGGAGGTAAACCAACCCACTAAACAATGTGAAACGCTCCTTGTGGTTCCTCCCTACAAGAAACTGTAGAGTTTTCTGTCTCCAAAACCCATGTCCTTTTTCCTAGCCAGGCAGCTAGATGTTATTCATGTGAAGAGCTGTCTTCCTCCGTCAGAAGAGAATGAGGTAAATGCAGAAAGGAATGAGGTCAATGCTGCAGCAGCCCAGCTCTGCTTTCCAAGGCGAGACTGGCATCCATGGATGTATAAAAAAATCCCATCCCTGGAGAGCTGCCAGTCTGCCTGAGGGCTGGTAACATTTGAAAACAAAGCCATGCCTTATACTGCTGCTGCCTCTTTCTCATCGTGCTTCTGTGTCCCATAAAGCAGGAAGAACTCCCACAGGACTTGTGCCACATCACTGTGCCAGCTGCAACACAAAAGTCGGTGAAAAGTACGGCCCTGCTGGGAATGAGCACTTGGAGCAGAATGACGCCAGAATCGTAGCTGAGTGTGAGAACTGTGGTGTCAATATTGGGATGTCAAGTGTCAAAGGCTATGGCAACAGCCTGGGGACGAGGTCCTTGAGTGCAAACACCATCACAAAATAAAAAGTATTTTTCTTCTGTTTAAATGGGAGTTTCTGTATCTCGGTTTGTGTCAGTTCACTTCTGTTCTGTCGCTGTACACCACTGGCAAGAGTCTGGCTCCATCTTCTTTACTCCCTGCATCAGGGATAAGGTCCCACTGAGTCTTCCCTTCCCCAGGCTGAAAATTCCCAGTTCTCTTAGACTTTCCTTTGTGGTCCTTTGTTGGACTCTCTCCATTATCTCTCTTGTACTGGAGAGCCTGGAACTGAACACAGAGTACTCCAGGTGTGGCCTCACCAGTGCTGAATAAAGGGGAAGGATCACCTTTTTGGAAATTGAAAAGGAAAATTGAAGGATCACCTTTTCTTCATTGAAAAAAAAAAAAAAGTGCTTTTTTTTTTTCTTTTTTCTAAATGGAAGTTACAAGCTGGCTCCCAGAGGAAAGCATGACCATTTGCGAGGCTGTGAGGACAAGAGAGGGGAGGACTGTAGTTTCTTAGACTCCTGTGAAGAATTTCTGATCTTGGTTTCTTGCTGTGAGTAGTTCCAGCACATCCTTTCCAAGTGTGACTTGTGTGCAAGCTCACAGCTACGTCTGGGGATCAGGTCAAATGTGAGTGCTGGAGATAGATACCCTCATGCGTATGCAAAAAGCCTCTAGATGGCAGGAGATGCCGTTTGGCCAAGCCTTGCAGCAGGCCATTACAGCAGGGGATGAGTGGCAGGAGTGCAGATGGCACGTACATTCAGCATTGCACACACATAGTGAGAAAATTGTTTTAATGAGAGCACTGTTTTGATTCAGGAGAAGCAAAGTCCATTCCCAGGTCTTAGAGAAAAATCTCTAAGAGCGAGCCCATCCCTCACAAGGCAAAACTTGCAGTCTGTTAAGTCTAAAGCTTTGGAAGGTTATAAGTAGAAACAGACAAAGCGCAAATACACAATGTGCTCCTGCTGTGCTTTCTCAGGAGATACTTTCCTAATATTGCAGGCATTGTGATTTTCTCTGGAGTACTGTGGGCAGCAAGAACCAGTTTATCTTGCAGTAGGAGTAAAAGCATTACGGGCTATTTCCAGGAGGCTTTCAGGCTCTTCTTGCATGTACTTGCGATCGTGTTTCTGCCCACCTAATTGCTTTCTGCACTTCATCCTTCTGGGAGTCTTTTTGCTGTGAACTGCAGGTCCTCTTCATCCATTAAAAATATGGGCTGTGTTTATTTAAGACTGCTAATAAAATCCCCATAAGCTTTCGCTGATTCTCCATCGTTAACCTTCATTTTTTTCTTCATTGACCTTCTCCCTTCTGTAATTGGAGATTCTTTCTTGGAGCTGAGTGATGCACTGACTGTGTCATGAAAGTATGGTCTAAGTTATGTCCAAAAATGCTTCACAATGGAGGGCTCAGGTTAGTGTTCTCTCCTGACACCCACGAGCATGATCCGTCTTGTCCCACTCAATGTCTTCTAGCAGATATTTAACCTGCCTTGCCCACATATTTTTCTCTTGCATAAACAGAGCCACAACTCTGTGTGTCCCCCAAAACCAACCAGTAGCAGCATTTCCCCCTTCCCTGTGGTCAGTAGCACATAAGGGAATGAAGTGGAGGCAGTAACAGACAGGAGAGGACCTGAGATCAATTCATCTCCACTCCTCCAGGTCACCCAGCGTCTCTGTCTTCAGGTAGGCCCCTGCCCCACCTGGCCCAGGCTGCAAAACTTCTCCTGTATGAACCTTTTTATGCTGCCCATGGGAGTACTGGCATCATGTCTCCTGCTTGGGCAAGCTCATGGGCTGGACTCAAGCACTACTGAGTCACCTCCTTCACCCAGGCTACATGTGTCATCACACTGAGTGGTGAGGATCATTTTGGAGGGAAGGGGCTGCTCCAGATGGCTCCTCACAGGGTCCTGGCTGCCCTGCTTTTTGATTGGGACAGCCTTGAGAAAGGCGGAGACCATCTGCAGAGCTGCATCCTTCATCCCACCAGGCCTCCTTGGGCAGATGCTGGGAGTCCCATCCCCCAGGAAAGGGCAGGGTGAGAGCCAAAACCGGTATGACATGGTCACCCGCACAGGCAGAGCTGCGTGAAAGAACCAGCATACCGATGAGAGAGGTCCAGAGGCTGCAAAGAGCAGATACACTCCGTGTTTTTGTGTTCTCTATCCAAACAGCAGAGTATATAAATACAAGTCAGCTGAGGTTGTGTTTGGTTTATGCTGCTAATCAGCAGTGAACAAACAAGAGAAAATGGTTCCAAGCTGTGAATATGTTACCATTTCCTCTCCCTGAATGTGAGAAAAAACAAGACCTACAAAATTAGTACTGTTGTCAACACCAGCTTTAGGCAGCGGGAACTTAAACAAAGCAGAGAAATAACTAATCAGAATGAGGACTCGTCCATTAATTTCAAGGAGCGCTATGGGTTATTATTGTTTTTATTATCTTTGCAGTTCATTTTTTTGTACTTTCCTGCTCTGAATGTTTACCTTTCAAAACTGCACACTGATAAGCTTGTCTGCCGTACTGCATCAGCCTGGGCTCCCCCCCCGAGTGTCCACGGTCATGCTGCAGCCCACCAGCTCTCCTGCCAGGTGCTCTACTAGTCCTCTCTCTGCAAAAGCTCAAAACTGGTCTTTCCAACAAACATGACATGACTTTCAAGGTGATGGGGAATCTTCCTCTGGTGGGAAAGCTGGTGATTTCTAGCTTTCCTGCTTGCTTTTTGCACAGAAATGGTCCAGGTTAGGTCGGAGATTCTTATAACTGACCAGCCATTTCCCAGTTGCCTTTAGGGCTGCTGCAGCTCTCATTTTACATTTAGAGATTATAGTATTTTTCTGGATTTTCAACTCTCCTGCTATAAATATGCTTTAAGAATTTTTGTTCCAAACAGAAATCTGCTTAGGTTTTTTCCTTTTGAAATTTTCTTTTGAAAAATTATTCTGGAATCACTTGTGCTGAGAAATCTGCTTGGACTGGTTTTCTTCAAAAGTCCAAAGGTTCAGAAACAAGAAAAAACATGTTCCTCAGAGTAACTGAAATGCCATTTACTCATACAGTTATTGAATACTTGAGTATATCTGGAGTATATTATAATATTGTATACATCAATTGATATATTATATTGCATCACATTTGATTAACCTGTACTGAAAACAGGATTGCTTCAAAGAACCATCGTATAAGATATAGAGACAAAAAGGTTTGTAAGGATGGTTTCAATTGCATCTGAGGAGAAGCACGTATGGCACTGAAGTATATAGCGGATGTACAACACATGGTACTATATAGCAAATTCTTAGTGAGTCTTAGTGATACACTAATATTTTTAAGAAGTGGATTATGTATGTTTTAGAAGAGTTATAACACTTATGCATTTTGCCCAAGACTGAGTTTGTGTCACTGGACAGAGTGAGGGCATGGGGTTGCTGTCATGCTGAAGACCCACCACCACGCACTTCTGGAGACTTTGCAAGGTTACTGGGCCTGCTTTAGAGTCCCAGCAGCAGGAGGAAAAAAATATCCTCCTTAGACATGGAAAAATACGCTAAGTGCCAACAATGGGGGAGTGACTTAGTGCATGTGAAACCCGTGTGCAAGGTGCCAGAACTTGGAAAATTCTGAAAACATTTGGAAATCTTTCACTGGTCCAGCTGCTGCGGCACTCTCAAGAGGTTGCACGATGTCCCTTGCTACTGCCAGTGAACCCAAGCAGCTTGGGGTCAGTTCAGCTGAGTGATCAAAACGTGATGCACTTCTTGTGGTCCTTCAGACTTCTGAGATTCCCAGGCCTCGGCGTCCTTTGCAAAAAGGGAGAGCTGAACCATGGGCTGCCAGTGCAAGCGTGTTTCCTTCAGGGACCATTGCTCTGTCACCAGCAAAAGCAAGCTGCTGAGGACAGGCGTCTAGTTTCTCCATACTGAGGCGTGTTCCTATCATCCTGGTGCCCAGTTGCAGTTTTCTATTCTTGTCATCCAAATTCTCATTTGTACAAACATTCTGTGCACCTGAGGGGTTGCAGCTCCAAAGAAGAGCTTATGAAAAGCAGTTTCTTGAAATAATCATGTAATGTATCAGTAGGGATGTAAAAATATTGTAATGTGGGTTAATCTCTGCAGCATATAGAATATTGGGATTTTTATAGCTGTTGTGTAAAACAAGCAAGGTGATTGATTGCCAAATTTGCCTCTCTCCATTCAAGGCTTTATTTGCTGGCTCCGTTTTGTGGAGGGGAGTGTGCTTCTCCACAGTGTGCGTTCGTTTTTCTATAGCTATCAGCTGCTGTCAGCCACATCAAACACAACACATTTGTTTTCCAAACAGATAAAAAGGCAAGAATCAGTGTGATAGCGAGTTGTTCTCTGGGTTTTTGCTGGCTTTGCCATGTCTCCCTCGTTCATCCCTTTATGATGATAATATATGTCTTTGGCATGCAACTAAACCTGAGGTTTTACATTCAACACCTGGCATTTCATTCAATAGCAGTACACCAAACGAAGGCTGCTTTCGTTCTTTTGGATCTCACCCTGCCAAGGAAAAACAGGAAAGGAGATTGCAAGAGTGTCAGCCCACCTCTGAGGGTTTTCCTGTGTCAGAGAATCCCCTTGTCTTAAAGTTGCTTTATGCAATTACAGAAGTATTAAAGGGACCTTCTGGAATCCCCACTGACTTCTGATGCTTCACAGGGCTGGACTCCGATATCTTGGAGATCCCTCAGCATGGGTCAAAATCTGGCTGTGGACTTGTCCAAGTTTCATTGCTCCTGGGAGGCTTGTGGATTGCTTAGGAAGCTCAGTTATAGGGAAGGCACCTCAGTATAGGGCCTTGTTTTCAATCTTGTGTCTTTCCTACCACCTTTTGTTTCTGTTGTTGCCGCTGAGCCTGACAAACTTTGTGAAAAGCCACTTTGGTACAGGATCCACACTTTTCACACACATGGGTCTGTAGTCCTTTTCTAGGGACTCAACTATGATCTAGAACTGCAGGTTCTTCTGTGATTTGGATACCCAGGGTGTGGGCTAGCCAGCTGCTAACGGCTGCAAGGAAACTGGAGCTGGAGGCTTCAGACCACCTGATTAACCCCCACCTCCTTCCCTAGATTGCAGTAGAAACCTTTTCAGTTCTTGAAAATGCAAAATCTACCTTCTGAATGCTGAGGTTTCCTATAAAAAATGGCGTTAATTAGCAGTAGTTGGTTGCCTCAGTACTGGGTTGGGGACAAGTTATGGTTTCACATCGGTTGTCAGCCTCAGGAGAAGAACATTTAGTTGTCTTGAATTTGAATTGGTATCTAAAATTGAACAACTAACTGTATACAGATGCAATAAACTAAATGCTTGTGTTTGGGCTCATGTTGCCATTTCTGCCAGGAGGGCAGAGTAGCTGTGAAAATATGCCAGCAGAGATGCATCAGCAGAGACGGCTCTGCTGTGCTTCACCTATGAGGTTTATTACTTTTACGGTTGGAAGTGGCTATAGAAAACTCAGTATTTTAGAAAGCATGAACAGTGCTGTGTAAGGTCGTTTGCCGTTTCCCCCGTTCCTGATTGATTCTAGGAGTCTGTTCTAGTCGCACAGCAAATGCAGCTTTCTTTACGTGCATATTATCGCCGTGTTTCCCTATTTTATGAGAAATGTTTATTTGGCTACCCTTATGTTGCTTTGTGTTTTATGATGTTGAACTGGGAAGTGGTTCTCCTCCAAGATCTGAGGAGATCTAATAGGAAATAATACACGCCAAAACATGCAGACGTGGTTTGACAGAGACAGTCAAACCCCAGATGAATTGAAATTCTTCCACTTAGGTAGGAAATGGGGATCTTAATATCTGGAATAACCACAGAGAAGCCAGCAGAGCAGTGCCAGGTTTACACTTGGCTCCCTAGCTGCACGGATGCTCCAGTTGTTGGCTGTGTCGACACGGACAGCTTAACCCGCTCTTGAACTCCACAAAGCGTCTCAAGGAACGGTGCATCCACACCTGAACATGTCTTTCTTGCTTAGACTTGTCTTCCAGAGCTTTCAGCTTTTTATATAGAGCTTAAATAGGCCACATCCAGACACATGCGTTTGCTTATCCAGTTTGTCCCTGTGAAACTAGCAGGAGCTAGCCAGCTGTAGGGGGGCTGGAAGCCAGCTGTAGAAGAGGCATTGCTGTTCTGAAAACAGTCAGTCAATTAGTCACGTGCTTTTTGCAGTGTCGTATGATGAATGCTTCATATGAACTAGCTACAGGGGGAACTCCATATAATAAGCGTTGGCACGGTTACCAACATTTGATATTTCGCTCTCGCAAATGGCCTTTAAAACAAACTGCGCTGTACTTCCAGAGTTTCTGAGCAAACAGACTCAGACAGGAAGTAATTATAATCTAGAGTTGCATGAGAAGGAAATGGAGAGCAGAAGCAATTTCTCATCCTCCAGAAAATAAAAGGGGCAAGAAATTAATTAAGGCTAACATGGGTATTCAAAGAGACCTTTTGCAGGTCTGCCATCAGCAGAGAAGGAGGGATGTGAGTTTGGACAGTGCTGAGGTTATATCACAGGGAGATGTGGTTGTTACCTGAGACCATGGGGCTTTGTTTTACTGTGACCTCTCTGTCCTCCTGGCACAAGGTAAAAGAGCTGCCAAGTGCCAAAACCTTCACTGGAACTTTGCTTTCAGGAACCAGAGTGTTTCTAAGTTGGTAGCATAGACGGTAGTAAGAGAGATAAAGGCAGATAGGTATGGTAAGAAATGTTCCCATATGAGAAATGGCTGAAAGTAAAGAGATTTGAGTGTCCCTCGATGGCCGAGAAAATTGAGACAGGCCCACAGCAGACTGCAGCTGTCCCAGGAGAGACCTGGAGATGAGAAGGACCCAGTAGAGCCCAAGGACAGGATGCTTAAAAATCCCTTCCCCTTCTCTTGAGGTTGGTGTGAAAGAAGAGTAGCAGAAAACTTGGCATTCAGCGTGTGGGAAGCCAACTTGTATGTAAGTAGGAGGAAGAAGAGTTAATTGCTGAGTGGGAGGGAGGCAGAACTTCACACTGGGAGGTTTTACTTATTTTATGGGGCTTGCTCTGGGCTGTAGAGCTTTTATGAGTCTCTGAGGAAACATCTGAGCTGGCTAAAAGTTCTGCTGAGCTGGAAAAAGGACAAAAGTACAGTGAGCTGAGATAAGAAAAAATACTTAACCCAATTTATATTTACCCTTTTTGTAATCCACAGATTATTGATATGCCAGTATTTACTCTTTCCCACCCAGCCCCCACTAATAAAGCACTGAAATGTCAGAACAATTTTTTTCTAAAGAAGAACACTACGAAAGTCCCTGGAAATCTTAAACTGGAAAAAAGTGTTACATTCCTAAGCCCTTCCATTTCCAGGATGCTGGGGACAGGGACAGAAATCCCTCAATAATTGAAAAGTCATCAGCTCAGTTTGGTGTTTCAGCCGTGTCACCGTTTGTCCTGTGCTGAGAAGGCATTCCAAAATACACAGCTCCTGCTAGCGCCACTGCCAGAGCACTGCTCCCTCACCCATGCTTTCAGGAGTCTTCTCAAACATAAGAAAGGGCCAAGAGTGGAAAGCCTGAAGACCTAACAGAGCCAGAACATTTCTGAGGTGGGTACCCACATTTTGCATCCAGACCATGAGTGCCCAGGATGAGTTTATGTCTGATCTGTCCTGCCGGTGCAACACAGGCTGGTACCGGGCAGCTCTAACCCCATGCTTTTCAAGCCCAATCACTTGTGACTGAGACATCCTACTCGAGGTCCAGATCTCCCCTGCCTCACGGAGGCCACAGGTAAGTTTTCTGAAGTAAGCAGTTTCTACAACTGTAGCTCATTTTCCACTTTATAAATACCATGCAGAAACTAGAATGCCATTGAAATGTAGACCCACATTAAATATCCCATTTGACACTTTGAGGTGCTATACCATGCCCTTCAGAGCCTTACGGAGTGCAGCGACAACCAGCAGAGCCCCAACACCCCCATCTCTATTACGTCTCACTATGAATCCAAAGACATGACCCAAGTTCGTTATCTTCTGACAGGGAAATGCTGCACTATCCAAAAACTTTTGAAGTGTGACATTTCCTTCAGAGCAGGGATGAGGAACATTTTCCTTGCTGAGAGATGAATAGGCCTAAGAATTTGGCAGACCAGGTCCCTTAACAATATCCAGTAATGTAATGACATGAGCATGGAGGAAAATCAGATGGTTGGGGACCATAAGAATGACATCGCAGGTCGTAGCTGTTGCCTGGCCGACCTGGTCATGCATGCCCTTCTTCACAAAGTAGATCAGAAGACTCTGCTGTTGTTGTTCCCCTAGTGATCACTATTATCCCTGCTTCCCAGCATCATGTGCACCACGCAAATTTTTCTGATACATAATCATATTAAATTAATAGAGGAAAAAAAACCCTTTTGTGAACAGAAGGCAACATTGTATTTACTCTGTAACCATTTGCTGGCCCAAAGCTTGTATAACTCTTCACTCAGGTCTGTGTCAGCAGACAATGTTCCTATGGGGAGGGAAGGCATAGAATCATAGAATCATTTAAGTTGGAAGAATCATTTAAGTTGGAAAAGACCCTTGGGATCATCGAGTCCAACCATCCACTCCACTCTACAAAGTTCTCCCTTACACCATATCCCCTAACACCACATCTAAACGAGTCTTAAACGCATCCAGGGATGGTGACTCCACCACCTCCCTGGGCAGCCTATTCCAGTGTCTGACCACTCTTTCTGTGAAGAATTTTTTCCTAATGTCCAGCCTAAACCTACCCTGTTGCAGCTTGAACCCATTCCCTCTTGTTCTATCGCTAATTACCTGTGAGAAGAGAGCAGCACCAACCTCTCTGCAGTGAGATGTAGTGCATGTATCATGCAAGCGCCATATGGGAAATATCTGCAAAAGAGGCAACAAGAACACTGATGTATGTGATGTATGCATGTGCCATATGTCAACTATGGCTACATACAGATGCAAATGGCTCATGGTAGTGTCCCTTCCCCTTCCATGGAAGCTTAAGTGAAGTTGCACACACATGCGATTGGTGTAGACACAGAGCAGGACAGTGTTTGCTAATTTACCCAGCTCATTAAAGGAAAAGTGAAAGCAGCTGGCTTTTCATAATCATTAATTAATTATCTAGTCTAATTCAGAATGACACCTCCCCCTCCCCCGAAAACAGTAATTACAAAAGCAGTGCTAATAAAGTTTTTGCTGCTGTACCTGAGATGGGCATTGCCTCGGGGTACAGGCACTGCACAGAGGTGGAGTGAAGGACTCCACCTGTGTCCAAGCCTTTAGCAATATGCCTGTCTGTCAGACCATCGGTCTGTTAGTCCATTGACAGAATACACTCTGTCCTCAGCCTGCTTTAGACTGCACAGCACCTCTGGGCAACCTGTTCAGCTCTCAGGCTGTCCTCAGGGTGAAAAAGCTTCTCCTTATATCCAAACTGAACCTTTTTTATTTCAACTTACTCCCATTGTCTCTCATCCTCCCACTGTGCACCACTGTGAAGAACCTGGCTCCATCCTTGATGGAGGATGCCCTCCCTGTAGGTACCAAGGGCTGCTGTCAGGTCTCACCAATACTGTCTCTTCTGCAGGCTGAGCAGGCCCAGCTCCCTCAGCCTCTCCTCACGAGGCAAGTGCTTTGGCCCTGACCATACTGGTGGCCCTCAGCTGAAAATTCTCCAGTTTATTGATGTCCTCCTTGTATTGGGGCACCCAAAAATGGACATAGTATTCTGGATGTGGTCTATGCAACAGGTTGCCCAGAGAGGTGGTGGAGGCCTCATCCCTGGAGACATTCAAGGCCAGGCTTGACGAGGCTCTGAGCAACCTGATCTAGTTAAAGATGTCCCTGCTCACTGCAGGGGGGTTGAACTAGATGACCTTTAAAGGTCCCTTCCAACCCAACACATTCTATGATTCTATGATTCTATTGAGTGCTGAGTAGAAGGAGCAGTCACTTCCATCGATCTGCTGGCTGTGCTCATACTCATGCAGCCCAGGGAGTTGCTGGCCTTCTCTGTTGCCTTTGGACAGAAAGGGCAGAGACAACAGTACAGACTTTGCTCACACTTAAATTAGTCACTAATTTTATCCCCGTGGACCTGAGAGCAGAATTTGGACTAGACTAAATAGCTTTCGGCCTCAGTACTTGAGCTTTGTCTCCCATCATGAGCTGAGGAGGAGAGCAACAGAGGGATGTAGAAACCAATTTAAAAAAGATCTCAAATACATTGAACCACAAAACCCAATGAATTTTTAAACTGCTACCTACTAAAACTTGAAGGGATGAAAGCAGGGGAAACTGCTATTTATCTAATCCACACAGCTAAATCCAATTCCCAGCCACACACTAAGACCTTGCTGGGCCGGCTCCTCCTCTTACCTAGCACCAGACCAAAGTACACAGTGCTCTCAGCCTGAATCTTTAACTGCTCATCCATTTTCCTACACCCATATAACTAACACACGAAACACCAGCCGTGAGTTTGCTGGGGCTTAAGGGACCTGTACCACCCCTCTAGGTTTCCTCGAAAGTGCTTCTCGTGCTCCCTTGAGAGTGGGTGATGTACAGAGTCCCTGGTCATACTAGAGCTGTATCCACTATTGCAAAATGTGAAATTGATATGGAAATTCAGAGGTGTGGTGAAATGTTGGCTCTACAAAGTCAGTGAGAACCGAAGGAAAATGTGTGTATTCCTTCGTCAAGCTGAGCTGCCTGTTTAGATCTGTGATTACTTCTTTACATGCTTTGCAATTACGGTCATGGTACTGCTTGTGAAACATCTGCACCAGCTGGAGGTCAGCTGCCCACAGCATCCTGGAAGCCTGGCAGGACAGACGCCTCCAGCCATCAGGACACTGCCAGTGGCATTACTGTGATCAGGGGCCTGGAGTGGTGACATGTTGCATTTCAGAAAACGAGAACGTTCAAGTTACAAATCCACTGAAGTGTTGACTGGCATGGACCTGGAAAGGCTAGCCATTTCTGGTAATGCATCATATTCTTTCCATCTGCATCAAGCTTTTATTGCCATTGCAGCAAAGTTCGGTTAATTTACTTTCCAGCATTTTTTCTTCTCCATGGTGCTCTTCTGCTCTTTGGCAGTCTGACTAACAGTACAAGTGCTACAATTCTTTCCACTGTCTTACTCCTTGTATTTACAGCCAAGTGTTGCTGATCCAGAAGGTTTACATAAGTATAATAAGCATCCAAATCTCTGTACTGGACCCTAAACCATCAGGGATTTTGCTGATCATTGCTAAAAAGATCCTTTTTGGGGACCCCGTTTTGCAAACCAAACACTTACGTGCATAAGCAACTTCCATAGATTTATTGACTCATGGGCATTTGCAGATCATGAAATTTTTGTTTCACATTGAAGAAATTTCCCACTTAAGCCCAGGAGTTATGTCTTCGTGGATCCAGGAAAACATTTTGGGTCATTCAAGATGAATATTTTGAACTCTTTTGAGGGATGAGGATCCATTCCTGGACAAGGAGGCAACAAGCACCCAGGAGATACTGACTTAATTTAGAAGAAAGGCTGAAAAGAGAGAGGCCTTTAGCTAGCCCTTAGCCTTAGACCGTGCTGTTTCACTATTGCAACTCACACAGAATCACCAAGTGACACTGTACTTCTCACCCCAAAGATAGTCATATCAATTAAGCATTTTTTTAAATACCAAATTTAGAGTTCTCTTCATTTCCATTCCTGAGTTGGAGCATTTTGCTCTCACAAGGTTTCCTCTGAGGTCCCAAACACTGGGCACAAGAAACAGAATACCTGTGGTACACTTCTGCCACCTTGATTTCAGAAGATACAGGGCAAGCAGAACACCAAGCACTCCAAGAATTGCCTGCAAAGAGGGCAAATTTGTCCTTAAGACCTGACAGTGCTGCATCTGGGCAGCACTGTGCTCTCGCAGAACAGCTCAGGGGTGCAGTATGCTAACTGCATCTGTCACCCTTGGAGGGCTAGAGGTGGGTCAGCGGTCACCGAGAGAAGGGGGTTTCGGTGCTTTCCCTCTCTGCTGCCTGCTCCTCCAAGCAGGAATAATCATGTAAATGGCAATTAAAATGAGCCTGAACTAGTGACTCTCTTCAAGTGCAGTCCAGAGATTAAGTGCTTTATGTTTTTTCAGGCTGGCTGAGCTGCAAGCAGCCTGGCAGGTGTTACTCACATCCCAACAGGTAGCTGTCAGCACCTGAGAGCAAGTTGTGCTGGTGCATTTTAGCCCATCTTGTTAGCATCAGTTAGGGAGAAGTGACTGGTAAGGAGCTTTCTCCCTCTCCCTTTCTTAATAATGCCAACTTAGTGTTTAAACTCCTCATTAACCACTTCCTACACACTCATTTCTGTACCCCCAGGTGCTCTGGATAGGTTGGATCAGCATGGTTTGCTGTGGCTTGTGGGAAAAATAGTTGGAGCTACCTGTAGTTAATGTTTTCATAGCAGCCATGTCTGGCCTTGCAGGCTCATTTCCCATCTGGTGCCACACTGGCACTTCCCAACGGCATTGCTGTAGCTAGGAGCACCGTGGTTCAGTCTGCTCTGATGGGGCCAAAGAGGGGAGCTACCCTGCTGGATTACAGCTACCTGGGGCTGTGCTGACACCAGCACTTGGTTGGAGCAGGAGTGCACTTTAAAGGTGAGCATCTGCCTTCTCCATGCACAGCCCACAAGGATTTGTACTGCAAACTGGCCTCGGGGAGCTCAAGCTGGGCTCCTGCCAGGTGAAACCAGCATGAGAGTGGTCCCTGGGAGCACTCGTAGTGTGTGCCGCTTCCTCATGGGCACTCAGTCCGGGCTGGAGCTGGGCTGAAGAAAACCCCAAGGTGACGAGTAGTGTGAGGTGAGTCCTCAGCACTGATTCACTCTGCAGATCTGCGCCAACTCTGCTGCACTGCTTGTCAGCACAGACAAAGCCACAGCCTCCTCCAAAATCCACCTCAGTTAAGAAGCGCAGAGTTTTGAAAGTAGCTAAACATTCCTCAGAGTGATTACATACAGCAGCAGGAAAGCTAGGAAATAATAACCAAAAAATAATCCTGCACACAGAGAGTGAAGCTAGGAAATCTGGTTTGGATAAAGGCAGCACAGGCCTGAACTTTCACCCAGTTTCAAGCTGCGCTTTTATGCCCTCTGAAGAAAAGTCTTCACCTGGCCTTCCTCAGACCTCTTCCCGAACCGCTTCCACTCCTGACATCCTCCTCCAGCTCTTCATTGCTCTGCTGCTTTCAAATCCCCTTGTAGCATCCCTGTGCAAGTGCATGGCATTTGAGGATATTTCTGCGTGGCATTTGAGGGTATTCACTTTGAGATCTCAGACCTGCTTGTCTGAATTTTCCCTGTGGTGGCCTGAGCTACCTCAGCTGGGGATCCTATGCTGGGGAAGAACTAAAGCCTGTGGAAATGCTTTGACCACAAAAATTAGGGGCAAAAATCTTGCCCTTACTGAATTTCATGGGAGACTTTCCATCATTTTTGGCTGGACAAGATTTCATCCTGGAGCACTGCTCTCCTTTAGCATCACTGTGAGGGATCAGTGTGCAGCCACAAAGTTTTCACTAGGGTTCAGACATGAAATGGGCAAGAAATGCATGCTAGTCAGTGTTGAAGAAATCTGTCAACCTGGTATTTATTTTAGAACATATAAAACAATTTCCCTCCTCTCCCCCACCCCCTGCCCCAAAATTCTTAAAAAAATTTCATTGGAAAGAAGTCTATACTTCCAAAGGATTTTTTCACACAAACATGAAGAGCCCCTCAGTGCTCACCTGGTGTGGTGGTGGTCGTCATGGCATGCCCCTAGATGGGGGGTCTCCAGCATCTGCAGCATAGCTCCTGACACCCGCCCATCTGGGCAGGTGGATTTCCTGTACAGTCAAAGAAGAGAAATAGGCATATTTATGGAAAGATTTGGCTCATCCTGAAGCAGGGAAGGGATCTAGCTCTAGGCAAACACCTGACTGTTGGTACCTCCATTGTCTCTAGCGGCAGGATTCAGGTGCCTAAAACCAGATGTCTCCCTGAGATGTAATATCCTATCTTGCATGGTCCCTAGACACAGCCCTGGAAGGCTGTGGGTCACCCATAGGTCTTGTGTTGTACCTGTCAGCCTCACGGCGTGCCTACCCTTAGACACCTATGTTTAGGCAAGGGAATGAAGGTGAACTGCACGGCTCTGTAGGCTTTGCAGGCTCCATGGGGTAGCTCTTCACTCAAGGCTTTAAATGTTACCACAGGCACTTATATGGGGACACAAACATTTAGGTGCCCATATCTGGAGATAAATCCCATGGTAGATGCCCAAGTTGGTCAGACGGCTCTTATCCTAAGGTTTCCTGCTGCTTTCTATTGCTCTATGCAGGGAGGTTATGTTGCCCCAAATTACTTTTAGGCAGCAGTGTAGCAGATGGCTCAAGTTAGGTGAGATGAGTGCCTTTTGGGGTGACCTGAAGACAAACTCCTTCTATATCTGGTCCTGACCCAGGCCTGGAGCAATGCAGACTACCTGGAGAAGGTAGCTCTTCTGGGCCACCTTGCCCTCAGCCCCTTTCCACAGCTGGGGAAAGGCCCAGGATGAAGCCTCAGGAATTGGGATCTAACCTGGGCATGGTCCCTCTTAGCAGCTGCTGCCAGATCACTGTGCAGCCTGCAGCTGGCTTCCCTTCGGTCTATTTTTAATCTTAGCCATCACCTCAAAATTAGCTAAGGTTGTAGCCTCCATGCTTGGGGATCAGAGCTTGGTGATTTGAAGTGAACGGCTTGGGGTGCCAGAGGCTGGCCAGGCAGAAAGACACTCGTGTTTATTATTTTAGAAGAGTTCATGCATTCTGAGCAAAGCCAATAGCTTGTAGGGTCCTTTGAACCGTCAAGGTGGGGAACACGGGACACCTGCCTCTGGGGAGGGATGCCGGGCATTCAGTGCAGCTCTAAAACCCTAGCACGTAGCACAGATTTGGAAAGTCTTGTAATATTAGCAGAGTTAAGAGAACAAGGGCCCTGAGAAGCTGAAGTTCTGCCTGGCAGCACCGCTAGTGCACAGGGAACGTCGCTGGGAATTTGGAAACCTGCACTATAATGGGAGCAAAGCATTTCTCATGACTTCATTGCATTTAGGATATCAGACGCACAGTGAGAATAAATGCAGGGTTAAGTAGCCTGTACTCACCGATAGCCCTATGAGTGAAACCTAGAGACGTCCCAGCCGTCTCATGCCGTTGCCTTCGCAGGGTCAGAGAGAGGACACTGCCAATACCTTAGAAATCCCCACTTGTCAGAAGATAACTTTTGAAATAGAGATGTTTTAAAAATAACGCCAAGGACAACAAACAGGTTAAGGCCGAAGGACAAATTGCAGGATGACTGCAGACATAGAGTTTCTCTTTTATTTCAGAATCCAAATGCTGTAAGGTTTGTTACCAGTTTCAGACTTCAATTATTTGATTTTTTTCTTGACTGGGAGAGGAATGATGAAAAACAAGAAACTAGTAATAATGTTCTACATCTGTTTGGCAAACAATTTCTCCCTCTTGCTTTAAGCATGTTCAGCAGCTCTACATGTCTGCTGATCTGAGAATATTTAGTGAGCAGCAAGGGTGAAATATATTGACTTCTAAATAATTACATTAAAATTGCAATGAGAAAAACAGAAAGAGAGAAAACTTCAAAGTTACAATTCTTGTATGGCTTGGCACGTACCTCTTTATTTATTATCTGTACTGGTGTAGAGCCTGCATCAGGGAGCAGTAGCCCACTGTGCTTTGGAAAGCGGGTAATAAATGTATCCCTGCCCTGTGGACCTGACAAGCAAAGTCAGAGAAACTACAGGGAGCGTAAAATTCACGGAATTCAAGTGACACATAACTGGGAGAAAGATAAGCTCTAGGCCAAGCCTGTGGAGGAGAGAGAGTGGGATCTTTGTTTTCGAATGACAAAGCTGTAGGAAATGGGATACAGTGGAAGCTGTTTTCAACACTGATTTCCTTTATCACATTAAACAATAACTTTTGTTCTCGACATCTTTTTCTACTCTGGTGGTGGTTTCCTTTTGGAAGGGAATTGCTCAACTGTTTTACGGTCCAAGGGCCCATTTCTCATATGAATGATGCATGCACAGAAGGGCCGAGTGGGAGAGGCTCCTCCAGCCCCACAAGGACTGTCAGGATCTGACATTCTTTTCTGACAAGAAAAGAAGAAATGTTAAGGCCTTGAAAAAAAAAAATATGCGCAGCAAATCCAAAGGAAATGAACATTTCAGACTGGTTGAGCCGATTCTCTGTTTTCCAAATGTTTATTTTGATTTTGACCTTTTAAAAATGTTTCCAAATGTTTTTTCTTCTCAAATAACTTACCAAACCTTTCGAAAGGAAATGCCATTTCAAATGTTAGAAAGCGAATCCTTGGGATGCCAGAGTGTCCAAATATTCCAACTATCCCCACACTTCTCTCTCTGCACCAGGACACTGCACGAGTGTGAGAGCTTTGTGCAGTGGCAGCTACTTGGTGACGTGAGAGAGTGGCAAGGGTTTGCCCATGGCATGGTTCTGGTGGCCAGGCTGGTGCTGGCTGTTTCTGTAGAGGCCGGGCCCAAAAGGACCTTTACCCAATGCCCGAGTGGTCTCCCATGCCATGCAGAAGGCTTTGACCTAAAGTATTTGTCTTCCTTAGAGCGGCTGTGTGTCAGCAGAGATAGCTGGAGGTACTTATGGTCCTCAACGGTCCTGTTAAATTCCAGTTTGCTTCTGACCACATCAACTTTTCTTAAAAGGCAGGTTTTGCCTCCTGTCCTTTCATCCATGACCCAGAAGTTCACTCAGTGTATAGATGGGGGCTTCTCTGCTCATGTGGCCTGCCGCTGTATAATTTGAGAGAAAATTGGCAAGGGATAGTCCGGCAGCCTGCAGTACCATGTAGAGCTGCTGTGGAAACATTCTGGGTTCTTGGGGAAAGAGCCACCTGATGGATTTTCAGGTTATGAAAGACTTTCTCAACTGATCCTAGAACAGGATTCCTCAGCTTTAGGGCTGCATCTCAGACTGATATTTAAAACTAACAGTTTAGTTGGTTTTATCCAGCTGCCTATCAGAAACAATGATTCTCCAGCTCTCCTCCTCTGGAGCACAATTCATGATAGCTTGAAAGCCCTCAGCTGAGTTGCGTCACATTCACAGCACCTTCCGGCATCCCAGATCTGAGTTCCCAGAACTCCTCTCCCCTAAATCCTTCCAAGCCGGGCTCCTTTACTCAGTGGTTTTGGCTGCCACAGGGAATGTATGGCTTGAACTTTGATGGAGCCTGAGTTCTGCTATCAATCAAAGGAATATTTTCCTGCCACCAAAAAAAAAAAGAAAGGGTATGGCACATTAAGTCTGGAAAGTTCTGTGGCTCGGAAAGCAAGCCTAAGCATTTAGGTAGAGCCCACCCAGTCTTTATCACAATACCCCACCCTTCTGAACTGGAAAAGACAATAATGACAGGATGAATCTCGTCAAGAGCTACTGTCTCAGAGGTGTTTATTCCCGTTTCGTTGAACAAGTGAAATCTTGGACTGCAGACATTTCCAAGTCTGAAGGACTAAGCTTATCTCTGTAAATTAATGGGAGAAACTCAAGTCAGCCAAAAGAGGATGAGTCCTTATGGTAATCAGCAGTTTCGTAGCTCATTATCTCTTTCTTTCAACTCATAAGCCTCTTTTCCACATAAATATTTCAACATCCAGGAGAATGTGGTAGGAAGCCAGAAGCACAGCATGCATTCAAACCTGCTCTCATAAATTTGTCTCACACTGAAGTTGTCCTGAAGCCTGACCCAGCTGTGAGTATCAACTTACACAAGCTAGAAGAACGGGAGGAGAGTTAGCCACCCTGCTCCTTCAGTTGCCCAGTGTAACTGGTCTGCCTTAATCATATAGTCTGATGCACAGGGATGTAGGGTAAAGCTGGCTCCCATCCCTCCATCTGGGCAGCAGAAATTAAGCCAGCCATATGGCCTGCCGCTGTTGCTGGTAAATGGAAATAATACCATGCCTTTTCACATTCTCTTGGTGTGGCCAGTGAGAAGCATTTCTCACGAACAGACCGCTTCAGATGCCTAGAAAGAAGCTCTACAGCACATTTTCGCATGGAAAGAATTGCTTTGCTTGCTCCCTTTCCCTGCAGTGGATACACTGCTCCTAATGATCACTTACAGTTGTTAAATACATAGACTTAGGATGTATCAAGAGATATTCTATATGTATTATACCTCTTCAAAATATTTTTTCTCTCTTTTACTTTTTTTGCTCTGACATTCTTTATTATGCTTATCTTTCTTTGCAAAAATATCTGAGTTTCTTTTCTGATCTTGTGATTGGCCCTGAGCTCCTATTTCCTCTGTGTATTCCTCTAAACATTTATACTCTTTGTTTATTCAGTTGCTTCTGTCTCTTCTTGCCTTCAAGTTATTTAGTAAGTCTTTCAGCCCCACTCCAGTCTTTCAAAGCAGAAGGACCTATACATAGATGTAGGGATGTGTCTGAGAGAAAATGATCACGTGAGCCAGCCTCCCTACTATGAGAGATTAGATTAAGAGCAAAACAGGTGGTAGAAGATGGAATTAGTACATGGGAAAAACGGGGACCGAGAAGGTAGAAAACATGTTGTGCTAATGACTAAGCAATTTACTATGTGAATTCTTGTAACCAACCTGATCTGTGAATGAACTGCATGGACAGTGCGTGAACAGAGACCGTAAGCCAATCATATAGCTGCCGCTAGCGCGTGCTCTTATTGCCTGTCTATATATACTCTGTGAAAACTTGAATAAAGAGAGAACGATCATACTCATATTGAGACTCCATCGTTACTCCGGGTCCGTCTCCCACTCCGACATCCTCCGACACATAGAAAAGCTCTGATGCTCAGGAGCTCTTACAGTGCTCAGTGGTAGGAGGTTGTCTAGGTCTGGAAAGCGAGCATTGCAAACATTGGGAGGATGCCTTGGTTGACTTACTGGCAGTCTGGGATCCATTTTTGGGATACCGGACCCTCTAGCACTATACACTGTATGTATCGGGAGTCTGAAATCCAGATCCACCTTGGGGCCCAGATTAATTGGTTATGGGGACTGATTTTCTTCACCTGTGGTAAAACTGACCTAACTGTGCTGAAGCTGGTGCAGCCATATGAACTGACATCCCTTCTTTTGTCTGTGAGTTGGTTGATAACTGAATTATTTTGCACTGATCACTTATTCTACATGGCAAAAAGCCTCATTTTCTCCAGGAAATATTGCTCCCATTGTTCCTGCCATTTCTTTGCCACAGAACTGTAGAGACTGGTAGACTACCAGAGATGTGTACCATTGAGAAGAAACATCAAGAGAGAGGCAGCAGAGTCGCCTGCTAATGGCGAGGCAGGGGAATGCGGTGTGGCTGGAGCGGGCACAATGTACACCCAGCAAAACATGCAAAAGACACACAAGGAAGAGTGAAAGAAGATTCAAAAAAGCCCCCTGATACCCATGTTGACTCCACAGGGGCTTTTGGATCAGCACCTGCATGGGCAGGAGGCAGGCAGGCTGTGCAGAGCATGTGGCACAACCCGTGGCAGCCAAGCCTTAACAGTGATTGCAGGGACAGTAAGCCGCTAATTGCCAACATAATGATATGCATCACATAATAACAAATCGGTTATGAGATTCCAGGCTGGATGAGAAAGGAGCACAGGCCTCGTGGGGGACGCGAGTGACACCCTGGCCCTGCAGCTCAGGGCAGCCGCCAGCAAGAGGTAGGGCAGAGGCAGAGCCTGAGGGTCTGGCCCCGGCTGGGGAGAATGGCAGGCAGGCTTGTGTCCTCCCGGGGCTCGCACCGGCCTGCCGAGAGAGGCACGGCACGTGGCAGGGCTTGGGGAGCAGCCCGGCTGGACGCCGAGCAGACCTGTGGGCCCGTCTGGCCAGGACATTTTGCACTGTCGCGTCAAACAGTTTGACAATGGTCCCGCAGAGACTCGTCAACGTCAGGTTGTTTTTACAGCAGCAGCCCCTGCATGCTGAGTAAGTCGATACTTTGCTAAGCCTGTGGTATTTGGATTTAAAAGAAAGGAAGGGAATCAAAAAACCAAACCCTGAGCATGCCTGAAGATCAGGGCTTTGGGATTTTAGAGTACGAAGTGGTCTGGCCCCGGTGATGGCAGCACTAACGCACTCCTGCTGGCACAGGGACTGTGCATCCCACCCAGACTGTCCCATGGACCTCAGTGAGACCCCAGACATATCCCACCCAGCCTGCCCCACAGACCTTGATGAGACTCCAGCCACATCTCCCCCAGCCTGCCCCACGGATCTTGGTGAAACCCCATCCATGTCCCACACAGCCTGCCCCATGGACTCAATGAGAGCCCATCCCAGAGTTGCCCACATGCAGCACGGAGGATCCAGGTGCTACCAGGTCAGGAGGACACTTGGGCTGCTCCCGGCCCTGAGCAGCCCCTGGAGAAGGCTGGTGAGCCCACAAGAGTGTGGCAGGAGGCTCTCTCTGCCAGGGCACACAGAACACACATTTTGGCTGCGTGCACCAGGCACAGAGAGATTAAATGTGCCTCGTGGCCACATGACTCATGGCTGACTCTCCCTGCTTGTGGTACGAGACACAGCTCCTTGTGGTGTTCCTGCTCCCGTGCTCTGGGAAACAGGACATCAGTGAATACAAAACCTAAACCTTTGGATGAAGCTTTTTGCCTGTTCAGAGTGTGGCCAGCTTCCCCGAATCCCTGCAACCAACAGGATGGTGTTCAGCAGGCTTGAAGAAAGACAGGGGACAGGCAAGTCAAGACATGAAGGCTTAAACATGGCCATGGTTAGTCAATCTGAGCACCAACCCTCCCAGTTTCCTGCTCCCCAGCAGTGGCAAAGCCTAAAGGTCTATGTGCCCCATGGCCACCTCCACTGCGTCAGCTTGAGGAGGTACCCTGGGGGTGAGGAGATAGTGACTAGGACAGAGATGTGCCAACGAGGTGCGTCCATCACTCATACAAAGCATTGTTGGCTGCCCTGGTGGAAGGGATGCCCACCTGCTCTGGGTCTGTCCCCGAAGGGGAAAGATAAATCCTACCCCTGGTGCACTGGGAATCAGACGGTCATCTCCAGCCCAGCTTTACAGCCAGGACATCATTCTGTGCTGCTCTCCACCCTGTCCCCTGCCTTTATAGAGCAGAGGGGAATGCAAAGCAAGAGCACCCAGGGAGGAGGGTCGGGGTTCGCCTCTGACTTTCAGAGGTGCAGGAGAATAGAGGAATAAGGCACACAGAGCTTATTCCTGCATCACTCTAGATCCAAAGCTGCAGCTCCAAACTTGTAAATGGTGTGGGGCATGGCAAGGGGCAGAGAGTACAGAGCCACGTCATGCCTGTGCCTCGACACAAGCTTGCAGATGAGCCTGAAGGGCTACTAGCAAACACAGCTAAATGAAAATGGTCTGAAGGCTGCCTTGTTTTGTCGTTTTAGGTCAAGCCAGGCCAGCAATGGGAATGGGAAGGACACAAAGGACCATACATCTCCTTTTAACCATTTCCCATTTGATTTTATGGAGAACCCAGTTTTACCGGATACCAGGATCTCAGCATGGGGCACAGGGCCATCACAAGACGTGGTGGTTTTAAATCAGCTCGTAGCAAGACTGCTCTGACCTCAGCTTGCAGCCTGCTGTCCAGTATCCTGGTTTGAAGACACACAATACTTTGGATGCCAAGTGCTGGATCCAGCGTGGTTCCTTAGGCCAGACCAGGAGCCGAGGCTGGTTTGCATTTGTCTTTGGCTGCTTCCATGCTGTCTGAACTCATACACGTCCAAGTTTATGATATATTATCCGTCTCTTTGTTTGCTCCATGCCTCTCAAGATTCATATTTATAGATCAAAAATACATATTATTTTAATGAGAAATGTTGTTTGGAAAACTGACCAAAGTAACAGAGGGCTGTCACGCCGTGAAGGGGAAAAGTATCTCCAGAAGCAGCTGAAAAGAAGTTAAAGCCAAATCCACTTCTCCTTGAAAAGGTGATTATAGTTAGTAGAGAGGGGTTCTGCTCAGTTCTGGGCTGTTTATGACCACACCTAATCATGACAATGTTCTTTACTGCTTTTGAACAGCTCTTGTAATATCCCTGAGCATTTTCCCATTCTTATGGTTGACAACTACCGGTCAACAGCTTGAGCTCATCTTTGTATATATAACACCAGAAAATAATAAACTACTCATGGATTTGGTGGTCACATCCCAGTTACCATTACATTTTCTTCTCCTTGCTATTTTATCCAAACCTCAAGGACAAGCAAGTGTTTCCCAAGGTCTGGAAGAGACGATACAGCAACTGTGTTACCCGTTCGCAAAAAACTAGGAACAGGAATTGCAGTGGATGTGGCAGTAGCAGGTAGTGTGGTGGCAATCAATGTGGATTTCTGCAAATTCAGTTCAGTATATGGAGAATAAGCTCTCAAAGTTTCTCTGGAAGGCTGTTTAAGCTGTTATTCATTAGGACTGGTGCTTCATTTTACTAGGTCGGTCCATGCTCTCTTTTCCACATTGCAAAGTCCTTTCATGCCAGAATTTCATTCTTATGGGAACTTAATGCCTAGAAAGAGCATGCTGGGATTGTATATAGTGAGGCCATGAGCGCTGGGTCGGGACTTAAAATCACAGCTTAATTTAAAGACAGATTTGAGACAGGTTTTAGCTGTAGCCAACAGCACCTGGCAGGGGAATTACACGGGAGTATTGCAGGAGAGGAACCCAGGGTTTCTTGGGCAAGGGGGAGGTGGAGGGTGTTCATACCATGCAACTTTGTGTGTCTGACTCAGAAATAAGACAGGTGCCTCTTGACAGAGTTTCCAGAAGACAATCGAGACTACCTTGATGCCTCACTTAATACCACCATCTGTCCTCACACAACATATCCTTAAAGCTATGTCACTGGTATGGGGATTATCTGTGCAATAAAGGGTCAGAGTAAGTGAAGGAAATCCTGCAGTCCAATAGTATCATTCACCCTTTGGCATCACTTTTTACCTGGAAGAAGGCAGAGCATACTGAGCTCACTATGGCTTATGACTTGCATAAGGTAAAACCCTTTATCTAAGAGTTGTTTTCTTCACTGTTAAGTATGGAGCAGCTCTAATGGTGGTGAGCCATGCGTGGATTTGGGAGACAGTGTGAAAAAGTGGCAGGCTGAACTGGGTAAACCCTGCACAGGGTGTTAGAGACCAAGGTGCAAGCGCAAATGCCCTTGATTTTTCACAAATCTGTACAAGCAGTGTTAGTCCTCACACGTACCAACAGGGCAATGAGCAAAGGAACTTTGGTTATGACCAGGCAGCCTGTCAGGGAAGAATAAAATGAACCACTGTGGCTCCAAAAATTTGGGAGGGCTACGTTGAACAGATGGCTGCGGTAAACAGAAATTTCCAGACCTTGGTAAAACACCTTCCTTCTTATAACACTGATGGAATTATGGGGAACTTATTGTCCTTGGTAATCGATCAAGCTGTTTAAAATAGTAATAGAAAACATCAGTTGCAATGTCAGTGAAAAACATTTACAAAAGTGCTGATGAATATGATTTTAATCTCATATAAAATTGTGGTGAGAAAAAGGAAATTTCTGTTGGATGCTTTCCACAGTAAACCTTCTTTTTTGGTTGGTATTAATCCTCCCTGAATAGCTTCTGGTCTGATTATATTTTACAATAATGTGGAAAGGAACACCAGGCCAATCATGCACTGTGCTTTGTCCAGGTAGCTTTTCACATGAAAGGAGAACAGGAAATTAACGCTGGAAAAATAACAAAAAATTCTTGATATTGATTGACTTTCATGATCTTTTTAAACCTTACGCAGTCCAAGAAAAGATAGTAATGAGTGAGCTGTTCCCCACTGGGAGACTGTTACATTTCACAAGCAAGACCTAACCCTACCAAACTCTTGAAGGTCCAGAAATTTCAAAGGATAGTTTAAGGTTCTGGTTTGGTTTCTTTTCCTTGGGAGGGGAGGGTAGGGGGTTGGGGGTTGGGGGTGGGGGTGTAATTGAAATTTCAACTGAGTTTTTGCAAAGATAATGCAGAACTAGATACAGACAGGGAGTAATTTCCAAAACAGTTTTAGTCTGGCTTCCATTTTTGTTCTCCTAAGTCAGGAAATCAGATTTCCACGGGAACATCTACATGGATCACAGTACGGTGCAGAGATACATAAGCTTGCCTTGAACGAGGTGACCTGAGTACTGGAAATAGTACAGCCATTGTGGCACGAAGTTCTCCATCAACTGTTTTGCAGATGCCTGGCTCAGCTGAGGTGAAGCTAGCTGAGATATCTCCCTGTCCCCCGTAGGCTCTTGGGCAAACATGTTCCACTTTGGTCCCATGAGCCTTTTACCCAAAATCAGAGGCCAGTATGTGGACATCAGCACTTGCTATGCAAAGGTCCCTGGGGACCTTACATTGAAGTCTGCAGTTCCTGGGAAGTACTGTAATTACAGGATGCAGATACAGCAGACAAGTTTCTTGCTGCTAGGACTGCTCCTTTGACCGGCTCATCTGCACTAAACTCCAAGTACCCTGCACTGTTCATTCTCCTTCAAAGCACTGTATTATTTAGGGGCCTTTCATTGGCCAGGCTGGATCTTTTTGAAGGACCACCTGATGTCAAAGCAGGTCTTGACATAACTGTAAAATACATGCCAGTGCCAAGGAAGTAATACAGAAAATCGGACAATAATGACAAGATGGGATTTTGCTAATATTTGGTGAATCTTGGGGAAGAGTCACCCCTGACTAAATACATTGCCTTCTCACTGAGCCCGTGTCCTTACTCTATAGCTGTCTTATTTGAAGAGCTGTCAATTAACTACCAAAAAAAACCTGTTGTAAGACAGGCCAATGATATTCATAGAATCATAGAATCATAGGGTTGGAATGGACCTCTGGAGATCATCTAGTCCAACCCCCCTGCCAGACCAGGGTCACCCAGAGCAGGCTGCACAGGAACGCGTCCAGGTAGGTTTTGAATGTCTCCAGAGTTGGAGACTCCACCACCTCTCTGGGCAGCCTGTTCCAGTGCTCTGCCACCCTCAAAGTAAAGAAGTTCCTCCTCATGTTTAGGTGGAACTTCCTATGCTCAACTTTGTGCCTATTTCCTCTTGTCCTGTCCCCGGGCACCACTGAAAAGAGCCTGGCCCCATCCTCCTGACACCCACCCTTTAAGTATTTATAAGTGTTGATAAGGTCCCCCCTCAGCCATCTTTTTTCCAGACTGAAGAGACCCAAATGCCTCAGCCTTTCTTCATAAGAGAGGTGTTCAAGTCCCCTAATCATCTTGGTAGCTCTCTGCTGCACCCTCTCCAGCAGTTCCCTGTCCCTCTTGAACCGGGGAGCCCAGAACTTGACACGGTACTCCAGGTGCGGCCTCACCAAGGCAGGGTAGAGGGGGAGGATAAGGATAACCTCCCTCGACCTGCTGGCCACACTCTTCTTGATGCACCCCAGGATGCCACTGGCCTTTCTGGCCACGAGGGCACATTGCTGGCTCATGGTCATCCTGTTGTCCACCAGGACTCCCAGCTCTCTTTCAGCTGAGCTGCTCTCCAGCAGCTCAGCCCCCAACCTGTCCTGGTGCAGGGGGTTGTTCCTCCCCAGGTGCAGCACCCTACATTTGCCCTTATTGAATTTCATAAGGTTCCTCTTTGCCCAGATCTCCAACCTGTCCAGGTCTCTCTGTATGGCGGCACAGCCTTCCCGTGTGTCAGCCACCCCCCAGCTTTGTGTCATCAGCGAACTTGCTGAGGGTGCACTCTATCCCCTCGTCCAGGTCATTGATGAATATATTGAAGAGGACTGGACCCAGTACTGACCCCTGGGGAACACCACTCATCACTGACCTCCAACTAGACTCTGTGCCCCTAATCATTACCCTCTGAGCTCTGTCTTTCAAACAGTTACCTATCCACCTTACTGCCCATTCATCAAGCCCACTCTTCCCAAGCTTCCCTATGAGGATATTAGTCAAGTTAAACCCACACAGTCTTTTGCATGGAAATTTTCTTACATGGCTGCCGGGAACTTTACTGGACTCAAATTTCTACAAGCCAGGTTTAAACCAATGCTAGGCACTGAGCTGGGAACTACAGTCTGGGTCCCATTTAGTCTAAATGGAGCACCTTAGTGTGCAGAATAGGCCAACAAGGCAGACTGCAACTTTTCAGTTCTTTTCTCGAAACATCTGTGGCTTGACCTCTTTCTAACCTGGTTAGTACTCAAAGCCGTTGACAAATCAAGCAGCTGCTCGCAGAATATTAGCCACAGGATGCTGGGTTTGTGCAGTGCATTACTTATATCTGTCCTTTACTTTTAAATGCAGAGGAAGGAAAGGTCTCATTCAAACTTACGCCATGGTCATACCCATCAAAAATCTTTTCTGCAGTGACTTAAAGCTTTTTCCTGTGGAGCTGAGGTCACTAAGTCACTTACTTAAGCACTTTTGAATATTGGTCATCGCCTCTCATTTTCTGTGGTATTCACATTAGACACAGCATTGTTTAGTTCATTAAGTTATGGCTACCACCTGTTTTACTGATGCAAGAAGCTCCATTTGCAAAGCTGCTAGGATTTGAGTCTCTGAAGTAAAGATGAGAAAGTTAAGTACACAAAATAAAAGAAATTCAGCTTTTCCAGGTTTAAATCTTCTCACTTTATGCTTTGGATATGAAAAGAAAACTTGGCAGAGATTGGATTGGAAATGACAGTGCTCTTTCGAATTACAAATTACATTTTGTTACAGGGGCACCGGAAAGACATTATCAGCAGGGTGTCTATAATTTGTTGACATGTACAACAATTTGGAATTATGCACATTTCAATATAGATACTCACTTTGATCACAGTGTGCTATCAAGGATTTTCATGCTGAGATCTGACCTCTTCTGCTTGAGAGCTCTGTGTTCCCTAGTACCGAAATGGCTTGTAAACACTTTTGGCTGCCCTCATGGGTGGAGCTGATGATTCTCCATGTTGGTGGGTGGAAGGTCTATGAAAAGCCTTGCAGCGGAAGAGCCTGGCTCTTTGACTCCAGGCACCAGTTTCCCTTAGATTTGTTTCTTCACCTATTTGTGCAAAGTTTCATTTTTTCTTTATTCCCCGTTTGCAATGGCTTTTCTGTGGGGAAACAACAGAGTAAAAAAAAACCTCATTTATAATACCTCATTTAATTGTGTGCTGTTCTGTCCTGTACAATGCAGTCTGTGACCACTTTAAATCCCTAGGACAAGCTGAAGTTTATCAGGAGGTGAAACCACAGGTGTTTCTTTTGTTATTTAAACAACAGAAGTTGAGAGAGGGATGTGCAAAGCTGCATCTCAGATTTAGCCTTTTTATTAGTATATATCTGCAGGGAGCTTTTGGTTTCTGCTCTCTGTGGTTGTTTCATATTTTCACACACCACATTCAGCATTAAATCTAGTACTGGAAAGAGTACACAGTGACCCATTTAATGGATAATTTAACATGGTTTACCTTCTACGTTTGTGCAATATCTGTTAAAACGTGTGCTTGGGCTAGCATTGTCCAAGCAGTGGGCACTGTGAGAGTCACAGCTCCACTCCAGGAAGCGACAGAGATTCAGAAAATAATTCAGATTCAGTGAGGGGACCAGCTATCAAAGACATCCTCCCAAAGTGGCAATTGACACTAAATGAAGGAGATGAAATACACTACCAGTCCACACATCTGGCATGGCTATGAATGATCACAAAATCAGCAGGGAAAAGCCAAGCAAAAAAATTGTCTCAAGATGATCTCTCATTGAGAAGATTGTCTTAGAAAATAGGCAGGAGAGCAAAGAGGGAAATCAACTGGAGGCAGCAAAAATCCCTGCCTTAGCTGTCCGGGTTTGGTTCAATGGCAAACCAGCCTTCATCGCATTCCCCCAGTGGGGCAGAAGAGTCTGAAAACAGAGAGATGAAATCTGGGTGTTCCGAAACTACTTGAAGTGTGAAATTGCTTCAGAGGACATTTATAAAGAAAGCTTTGGGAGAAAAACAATGCGCTTTATAAAATTGTCTTCTTTTTCCCAAACTGGGATGGCAATAGTCAATTTGGTTTGCCTTGCTAGATCTCTGGGGCACCCTGAATCAGTGAAACCCACGTCTGCTCTTAGCTTGAACAACAGTGCAACAGTGGGTCAGAAAAAGGCCACCTGGGCTGCTGGGTCCTGTCCCTGGGTCCGGCTGGTGGCCAGGGCTGAGAGGCATGTCTTGGGAGGGCTGGCAGACCCCACATGCCACACACGATCAGCCACAGCAAACTGCCCAACACCTTAGAGCAAACTCCAGAAGCCAAAAAAAGATCACGTGCCTCAGGAAAGCAGAAGGCGAGATCAAAGGTGCCATCAGTGGCCTCAGTCCATGCAGCAGCAGAGAATTTATGAAGTTAAAATAGAGACGGGCATTTGCCCTTGCTTCAGAGTCATGAGGATACTGTAAAACAACCGGAGTTGCCCTACTGCCATCTCTTAAGTTTGAAACCTGAAGGAAAGAAATCTGTGTTACCCATGCTCACCGAGCTGCCGGCCGCATCGGTCTGTTCAGAAGGGGGCTTGTTTCCCTTTTTTCACTTCAGAGGTTAGAAATAGTTGCCAGGGCTGTCCTACAGAGACCAGGAACAAGACTATATTACACATTGGAGGGCCCCAGGGCAGGGTATGGCACACACTGCATGAGTGCACACATGCCAGGCTGTGGCTACCCAGGGATGGTGCAAATTTGCCACACACACCTGAACCTGCCCAAAGGCCCCCCAGATGGATGAACTTTGCGGTGAAGACGTGCACATGCACAGCCCATCCCCAGCCTGCTCCCCAGGGCTCGCTGCTTGCCAGAGGCATGCCACATCTGCATCCCTTGCTGCATTCGAGCTCTCCAGGTGCCAGAAGTGAAGCGGGAGCTGCCGCTGCCTGCACGCTGCCTGACGTAGCTGGCTGGCAGCCCCTTGGCCTTCTGCTGTGTGGCCAGTGGGTGAAGTCATGCAATTGTCTGCAGTGGAGAGGAATTCAAGATACCAGCCCAGTTCTAGTCTGTAAACACATTTATCTTAGCGCTGTTGTCACTAGCGTGATTAAAAGGGGAAAAATGGAGAGAGACAAAATGTCTGAGGAAGAATAACTTGACGAAAAGGGAAAAAAAGAAGAACAAAAAAGAGCTTGATTAATGGACTCGTATCCAAGCCAAGGGATAGATACATTGAAAAGTGCTTTGATTCATTCCTACTCACTTCCCGTTTTGATGCACTTTCAGTTCATTGAGGAAGGGCTTGACCGGTTTATTCCATGTGCACACTGCTGCAGTGCCAATGGTGACAAGAAGGTGGTTACACTGACACGTGTTGCTCTGCCATGTCTCCTCCCTTGGCTTTCTCAAAAGGTTTCTGCACAGGGACGGAAAGGGAGCCCTGATAAACCTTAAGGTTATGTCCTCATTCCCAACATACTTAATTTCCTTGTGTCCCTGAAGTGACTGTGACCCAGGATGAACAGGCGACAATGCCACAGCAAACAAAGAAATGAAAACTTCTTTGCAGCCACTGAAAACTGCTTCATGGTCACATTTAGGCATCGTATTGTGCCTTTCCCAGACTTGTCATTAGTGTGAAAAAATGGCGTGCCCCGGAACACCTCAGCAGTGATGAAAGTGCAGAGCTCTGTGCATTGTTTGGGAAAACCTTCAACTCTGCTGTCCAGAAGAAATGCTTGAGCCTTCATTTGGAGAAGCTTAGCAATAGATAATCTCTCAGTGTGGGCTCTCCTGCCTACCTGGATATTAACACTGATGGATAAGGTGGTGCTCTCTCCTGTGAGAGAGTCCCTAAAGAGTGAAAGCAATACCATTGAAAAGCTCCACGGGCAAAACTTGGCTGAATAGTGAAGGAGTGACAATGTTTGTCACAAAACTTTCCCTTAGTTCCTAGACATCTGTGGAATACTTTTCTTTCCGGCCATAAAATGTATGGTTCTAGCCATCAGGGTTTTATCCAGAGACTTTACTTGCCGTTTTACCTTGTTAAAAGTTTGATTCGTTTTCCGCGTCAGGAGACTTTGTTCTAAAGCAGGTTTAAAGAGCAGCTACGCTGTCAGCAGTATTCAACACTATTTTTCCAGCTTGCAGTTTACTAGAAGGACTGACTTCACTCCCTTCCCAGTGCCTGGGGGAACTCTGCTGCTTGGGTTAGCACGGGAGAAGGCTGTGGTAGCCTTAGAGAAAATGGACAAGCTCTCAATGTACTCTTCTTGCAACATCATGTCAGCAATACATTGAGGGCCTCTTTCACTAATTGACTTTAACCATGGGAGACATCCAGTCATTTTACAAAAACAGTTTTTCATGGCTTTTGCTTTTAAAGAATCTGCAAATGGCCTGGATGCCCAGAAGAGCAGATGCTGAGATTCGTCAGTAGCTTGAAAGCAAGGAGCTACAACTGGCAGGCAGAGCTGTCAGAAGTTAATATAATGGAAAAAAACAACACATTTTCCATGTAAAACTTCTCTGTTAAGTAGAACACAGCGGCAGGATTTTTTAAGCATTAAATAGTCTTCAAATCCCGTTCCATGTCCCAGAGAAGAGGAAGTATATGCATGCCAAATGCTGGGAAGAGGGAGGAGATGGAACTGGTGACTTGCAGTCTGGTTGCAAGGAGTTCATCGCACCCTGGGTGATCAGATATATTGTGTTGAGTACACATTGCGGGCCACGGGACTGACATCTTGCTGATGTGAGACGGGCAGAACCAGATCGTGTTTGTGCCAATGTGCAGGGCCATCTCTTTGCACATCTCAGTTATTCTTGGCATAGTGTATGTGAGCAGTCCTGCCTTCCCCTCCCCACCCCAAGGTACATAAAGCTATTCTTGTAGGCTGAATCGCCTCTAAGCCTTGCATTGCCCAGCCAGCGACACTGTCCAGCTGGTGACTGGAGGAAGTCACTTGGAGGACAGTTTCCATTAGGGTGAGAACCAGTTACACAAATGGAGGCTATCTGGCATGACCTCGCCATGCCTCCCTAGAGAAGTATGGCAGCCCCATCTCCCAAGGAGGCAGTGGCTGCCAACTCATCTGTTCCCAAATCTGCCAGCCCAGAAGCTTGTCAAGCTTGAGCTGCCACCCACGTTGGGCACAAATCCTCCTGGCTTTGCCTGTCCAATACAAATCCACAGCCCATTGCCAGAGAAAACCCCTGCCTGTTTGCTGGGGCTGCTTGCAGTATGGTTTGCAGCAGCCTGAGCCTCCCTGTCTTTTCCTTAGATGAAAGGGCTTGACAGCTCTTCGCTCTGACAGCTCATTCTGCTATGACTTTAATGAAGCCTGTAATTGTCTTGGACTACAGTAGTTAATTTTGGACTGTAAAAGCAGCCAGTAATTGGATAGGAAAAGAAAGGATCTTTATATTGCCTGCCAAAGTGACCTCCCTTTCTCAGACACCTTCTCTTCTTCCACAGCATCTCAGTTGTGACTTTCTTCAACTTCTTGTCTCCACACTGGCTCCAGGCACCTCCTCATCCTCCCGCGGAGGTCCACATGGCTCCCCCTTCCCCTGCTTCCCCATAATGCTTTCCCCCTCTCCCTTTCCTAGGTGGTGCCTGATACTATCTCGCACCCTGCCCCGGTCCACTCTCCTCCCAGTAGAGCCCCAGTCTGGGGCATGCAGCAGTGGCAGCCTGAAGCCTGCTGGAGCTGGGTTCAACTGGTCAGCCAAATGGGAGATGTCAGGCTAAGCTCATTTTTAAATTGCCTTCATTTTTAAATCTGACTGAATTACACGGGCACAGCTCCATAGCAGAGAAGACTTGTGCTGTTAAGCAAGCAGCAGCCCAAGGAAGGCCAGGAGCCTTTCAAAGTGCAGGAAACAGTTGCAGCTGAGTGAAGCCCCCTACCGAGGCTCAGTACAGCATCGCACAGGTACTTTGAGTTCGGGAAGTGATTAAGTACTCTGCTGTCTCAGAGCCTCAAACTGTGCAACTTCATGTCAGCAAAGAAAGATGTCTCAGCAAAATGGAGCCAACTTTCTTCTACAAAACTTGTGACATCTTGGATACTGCTTCAGAGAAAAGCTGTGAAGTATCAGGGCATATATGACTGCCTGTTGATATCGATGTATTCATATGTTGAGCCCGTTCCAAACCCATGGAGTTTGCTTGCCTTGAGACGAATTTGATAAATGAGAACTCCTCACAGGAAAGACAAGTTTTGGTTCTGTTTGAAGCAGGTTATCAGAGCAGAAAAGGTAATTTCGCATGCAGGGCCAACTGTCAAGCTGTGCTTTGCTCTGCTCGGGGGTGGCAGAGTCTGTGCCAAGTTCATCAAAATCCTTGCATCAAAAGCCATCAGGAAAGCAGCTGGGGCAGCGCCGAGGCACGGGGCAGTTGGCAGAGCTGAGCAGGGGGGCCTGCTCTGCTGCCAGAGGCTGCAAGCACCTGCAGCTTTCAGGGGGGTCAGTGGGCTACTGGTCTTGTTGCTTGTTTTAGTCTGGGAAGTGTTTGTTTCTGCTCCTTTCCCATGTGACTAGTGTTGGATTCTGCTGGGCATGATGACATTTTAAGGGATTCTGCAGATTTCTTTGTTAAATCAGGCCCTGGAAATCTCAGTGCTGAGTTCCGTTGCTGTTTGGTTTGCTCAGGCACACTGAACTCAACAATAATGACTAGAAATGCATCGAAACTGCTCGCCACAGGCCTGCAGAGACCTCCCACACATCTACTGGGCTCATGCAGGTTGCCTAATTTTGCTTTTTTTCTTCTGGGCCTTTTGTATTGTAACAGTGTAATGGAAACATCCCTGTGGGGTCCAAGCCCCCAGCAAGCTCTTTGCATTACAGCTCCCGCACTTTCGGAGCAAGTGGATCCATGGGGGCTTTGAGATGAAAGGCACCGGCTGAGCTGCCAGGTGCAGAGTTAATGCTGTTCAAGCCCCTGGGACTTCAAAGAACAGAGAAAAACTGGGAGTCGGGCAGAAAAAAGGGGGTGTGGAAAGGGGCTCACAAGCTGTCTCACTTGGCAGGGCATTTTATGGGCAGCGTCACGCACAACCCCGGCAGCATGAGGCAGCCAGGATTTCCCTGCTGTCCCAGACAGAACTCGTGCAAGTGACAGGGTGGCTGTTTCTGGGGTGTCCTGTTGGTGCCCCTGTGGCTCACAGGGGGTCCTGGGCTGGCACTCCTGGCCACGCACAGAGATGCCTTGGTTTGGAAGTGCCATCCATCCCACAGACTGGGAACAGACCACACTTCTGGAAACAAGCCCTTTCCACACCTGCCCTGTTCTGCTTCGGTGGGTAAGGCAAACCCTCTGTCAACAGGTTATAACTGTGAGCATTCTTTTTGCATGCACGGTGGTGGCACCGTGGGCTGGAGCTGCCCCAAAGCAGGCAGGGTTGGAGCCAACCCCTGGGCCCTGTATTCGCTAGTCCCTGCAAGCAAGTTTTTTTACAGTTCTCCATCCGAACAGTTATATTGTTAATAATCCTAGGAAGCAGAGATAGGGGGATGTACTTTGAGGGGCAGCAGCAAGTTGCCTCCAGTTTGAGTATGCCAGCTGCTGAGGTGCTCCTGGGGCAGGGGTGCCCAGGGGAGCCAAGCCAGACCCCATGGGTCCTTCCCCATGCTGAGCTGTGGCTGATGTTAAAACACAATTCAGTGAGATGCTCTTACGCCTCCACCTGCCACGGCCAGCAAACACCTCAGCTCTGCAGGCTTGCACCGCTCCTTAAGCATTATTGCATGGGTGATATGGGAAATGATCCTTCCTTCTGCTTTTAATTTGCTGACGGGTATGTTGTTACCTGTCAGCAGGGCTTGTTTCAGAAAGCATTTGAGATACTACTCAAATTTGGAGGTCAGCGATGAGTGGCGCTGATGACACAAAGCTGGGGGGGGTGGCTGACACACGGGAAGGCTGTGCCGCCATACAGAGAGACCTGGACAGGCTGGAGACCTGGGCAAAGAGGAACCTTATGAAATTCAATAAGGGCAAGTGTCGGGTGCTGCACCTGGGGAGGAACAACCCCCTGCACCAGTACAGGTTGGGGGCTGAGCTGCTGGAGAGCAGCTCAGCTGAAAGAGACCTGGGAGTCCTGGTGGACAACAGGATGACCATGAGCCAGCAATGAGCCCTCGTGGCCAAAAAGGCCAGTGGCATCCTGGGGTGCATCAAGAAGAGTGTGGCCAGCAGGTCGAGGGAGGTTATCCTTATCCTCCCCCTCTACTCCGCCTTGCTGAGGCCGCACCTGGAGTACTGTGTCCAGTTCTGGGCTCCCTGGTTCAAGAGGGACAGGGAACTGCTGGAGAGGGTGCAGCAGAGAGCTACCAAGATGATTAGGGGACTCAAACACCTCTCTTATGAAGAAAGGCTGAGGGATTTGGGTCTCTCCAGTCTGGAAAAAAGACGGCTGAGGGGGGACCTTATCAACACTTATAAATACTTAAAGGGTGGGTGTCAGGAGGATGGGACCAGGCTCTTTTCAGTGGTGCCCGGGGACAGGACAAGAGGTAATGGGCACAAACTTGAGCATAGGAAGTTCCGCCTGAACATGAGGAGGAACTTCTTTCCTGTGAGGGTGGCAAAGCACTGGAACAGGCTGCCCAGAGGGGTGGTGGAGTCTCCAACTCTGGAGACATTCAAAACCCGCCTGGACGCGTTCCTGTGCAACCTGCTCTGGGTGACCCTGCTCTGGCAGAGGGGTTGGACTAGATGATCTCCAGAGGCCCCTTCCTACCCTACGATTCTATGATTCTACCATTCTATGACTAGCTTTGCCTCCTAGTGACAGTCATTTATCATGAAGCAGCGTTATTTATGCAGCCTGCCACAGCGCTCCCATACGCCCTCTCAGTGCTGCATAACACATGGCCTTCAGTGGCAGTATTGGAGTCAGATCCCCGGTTTCTGAGATAGATCTCATGCATGGATATGTCTGTTTAACCTGATTTCTTCTCAGCATAGCTGGTGCATAGTAAGCACTTCCCCGCCTCCATCACGTCATGTCAGCAGCTTCATTGTGCTCAGCTCTGGAGAGCATAATCAGATTTAATCTGTGCATTTTTCACAGTCATTTTCCAAAGGGCCCAGAGTGGAGTAATATGGTTTCTTCCAGTTTTTCTCACAAGTATGTTTTGTTGGCCACATTTGATTATGGGCCAATAGGTATCCCAGCAAGACACCCATGGATCAGAGACACGGGGCTTGGATCCCTCGCTAACAAAGGATGCTTGTTTTTGCAGAGGTGTTTCAGTGTGGAGACAATCAATATCCAGCTCTTAACATTGAGGAATGGCTGGTTTCTGGATAAGCCTCACTTTTTCCTGTATGTTGTATTCTCATAGCTCCTGAGCAGACAGGAAAGTTTGGACTCCAGGAGTGGAATTTTTTGCTCTGAGGGAAGAAGTGGATTTCTGGAGACACATGACATTGGATCGCAACATGCGACGGGTAAATCATTAATTTCTGTTTTAAAAATGTGCTGTTAGAAATTGCTCTCCTAGCAACAGAGCACCTTTGTTCGCCAAGTGCTGAACCTTAACAACACCATATTTGTGCTAATTCCATCTGTTTCAGTTCAAGACAAGAGTTACTAAATGAATCAACAGCAAGCAATGTGCCAATTTCAGAAATTTAATAAAAAGTATAATATCATTGCCATGTAACCTGTCATCTCTTTGAAAAACTGAATTATAGCAATTGTCCCAAAGCTTCTGGATCACGTGGAAGAAGCGTGCAAAGGAGGGGAATGGTATGAAGTGTTAATAACTTTATGCTGCTCACTGATACGCTGCTGGACTTAATGCAGTTATAAACTTCCATTTTTAGGTATTTCCCCAAAGTCTTGGCTAATGTAAACAGAAGAAACTGGATGGCTAGGTGCACAGAATAAGTGTTTTCCTCCTCATTATGTAGCGTTTCTTTAAATAACTTTGCATCTCTGATGGCTACATGTGCTTTCCTCAAAGAGAAGAGACAGGGCTAGAGTTTCTAAAGCCTGCAGAAGTGTATACCACTGCAATTAGCTTCAGCTGTGGGCGAGGGTACATTGCCTATGCTAGTGGGAACCTCCCTGCAGCTGAGGGGGATTGGGCCCCACTGAAGGCAATTCACATTTCTTCTGGAAACTCCTTCCGTCTTCTCCCAGTTTCAATTGCTACTTTCAGCTTCCTTTCCTTGCTCTGCAGTGGCTGGTGTCCCTTCTTAAACTGTAACACGTATTGCTCTGAAAAGGAAGGGGGATGGCATAGGAATTCACTTAGTAGTGCAAATTTCAATACCGGCATGGAAGCCCCTAAAGCCTGGGGTACATATTTTAATACCTCTCTTCAAATTTCTTGTCTGCTGGATGGTTTCTGACACACAAAGGCCTAACGAGGAATATGCTAGGAAAAGTTTTGAAGAGAAGTGCCAAGCCTCAAGATGGATCCACTGAGGATAGCAAGGGTCTCCTCCTAGGGCCACTCTACCCAGCTGCAGATTCTTCTCCTTGGGGTGAACCTATGGGACCAGAGACACACTTGTTGAGGAAGGTCTTGGGAATTTAGTTTGCGGTACAACACAAAGCGCCTATGGCTGTACCTCTCCCCCAGTGAGGGAGGGCCTCGCTGACTTCGGCAGACTCCGTCTTGATCTCTTCTTCTACAACCAGCCACATGGGACCAACAGGAGCACGCCGTGCACCTGAGCAGCCCCCTGTCAGCGGCACACGGCCAGATAAGAGAGGCAGAAAGACTCTGAGCACTTGCAGAGCTGGAAGAGGGAGCACATGCCTGTGGCATCTCCAGAGGAGCAGATTTCACTGATGTTGTCAATTATAAGCTTATGTTTGTTATTGTTGTTTGTTTCCTTTTAAAAGACAGACTACAGGGTGATATTAAGAAGCAGCAGGAAATTATTATAAGCTTAAGAAGTCTCCTTTTGCAAGCATCATCCTGTCACAAACAGGTTCAAATATTCCTCCTTCTGTCCTCCCTGTCACTCCCCTTCAGAAGAAGTGACTATTTTTACTTACAGCAGACTGTGTGTCCATTCGGTGTGGCCACATATAAGTAGTAGAATGAGGTGTTAGGATCAACTCTAAACCCTATTCTTTTATCCTCCCTAAAAACGTTACAGTTAAAAGTCCTTAAGAACTATTTGTAAAAGTACACAGAGAAAGTTATACGTCAGGGCATGATTTTCTAATGCTCACACATTAAATAAAGTGAAGATCTTTGAAAATCCAAATGTTAAGAAGTGGTTTTTTCCATAGGAAGGCACGGTCTTGGGCTTATTTATTTATTTATATTTAGAAATGACATTTAGAAATATACACAGCTGAAAATGTCAAGAGTTATGGAACTGTGTGACCTAATGTTGGTAATGACAGAAGAATCAATAAATGCACCTGACCCAGCAGAAATAGACTGCAACTGGTATAATAAAGTAACCACTTTTAATCTCATTCCAGATGAAACTCAGTTTAGTCATACTGTTAGCCGAGCCTTCCATCATATGGGCACTAATGACTCCAAAAAATATTTGCCGAGAAATAAAGACATCTGGGTACAAGGAAATTGAATCATATGTTCTCCAGACAGTTAAACATATGCACCCTTCACAGACTCAAAGACTGTAAAAGCAAAATGCACAGTCTTTGCTCCAACCTCTATTAGGTCCTTTCAGCGCACTAGTCAGTCGCAGATTATTTCATCTGATGAGGGTCCCAGCGGGGCTGGCTCAAATGGTGCCTCGCCATGTAAGAGCCAGAGAGGAATTCCCCACCTGGGTGCTCCCAGCCCGCGGCATCAGAGTCCAGGCCCTTGTCACCTGCTGTAAAGCAGAGCCACCACTCGTGTTGTTGATAACAGGTAGTCCCTTCTCCTGTGAGGTGTCAATACCAAAGAGAGGAGGTGGCCTCTCTGGACATGAATCTGTTACAGAGATGTATGCTTCTTTTGCGGCCAAAGGTCAAATAGTTTTGTGTAAGGATAGGTGGATGATCAAGTACGAGCACAGGAATGACCTATGAAATGGAGCCCTGAATTTCTGAGCTTGCTCAGTGAGACCTGGTGGCACAGTATGCACCTGGTTTTATACCAGTACAATTACACTGATTTCTACAAGGAGTAAAACCATATTTTGGTCCTGCTCTGACATCTGAAAGCTCTTCTGTAGTTACCTGAAATGCAACAGACTATGACCATTTTCACTCTCTCACATTTCAAGTAGCTTAGAGAAAGTTTTGTCAGCAGAGCTAGTCCAAATTACCTTAATTCTTCCTGCCGCAGCTTGCTACACAAACAACGTATTAAGTAGAGCATATGACAGGAATAGAGATAAAATGGGTTAAAGGGACCTGACCTACATTTATTCCCTGTCTAAACTGGTGGGTTTAGGTTCATCTCAAAGCGAGGAAGGAGAGATGGGCGTCAGTGACGGCAGCTTGTCGTGACATACACTCAGGAGAGCATTGCTCGGCCGTGAGCGTGTTACAGGCAGAGCACGCAGCACCACGCAGGTGGGACGCAGAGTGCTTCCAATAAAACATTCCAGCTCTACGAGCTGGAAAACAGCTCTTCCGGATATCAGAAGGGCCTTGAGGCTAGATCCAAAAGGGATTTAGGCAGAGTCACACAAGGGATAAAAAATAACAGAGGATCACATGTGCCTATTAAGGAGTATTTAATTTTTGTAAGTAACGGCACCTCTTCTGAGTACCAGCCTGCACTACTGTCGTGGTTTGGGCAGGACAACTGCAGCACAACTGTTTTATTCCTCCAGTAATTCTCAGATCTTAGGCAACTGAAGTAAATTTTTGGGTCTTTCCTAAACCTATTTGCTACTTTTTCTCAGAGTTTTCCTATGGATTTTATAAAGCTGTTTCTAAGGAATAATTCTTTCCTGTATTTTTCCTGCTTTATATCATCACCTAGTGATTAATACCAGCCTCCATAAACTCCTCTTTCTCAGTCACTTTATAGTCTACATGCAAAAGCCCATACCAGCTGAGTTAATAGAGTGTACGGTTTTTTTCTCGTGAGGCAGTTCCCAGTAGGTTATAGGCAAGTATTTGTACTTCACAGTATGAAGGCTTCATAAGCATCCTTTTAATTACACACTGGTACTCAGCAGAGATCGTTCAAGACTGTTCATTTTGGGCTGTGTGGCATTGCAGGCATAAATTTTTCATTTACTCCCATCTGTTTTCAAAATTGTTTTTTCTGGAAAAGCGATAGGGGCTTTAACGAAGCCTGCGAAAGGTCAAAAAACAACCTCACTAATTGAATGCACTCTGGGGAATTCATTTGGAAATAATACGCCTCATTTTTTGTCTCCCTGTCTGGCTGCCAGTGTAGAACCACAGAATTATAGCAGCCCGCTAAAATAAGCTGGCTTGTGTGTCAGGTCCAGCCACAGTCATCTCTAAACCTTTCCATTTGCTGATACCAGAAGAATAATGGAGGGGAAGCATGCAGCTGGGGGGGAGTGTAAAGATGTGCTGAAGGTGGCTTAGCTGAATATGAGAAATGCCTGCCTTTTGGTAATAAGCCCCTGCGGTCCATATGCGAAGGACCACAGAGTGAAAGGAAAGGGCAAATGAGAGTTGTTTCAGAAGAAAGGTGTGCAATTCACTTCCCTGTCTAGGGCACACAGGGTACAGCTTTCCCTCCAAGTGTCCCTGTTGGTCTCAGCTTGCAAAAATCTCGGAGACTGAGGCAGACAAGCATGTGGGGCTCCAAAACCTAAAGCCGCGGATGAAAAGCAGTGTACAGTACCCACCATCTCCATTGCTGGTGGCTCTTGCCTAGGCAGGAGCAGAGCCACCACTGTGGTCTCCAAGGGAGGGGATGCATGCAGCGCTGTGACCGACTGAGACTGGCCTCACCCTGCCTCGATCAGGGGCTGCCAGCTTGCAGAGCTGGTTCAGAGAAGGCTGCCAAGTTTGCCAAGAGGCTGTGTAAACAGCAATTAGCATCTCCCACAGTAGCTTAGCTTACAGTGAAGGAAAGGTGGCCAAATCCCACGCAATCTCCTGCAAACCATCCCTTCAACATCTTTGGTGCTCCTCCAGCCAGTGACAGCTACTGAATGGTCCTCCCATAACTGCAATCTCAGTGATGAGCTGAGATCCAGATACGATGATTTTTCTGTCCCCTGCTGACGAGTCCCTTGAGACAACCAGTCACCCACAGGCACAGCCATGGAGACGCCAGCCTCTTTAAATTTCATGCTGGCAGACCAGGAAAGAAATGCCACCAAATTAGATCATTTTAGGGTGCTGCCAAGCTTTTATTAAATTGAAAAACTTAGATCTAAATGAATGAACAGGCATCTTCAGATACCAAAATGGATTGCACGGGGGCATTTGAGACTTTCCATGTCTTCTTTCTACAGAAGACTTACTTTTAACAAGCGAGATTGGCCTGATGTGCTTTCCTTCAGTGAGTTTGCTCTCATTTTTAAAAAGCCTCTTGAGAATTTTGCTCATGTAGTAAAACAGGGAAGGATTAATACTAAAGGAGTGCCAGATCCAAAAAAGTCCAAGACATAAACAAAGCTTTTGTTGATTGTAGGAATACAGGGATTTATACTTCTAAAGGCTGTTTTCTTGTGCTATAAACTTAACTGGATACTTGAACATGGTCTTCACAGCCTTATCTGTGTTGCTGTAATGACTCAGTTCTATGGGATTTTATATCCCGTCACTCGTAGCAGCATGGGAACGGTTTGCCATTAAGAGAGGTAGTGACAGTGATCTGTATTCATGTCTTCTGAAATAGCCATCACAGGCACTTGGACAGGAGGAGTAGGAACCATGTCAGGAAATAAAAGAATTCTTCATTTCTACAGTGAGGTTAAAGCCATGGTGTCTCTCAGGCACAGCAGAGCTCTTGCCACTGTCCAGGACACAGGCCACCAAAAATTTGATGTTCCCAGGATTTCCCATCTGAGGCTACCTCACCCTACCAGTGAGGTACAGGCTGACAGCCCAATGCAGAAATGCCCTTATTGCAGAGTGAAAGCTACTTGGCCAGGCACCACATCACCTGCTGGGCTTTGTGCTATTTGCAGCACTTGTTTTTGGTGAATTAGTTCCCAGCTCCCACAGCTGGTGTGAGCCGGGGTGTCCCAGCAGGGCTCTTCTGAAAACCAGCACTTGACACTGTAACCTGCAGTTGGGCTCTGCTCATGCAAATGTGCCAGTAGGATTTCATCAAGGTCTAATTGAAATAATTCAGAATTCACCAATACAGCAGAGTAGGACAAGTACGACTCTGGGCTTGCCCTAGGGCTAGTTATGGAGGGCAAAAGACACCTGAGTACAGCAAAATGGCCAAGGGCCCACTGTGCATTTTTTCTGTGCTGGGTCTGTCACTTCTGGAGGGATGGGACAGGAGGTATGGGAAGGTCACAGCTGTGGGGATCATCACTTGTCATTCTTTCTCCCTCCCTGTTTCTCTCTCGTGACAGACCTGATAAGGCCTTATGGCTCCAGACCTGCCTCTCCTTCTTGGGGCAGCCACTTTCAATTTTCCTCCACTGCTGGGAAGCCCAGCGTGAGCTTTGGCATGACTAGTTCAGCCAGTAAAAATTCTGGATGATCTGATTTGCTCGAGCCCCACAGCTGTCCTGTGCGAGAAGATCAATGAGGTCCGCAAAAAGTCCACTTTTCTTCATTGGCAACTAGAGCAAAGGTATACATTGGACATGCCTTTGAAGAGGTTATAGGTGAATACAATCAGTCTTGAATAGCAGAAGCTTTTCCTTTTGACCAAAGCACAGATGCAACATCACTTGTTTGCCTCTGAGCAGAGAGAGGTGGAAAATGTTGTCCTTTTCAATAAAATCCAGCTGTAGGTTTTTTAAAATAGTTAATAGCTCTGGGTCTTCAGGAGACACATGTCATTGGTGCAGCTGTGGGATCCACAGCTGCTGTCTTAAAGTTAACTGTAGGAATACAGGACTGGTTCAGTGCTGTGAGACCAGGCCTGACAGATGTTCATCACATCTGCTTTTCAGAGCTTCCAGTGGACAAGAGCCCACCACCTCTCCGCCACTGAAGGGGGCGTTTCCTCATCCCGGCAGTCACAATCTTCCCTCATATTGATCCAAAACCTCCTTTGCTGCAAATTATGCAGATTTCTTCTTGCCCTTAAGCTATGTCGAGAAACCGGTAAAAGAGAAATGAAAAGTGCTACAAGGCAGAAGAGAAAGGCACAGATATAAAGAGGAAAACAGTCAGCCAGACAGGAATGTTAGAGAGAAAGGTCAAATAGCTATACACAACAAAAAATAAAGTGAGTCAATAATGTAATTTTGGTATCGTCTCTCAGTTTTATTTAAATAATTTTAGATTTAGTGCCTGGTCTCACCTGTCTTGACAATAAATTTTACAGGAGTTCTCTACATGCCGAGGTCCAAATTGTAAATAGAAAAAGTTATTGAGCAGATCTTTGGATTTCCTTGCTGGACATATCTGCTAGGCTGGACAGCATGACATACAGACAACTGCTCCTCGCATGTGGTTATACAACCGGTTGTGCACAGTGGTTCCACAGAGACTATTTCACTTTGTTTCACAAAAGAAAATCAGGGTAGAGAGCGTAAAAAACCTCAAGTCAAGATAATCTTGCTTGCTTCCCCATTACTCTCCAGGTGAATTATCCTTTCAGAGGAAGAAATGAGATTGTTCTGAGGCAGTCAGTTCTTGACAAGATCATGCTGGTGTTTTTTTATCCGCTCATTCTCTTTCAGTCCTCATTAATTGTTTTGTTAACAGCCATGGTGCCATGGACATCATGCTGATGTCTGAGTCATTAAAAGAGCATATGACTGTCTGCTTCCCGCTGCTCTCTTTTGATGAAGGGGTCTGGGTCCTCTGGGGCTAAGACAACAGATGTTAGTGAAACACCTGCCAAAAGAGCAGGAGGGAACAGAATGATGCATGTGGTGGCATCCAGCACCAGAAAATTAATAAAAAACAAAGTCTGACTGTTTCATCACTTCAACTGAAAGCCACAACTTAAATGGAGATCAGAGAGTATCATAACACATTCTTGTGTGGCATCCCAGGCTTACTGCAAGCGTCCTTCCAAACCAGGGACTTCTCTCCAGAAGGATGCTGGTTTGGGCAGTGTCTCTCAGTAAACATAATTTTCAATGCCACAGATGACATCTGCTCTGAGTCACCCAAGTACAGAGCATTTACCTGCCTCACCGTGTGCTGTACGTCCTGATCTGTGGGGGAGTCTGGGCACGCTCGTGGCTCTCACGCTGAGAAGGAAGGTGAGGAGCGGTGGGGCTGTGGCTGGGCTGCTCTCCTCTGCCTGCTCAGCCCAAGCAGGCAGGCTGTCCCTCCGGCACCTTCCCCTTCCCATCCCATTGGGGTGCCTGGAGGAGCTGGAGGGGCAGGAGCTACTGAATACACGGAAATGGGGCTGAGAGAGCATGTGTTGCTGCCCAGGCCCTGCCTGCCCCCTTCTCTCAGTCCAAGGACGGCAGAAACAGTAAATACCAAGTTTGCAGATGCCCCGTGGCAGGACCCCTTGGGGACACCCCAGACTGGAGGGGACTGCTCTCCCACTCAAGTCAGCAAAAGATATGAGCAATCTGTAATGCTTGTTTTTATGCCATGTGACAAAAACCTATCTTGGTCCTCACAATTTCCCCGCTTTTGTGCTCTTCTTAAACTCAGCGAGCTCCCTGCCATGAGCGATTTGGACTCCCATAGGCTTACAGGTGGAAAATACTCTCTGACACTTGCAGTTGGCTGAGCCCAAACAGCAGTGTGGAGTTAAATACCTGGCTTTCAGGCTGCCAACACCTTGGCAAAGCTCTCAGAGGGTAAAGAGCAGAAACTTTTAAGAACTGAAATCCAGACTTCTCAAAATGACTCAGAGGCAACTGCCCTCATGGGTGTGGAGAGAATGGGAAGGGGACCTAGAAAAAATAAAAACAAAACAAAACAGATGTCTTTAGGGGAAGTGTAAAGTTCTGCTACTGCAGGCTTCAGGAGACATGTCTCCACAGGCTTCCCTATGATTTGCTCCAGATTTATACATCCTCCAATCTAAATGCAACTGACCCAGTGTCTTTCTGAGAGGAATGCTAAAATGAGGACAACTTCCAAAATAAAATTGCTAATGTTTCAAATGGTTCTTTTACTAATGGTCACTCCTAGTTACTTAGTCATGAGGAAGTTGGAGGTCTCAATTTATACGCAGAGATTTTTAAAACCGTTGCCCTGGAGGTGTTACGATACCTTTTTCCTCAAATGCTGACGTTGGCATATACATTTTTCTGCATAACTGTGGTAGAATATTCCTAGAAGATGCTGCCTCTATATGATTTGAATAACAATGTTTTAAACATATAAGCTACCTTCTTCCTGAAACAGTTTGCTGAATAAGTGGATTCTGGGCTGAGTTCTTCTCTTACTTATATCATTAACTGTCCTATTATCTTTAATGGGTTGGAATGGGCACGGTTCTGTCCCCTGCAAACCAAATTAAGTTCTTGTTTTCAGAACATAGACTTGCAAGGACAGAGAAATCCAAGCCTGCAGTGTGGCAGTTCTAGGAAGTTCAAGAAAACTGCCCCAAAGTCCTATCTCAATATGTATATGCCTTACTAGCACTATAAGCATATTAAAAAGTACATTAATATTTAAAGAAGACTGGGAATCTGGGAAAGCAGATTTCAACATGAAACTTTAAAAGTCCTTAAAGGCAATATTTAATAATGAAGAATGTTCAACAGCTTGTTCCGTAGGTCATGAGGTCCTGAGACTTGTGTAATTACCAAAAAGTTGTTTCATGCTTGTGGGTAAACTGGAGTGATATAAAGTAATACTGTAAAATTTTGGGTGAGGTTTGCAAAAATACTTGGACTGGGTCTAACAGAGTTCCTTCCTGTATTGCATTCCATCTCAACGCAAGACGGGTCAGAGCCAGACAAGGCTTTTGAAAACCCCTTTATCTTTTCTCCAGCATTCAGTTTCAGTGCTCCCATGTAGGAAAATAATATACTTTCTTACCTTCAGACTATAAAATTATCTATTTCAGTCACGGTGATTGAAAACAAGTCCAGTTAGGGTGACTTACACCTCCTACCACAAAAAAAAAGATGGCATCTGCGTGGAAAAGACCTCAAACAGATGATAATTACTCAGCATTTTACTACAAAACTTTGGCACAATTTCTGAAATGCAGCTTGGTCCCACCCATACCGCAAGACCACAGTGGGTTCATACCTGTGCTCCTTAAACATCTGCTTGCAGCACTTGAAAGGATCAGAAAGAGAAGTCTCTATTCTTCATAAAGGCTTTTATTACAAGCTTGTTCATGGTGCATTGCTGAAAGCCTGTAAATGAGAAGGAGCGTGTGAGGTTGACAAAGGAGATTGACTCGAAAAAAATTATGTAAAGACTGGAGCATACTCAAAAAGAACCAAAAAATCTGAAACAGAATGTTTTTCCCTCTTCTAAAGCAAGTCCACCAACTTTCCACCTAGTTTGTATGTTGCAAATCAAAATAATTCATGAGCTGGTGGATAATACTGCCAATGAGATCTGATTTATTTTAAATTACTGAGGCTGAACCCTAGAGGTTCTGGGCTCGGAACTCTAGTAAGGGAAAGGCTTTACTGAAGTATTTCCTTAGTTGGTGGCACTAATAGGGTCAGCAGCTTCTGCGCAGCCATCTCTCTCGCTGACACATGGAGCATCTTAGGAACTTAATGTCTGTGTCTCTCCTCTGACAAATCTGAGGAAAACTGCCTAGAAAATTCGAAAGTTATTAGGGATACATATGTGAGCGTATACACCTATACATTATGATTACAGAAACCTCAGTTCTCTATGAACACAGGTTAAAGGTCTAGCAAATTAGGCTGAAAGCAGAGTTGAGTGAAGAATTCTTCAAAGATGTTGGCCAATCTGTCTGTAAAATCTATTATGATTTCATTATGTTTGCAAATATTTAAATAAGATTGGGGAGGGAAACTTTTATTTTTGACAGCATTTGCTGCAAGGCAGTGGTGAATAATCATGTAAATTCAGTATTTTCAGCAAGCATCGTGCTGAAGCTGCTCCTGTAGGCATTCAGATGTGGCTGAAAAGACAAGCAATATCATATGACTGGTTAACTAATCTTGTAGCTCAAATATTGGATCTCATATACGTGAACAAATAGTTGTGGTGAACAACTCTTGAGCCAGTCGCAGGCAGATGTTTACTTGTGTACTTACATTCAGCTAATAGTAAGTATTTCTGGAGAAGTCATGGTCTGTTTACAGGCAATTTCTGGCATGAAGGGACTATATTCATCAATCAAAATGTTTAGTCTGAATTGCTTTCCAACTCTAATTGAAACTAAATGAAGAACTAGCTAATCTGGGTTGTAGCACTTTCTTTTAACAAGCTCCAATATATATGCCTCCTCTTGATGTATTGGTAACTATGCATGAGCTTATTCAACTTCATCTTTCCTCAAGGGTGTGGTAAGCATGCTACTTTTCTTGATCTTGTGTGCTGGTTGACAGCTTCTTGGTGAAGCCTTTCCTAAAACTTAAGAAAGATGGAAATTAGTAAGAGCAGGAAATTGTAGCATGTCCAAATAACGTTACTGATATCACATAAGTCTGCCAAACCATGGCAATTCATAGCCGGTTGCAAAGTGGGAGCTCAGTTTAAGAAGGAGCATCCTCACCTCGTGCCTTTCGGTGGAAGCTTTGCTCTATCAGGAGCCTGGCTGGGGTTCCTCGTCAGGCTGCACCGCTCGCTCTGCCGGCAGTAGCTGTCACCTAGCCAGGGAGACCCTACTTTCCCTGGCACATCTCTCCGATCTCTGTTGCTGCTTCGTGTTGGGAAGGAGAAACCTCACGTCCCACTGCAGCTATGTAACAGACATAATCCGCTGTAGGTGTCAGCGTGCTGGTTGGCTGCAAAACCATTGTAAGCCAATAAACATTGCTGACAAGAAGAGCCTTGGGGTAGAAGAGCAGAAGGACTCTGCAGTTCATGTATGCTGCCAAAATTCATGGCAATCTGTGAACTGAGAAGCCCCTTGGGAGGTCTGCCCCAAAACAGAAAAGGCATTTGGGGTATGGGTTAAACCTCAAATTCAGGTTAGAGGAGAGAACACCGATCACTGCTATTGCAGTCCAGGATATGCCTTGAAAACTGCGTGTGATGTAAACTCTGCTGGTCCTTCCCCAGGGATGTGAACTGAGGATCACATCAGCACACGCTGCATGCCTGCCTTGATCTCAGGGGTCACCTAAAATCTCAGCCCATCACAAGGTGTTCTTCACCAGGGAAGAAAGCACTTCCCAAGTGGGGCTGTCCATAGACAAATGCCAGACTGGGGCAAAAGAAATGGGTTCCCATTCCTCCCTGCCCTTGTTTTCATGCAAGAGACACCCAGGTGGGGTGGGATGTACACTCTCAAGTCAGTTTAGGCCACTGCTCCTCAGTTTCCTGACTGTAAAATGGAGCTACCAAAGGTTCATATAGACTGGTTCTGGCAACAAAATGAGTAGTGTTGACGAACCAACTATTGTGGCTGCACACCCTTGTGATTTTCCAGGCATTTGAGAAAAGCTGGATCTGTCTATAAGGGAAATGCGACACACTGTCTCTTAGTTTTATTGTTGTTTTTGGCAATGTGGAAATATCTTCAGCATGCTCCATTACCCAATACCAGAAGACACACAGCCTTCTCATACAGAATACGGTTTCAGCTTGTATCTTACAGTGTAATGAGCAAGGCAGATTTGAAAAATATTATGTTTAATGGCAGTTTAACTGTATATACAGTCTTTGGAAATCATCAACAGCTAAAGAGAAAACCAATATTGATACTCAAATGTCTCTAAAACCGCAGAGCCTGTGACTGGTGCCAAGAAATAAAGCCAGTATTCTCACTCTATAAGGATTAAAACAAGATTCATTTGGGAACCGGAGGTGTTGACCGGGCTGCACAAACTGCTGGAATGATAGGGTGTGCTGGAATAGTCACAGACAAGCTAATGTCTCATAAAGTGAAAACTAGTTGGTGCTTTTTGGATAAAATTCTTACTGAACTGCTGGAAACGTCTTTGTCTTTTGTTTTAGAAGGAAAGCCAGATGCAGTAAATTAGGTAGGTTTGCTGGGTACACATCTCGGAATAAAGATTTTCTGTTCTGCCAACTTTATTCAAGTTTTCTACTATGCTAATGATGACAAATATCAGAGGTCTCAGGTGACTAGAAAAACATGACTAACCTTCCACAAATGTCTCCCCCAACTCCACTGTGGAAAATGAATGGAGGAAGCAGAAAGAGCAGTCACTACTTTAGTGCAGTATCCAATGTCATTTCTTCAAGACACTGTTCCATGACAGTGAGGGAATGCTGGCCTTGACCATTAAAAAATGATCCAGAACAACGCAGGCTAGTAAAATAATGTCTTGAAGGCTCAAAAACCTGGAGTCAAAGAAAAAAACCAAAACCACCAGATATATTATTTTTGAAATCCCATGATTTCCTAAACTAACCTGACATGATTTCTGGGCACTGGGGCTTGGCTACACAGGAGGCTCGGACAAGCCACAGCAGAAAGAGGAGAAGAATGGATGGCAGACAGTGGCTCAGTTCCCTTGCTGGAGTTGCAGCGGTGCTGACTTGACTGGTAAAGCAAAGAGAAAGCAAACAGCGCACCGAGCCTCTGCTGGTGAACACTGTTGACTTTTGTCAATGGAAAGAGTGGCCCTGAGCTCAGTGAGCACTTCTGGGTGAAAACAAAAGCCTAAGCCTTCCAGGCAGAACAAGGAAATGAAGGGAAGTCCAAGGGGAGATTCCTGTTGGAGTGCCATCAACATTACCGTGACAGACGCTGGTTGCGGTCCCAGGCATGGGCACACACAGCCCGGACACAAACACCCTTCAGCAAATACCACCCAAGCGGAGATGTCCTGTGCCCCTAGAGAGCCCCAGTGGCTGTCCATGCGGGGGTTTGGCTCCGTCAGTGTCCCAGTCAAACATGTCCATATCTACTGGTTTATGTGGCCACCAAAACAGTGCCGTAACCCAGAACTGGCCAGGGGTCTGGCCAATTTGGAAGCAGGCTCTCAGGGGCTAGAAGAGCACGAGTGAAGCATCAGCTCTTGGAAACCCGATCAACATTTCTCCGCTTGTTGGCGGCTCTCTAATAGAAACACAAATTTCTGAGGCTCAATATCTTCTAAATGATATAAAATAATTGAGAGATTGGAGAGCCAGGCCAAAACCGTAGCTGCACAGAGCTCTTTCCCAGAGGGTTGGAAGTATGTGTGCATTCATGTTAGACACTTTCAGCCCCTTCACAGCCCCAACACCTGCTTCCTCCTCCAGCTTGGCAGGAGACAACAAGCCGGGCTGAACTCAGCTCAGGTACAGCCTGTCCCTTGAAGGTATCTGCAGACTGTGCATGCCAGGGGAGTTCTGCAAACCCTGGGCTCCCAGTGCGCTTTCCCATCTGGCACCAAATTTCCTCATTAGTTAGTTTGAGCGACAGGGGCTGCGCTGCCAAAAGGAGATAGTTTAATTACTGTTTCCCTCCCTCTTCCCTTATGAAGTGGCTGTAAAACTGCTCACTGCTGAACCTGAGCCATCCCAAGGAACTGAGTGAGTGAAATATTTAAGAGGGCTATTTATTTAGGCATCAGCCCCACAGGCTTCCTTTGTAGCTGTCTGTGCAACTCTGAAGCCACGGAGTATTCCCATAGCAATAATACAATTTATTAGGACTGTCTTGGGTTCCTATGCACAAACTCTCTCAACCATCTCCATGGATGGATGGTGCAAAATGGAATCAAATACCAGTGGAGCTGGTTCAAATCAAGGGACATCAATGTGAGGCCACCCCAGACTGGAAGGCACTCAGACCAGGCTTTCTGGACTCCCCCATTCTTGAACATAACAGCTTGCATGAAATCTTCAAGGGTGGGACAAGATGGGATTAGTTTATTGGGAAACAAGGAAGTCACCTTGCGTGTACTTACTCAGAGCGCTAGCTTGATCATAGCATCTCTGGAAATTGTTTCTCTCAGTAAAAAGCCAGTTTAGCTGCTGCAAGACTGTAATTCCCTTGTGCTATCTGCCAGCACACAGTATACGGAACATGTTGGTAGCCATTAGCCTGGTGAACCCCACAGCAAGGAAGTGGGTGTGATTAATAGACAAACAAAGCGGCAGATGGGAATAGACAGCATGAGATGTTCAGACCACCAAGAAAGCTGGTAGTTCTGAAGCATGAACACAATGAAAGGAAGACTTGAGTCTACTTATTGAACTTACTTTGTAGGATCTGGTAAAGAAAATGAAAGAAAAGCACTTTTCTGTCTCCTACATGGGGGGAGTGAGGCAGGGAAGTGAATGAAGCATTGATGCTTGCAGAAATGCTTGAAATACCTTGAAAGAGCGGATAGGAGCACTGGAGTATTGTGACTCGAAACAGAATTGAGAGATGTAATATCAGAATATTCTAAAATACTTTTTAAAAAAACAAACAAACAACAACCCTGAAAGCAAGAAACAGAGAGGGATCGAGTTCAGAAACCATCATTATACTTTGGCTATCATGTCCATGTATATTTTGAGGTATTAAAGCAGGATCATCTATGAGAGTGGGATTCCAGCCTCCAGGGTGAAAGAAAATAAATCTGGCCCCATACACAGGCTTCCAAACGGCAAGAAAAAGAATCCCAATGACAATCCCATATTGTGCACAAGGCTATAGACTCAACCTGGAGCAACCCAGGAAGCAAGAGAGTGACACATCAAACTAATACAGTCCAAGGGAGACAATCTATGTTCCTGGAGATGGAAGAAGAGCAAACACAGTGCCCTTCCTTTAGAGGAAGAGGTAAGAGAGACAGGGAATTACAGGCTGACCAAGGTAACTTTAGTTATCCAAAGAAATATCAAAGTAGAAATCAAACAATTTATTTTTGGGCTCCTAGAAGGTGAAAAAGAGATGAAGAGCAATTAATGCAGGTAACTTAATGACAAATCATTTCAAACCACTCCTCATCCTTTCAAGGACAAAGTAGTAGGTCTTGAGAATGTGGTGAAGCAGAGATGGAATACATTGTGACTTTATAAGGCTTCCTCCCAGTGTTTTACAAGATATCCTTATAAGACAGCTTGGGAAACAGGAACCAAGTGGGTACAAAACTGCTCAGAAAGCCATATACAAAGAGTAGCTGTCACTGGTGCAGCACTGCATTGGAAGTTGGGTACAGAATAGACCTCTCCTGGGGACTGCAGTATTCACTGTTTTCCTCAGTGACTGGAAAGATGAAAGAAAGAGCATGCTTATTAAATTCAGATCTGCTGCCAAATTTCCAAAGTGCTGGAAGACAGGGTGAGAGTTCAAAATGATCTTGACAAGTTGGAGCAGAGTTATGAACTGATGGAAAAAGGGAACAATTTGGGAAGCACAACGTAAAATTCCATGCTTGGATAGAAAAAAACTGTCTGTTTCAGTACAAGATCGGATAAGCTGGCAAGATCGTAGGCATGTAGAAGACCTGGGGATTGCACAGGATGTCAGGCTGCTTGAATGAACAGTGTCAGGCCGCTGCAAAAAAAACCCAGCTATTTTACTGGGATGTGTAGGCAGAATTGTTACAATTCTGTGATTCTGTGATTCTGTGTAGGCAGAATTGTTGCAAGGCATGCAAAATTAGGCAAGGTTGAAAGAAAGGCAGGAGTCTTGCCAGAAGACTGAAAGGAGATGCTCTAGCAGTATTCAAATATGCGAAACTGCATAGAGGAAGACAACTAGCTCTTTTCCGTGCCCCCTTTAAGTAAGCAGTATTGGATGAAATTGAAGGACAAGAGGTTTGAGGTTAGTTAGATATTAGGAGTTGTTTTCTCAAACAAGGCCAGCAGCCACTGAAAGAGATTCCCTGGGAGGGCTGTGAAATCTGCCCAGAAGAGAGGCCAGAAGTAGATGGAGTTGATCCTACCCAGAGCAAAGGGGACAGATACATGGGTTTACAGAAACACCTTTTCAGCTTTGTTTTGTGTTTGGGGGCCAATAAGCAATGACCCAAAACAGAGGCAAAATCAACTATCCAAGCCGAAGTGCGGTAGATATGGTGTGAGAGAGCTGCAGGCTCAGGATTGTGAAACTTGTGGAACAGAAGACAGCAGCAGTGGCGTGAAGGCAAAGAGCGCACAAGCCTGGGAAGGTGGGATTAGGGACAGTGCTGGTAGGACTCAAAGGCTTGTGGTGGTGCAGCCCACTGCTCTGGCCCAGCAGGTCATCATACCCTGTCCACCTCCCTGCTTGGCACCCAGCAAGGAGATGGGGATGCCCCAGCCCTGGTGCCCAGTCAGCCCCCAGGATGTCTGGAGGAAACCTGGGACTGTCAGCAGGGAGGGGGTTGTGGTGTGAGGGATGGTGGAGGCTTGGGACTGCAGAGGCCAGCAGGGAGCAGGGCATGACCTTGTGGTGCCGGCAGATCTCTTAACACTTGCTTCAATGCTTCTCCACTCTAGAGAGATTTTCTTTGGTGGCCTGTAACTTTCTAAAGTTATCACATGAGAAAAAACCTTTACAGTCCTGAGCTCAGATAAGAGCAAATTCTCAGTGACCCTTTCTGAATATTGAGGGAATGAGGACAAAGAGTATTTTCATTACTATGCAAGTTTAATAGTCTGCTTTGAACACATGTATTGATCTGCAAGGCAAGCAATAGATTTGAAATTTGTCGGGAAGACAGGGAATAATAGAGATCCTTGAAAGTCTACTGATAAATGATATTTAGTTGTCAGGCTATGATGTATGTGGTCACTTAGGATTTTAATAGAATCATAGGACCATAGAATAGTTTGGGTTGGAAGGAACCTTTAAAGGTCATCTAGTCCAACCCCCCTGCAATGAGCAGGGACATCTTCAGCAAGACCAAGTTGCTCAGAGCCCCATCCAACCTGACCTTGAATGTTTCCAGGGATGGGGCATCTACCATCTCTCTGGGCAACCTGTTCCAGTGTCTCACCACCGTCATTGTAAAGAATTTCTTCCTTATACCTAGTCTAAATCTACCCTCTTTTAGTTTAAAACCATTACCGCTTGTCCTGTCGCAGCATGCCCTGCTAAAAAGTTTGTACCCATCTTTCTTATAAGCCCCCTTTAAGTACTGAAAGGCCACAATAAGGTGGAGCTTTCTCTTCTCCAGGCTGAACAACCCCAACTCTCAGCCTGTCCTCATAGGAGAAGTGCTCCAGCCCTCTCATCATCACCATAGCCCTCCTCTGGACTTGCTCCAACAGATCCATGTCCTTCTTAAGTTGTGGGCCCCAGAGCTGGACACAGTACTCCAGGTGGGGTCTCACGAGAGCAGAGTAGAGGGGCAGAATCACCTCCCTCAACCTGCTGTTCACACTTCTTTTGATACAGCCCAGGATACAGTTGGCTTTCTGGGCTGCGAGTGCACATTGCCAGCCTATGTCCAGCTTTTCACCCACCAGTACCCCCCAAGTCCTTCTCGGCAGGGCTGGTCTCAATCCCTTCATTCCCCAGCCTGTATTGATACCATGGATTGCCCCAACCCAGGTGCAGGACCCTGCATTTGGCCTTTTTGAACCTCAAGAGGTTCACACGGGCCCACTTCTCAAGTGTAAATAGCATTAAGCTAGAAAAAAATTTCCAGGACCTTAACAAAACAGCACTTATGTGCAAGTGTAACATTACTCAAATCTGCTTTTGAATGTCTTATTACATTCACTGTCTCGCCCTCGAGAAACCTGTCATGGTTGACAGAGTGCTTTTGTTCATGATGAGGGGTCAGTGACACCACAGTCAAGTCAGCGGCTGGGAGCAAGAGATTTGAGCTGGCACTGAGGAGCTATAGGGCTTATAAAAATAAACTTAGCACGAGACACCAATTAAGTTTACCAGCAGTGCCTTACTCATTTCACTCTTTGTCTGTGCTTAAACTACAGGGATGGACATAAGTTTCCCGTTGCTTCAGGTTTAGTGACAATTAGTCAGCACCTTTCTAAGTGCCAGTGTTCCCGTAGATCCTAAAAACATTTGCAAGGATTAGCACACAAAATATAGGGCTTGCTGTCATAGCTGTATCATCGACTTCTTCTCCAACTGACTGCTGCATATAGCAAAAAGTGCCTGCTGATAAAGCAATTGCTGTAGGAAAGAAGTTGGGGTGATTTAGGTCTTCAGTACTTCGATTTGTAAAAGCAGCATGCCAGGATTCCCCAGGGAGGTCAAAGGGAAACTGCTAATTTGTGAAAGAAGATTCAGGAGCTGAGGGGGGAAGGCAGTAAGAAATAATTATATGGCACGGATCACTGCGAATAGGAAAAAATAAGCATGGTTATGATTCCTTCCCTTCCCTGCTGGCCAAGCAGCCCAAAGCAGTGCTGACACGATCAGTGAAATCAAGTGAAAGACTTGCAGGAGTGCAAGAGGTGCTGGGCCAGACCATGTGCATGGTGCTGTGGGCACCCATGTTACATGGAGTTATTAAAATGAGGAATAAGCACAAGTCATTCATGTGTGCGCAATTTCTCATGTGGCTGCATCTCACCCCATGGACCTTTCCTCAGGACTACTTCAGCTGTGGGGTGGGTGTAGAGGGCATGGAGGTGGAGTGGCATGGCCAGAAGCTCCCAATGCATGGTCAGGTGGCTGTCACAGTCTCCCTGCAGCCTACGCCATGCCCTTCCTGCCACTGAGGAACATTTCTGCCCATCTTCTCCTCACCTTTCCAGTTTCCCTTAGAATATGGACCCTGCTAATGTAGCCTTTATTGTGAGATAAAAGAGTGAAAGGCAGGAAACATGCAGGGACAGGTATGTCCCATCTTCGGTCATCGAGCTTTAGAAAATGTGTACTTGGGTTGTGGACAAGTCAAACATATAATGAGTGCCATCTGCTGGCAAATGCGAATAGGGTATTGGGGATAACGGAGTAAATGGTGCGGGGTTATTGCACCCTGCGTGTGTCTCTGCTGCGAGGCTGTGTTTGCATCCCCTGGCTCCTGTTGTGCCATGGCCATAGGTAGATGGATGGACAGCATGAACCTTGTGTCTTCTTCTGCATTTGTGAGCTGGTGCTCCCTGTGGCTGCATGCTGATAGAGGCAGATGGACAGCCACGAGAGCAGTGGTCTTGATGTGCAGGACCAGCATGGACACAGGCCATGAGGGAGCCGAGGTGGCCTGGCCCGTGAGAGGGCACGCAGAAAGGTGTGAAGAACAATGCCGAGGCACCGTGGGAGGAAGCAGCCTTGGACAAGTCACTCTGCCCGTGCCTCCCTTCAGAGCAGAGTCCTCATTTCTGGATAGATCTGCCACTGTTGGTCATCCGATGAGAAAGAAAGCTTCCCTTATGCTGTGTATAGGTTTGTGATATTTCTGAGTCATTCTGGGAGTTTTTAACCCTGTGACTGCAGTGGTAGGTGGAAGGTGCCCGACACCCTGCAGCACATGGTCCTTACAGCCTGCAATGTATCCGCAACAGGTCAGATCTTGTAACGTGGCTTCTTCACAGTGCACACTGCCCTGTTTTAAGCCAAAACAGTAGGGAATTCTAGAGTCCATCTGTGAGTGCGTATGAGGTTTATATTTACTTTATTATGTAAAAAACAAATGACACACAATCTCACACAATCTAAGTAAATCCATTGTATTTGTCTTTGTCGGTGAGAACCTCAAAAGATAAGAGAATAAATACTGGTCACCAAGTATCATTTTTTTAAATGCAAATACAGAGGTATAATAATGCAGCAAACCCCAACCCTTTGTCAGGCAAAAGTATTTCTGTGTGGGCATTTCCAAAGCAAATGCCATTTGAACAAGTGTTCTGTGGGAAGTTTTTGCTAACAGAGGTGAGGACTGAGAATCACTTTGGAGAGGTCATTTGTGTTCACCTATGGGATGGTGTAAATTCCAGTAGAAAATAAGGTAGCCATGTATTATCTACGAGAGAGCTATACTCAGTGAAGGAAGACAAAAGCCTAATTATATATACCTTACCAGATACAAGACCTGAAGTATGGTGTTGATTTGAAGGGGACTAAACTGCAAGACATTTTTTTCTGTTATAACACACACATATTACCCTTTTAATTTGGCAAAATAGTTGTTTCCTTCCTGACAGTTTTTCAGGGACACTGCTGTACTTGGTCTGCCTGAGGATGCTGTAAAATCCCTAGAGAGTAAAGACATTTGCAATACATATGAAAATCCCCGTTCATAGTTTTGAAGTGAGCCTAAGTTAGACATTGCTTCCTTTTCTAGAGAAAGTAATCACTAGTGATGGTACGTGAATCCATCAGCACCATAGATCTGATCTTGAAATAGATTTTTCTTACTTGAACTATGCAACGAGATGTAATTTCTAAGACCAAAGATGAAGAAGGTTGTCAACCTCAAAGGCAGTTGGTCTTAAAATAGCCTTTGGGTGTGAACATGAAAGCTCTGAAGAACGAAAACCAGCATTTCTGCTGCTGTGGTTTGAAGTCTGACTTCAGATTATATTTGGAATGGCTGTTCTAAATTTTCCAAACCAGAACTAGTAGAGGAAGCACTTTCTGAGTTTAGATCTGCAGTGGACATATGAAGCTGTAATACAGGCAAAATGTGGAAAAGAGGTTTTTGACCAAGTCCTCCAAACGCCAGTTTGGTCATCTGCTATGTTAACATGCTATGGGCAGTGCTTATAAAAACAGTGTTGCCACAAACATGCTTGGTTACATGGGTTTTGTAAGATGTTATAAAGACAGTAAAAGCTTGGACAGGGAAAAGCCAAGAAAAATTTATTTAAGTCAGCTTCTTAGGTAGGAAGCTAAGGAAGAAAAGAAAATCACACTCCATAGAGTTATTTTCACAGTAAAAGCAACTCAAGGCAGGCAAGCTGGAGGGTGTTTATTTGCGTTCTCAGGGGTACAAGGAGCTAATCAAGGCTGAAATACGTAAGACTGACTGCCTACTACGAAACTAGACAGTAAGAAGGAAAAGCGAGAGAGGCCTTCAGAGATGCTTTGAAGCTTCATTTCAATAAAATAGCAACCAGAAGAACTCCAGGCCTAACCAGGGAAACGACTGACCAAGAAGAGAGGTGAATGACGAAGGGCAACATTTTGGAGTGCTGCTGAATTGCCTTGTGACAAAGATCCTAAAGACACTTAAGGTCCCTAGGAAGAGGTTAGGGAAGAGACCTCAGATTAAGTCTACTTCTGTACAGACTTCTATAATTTGTTTTGTGATTTGCAATGAAGAATTCAGCCACCTGCTTTCTAAATTTAATTTCCAAAAGTCTCTGCTTTTGGCCAAGCTAGTGGGATGGTTGCATCTGTTGTCTGTATCTTCATGGCTGTTTGCATGCCCTCACACTTTGGTGGGTGTGTGGTGTGATCTCAGGTGAATCTGGTAAGAAGGCAGCCTGCTGTTGCTCCAGAAGCAACAGATTTAAATGAAGCAGTGCGAGCAAACAAGGCCCTGGAGGTGCCTGCCTTGGAGAAGTGTTTGGATATTTCAAATTCTGGTCTACATTTGCCATTTATCTGTAAAGATAAGATTAAAGACTGGAATTACCAGGCGTCAGCTACTGTAAAGAGACCTCCTCTGGCAAATGTAAAGACCACCTAGCAGCGAGATGATGATGAGACACCTTGCAGCTCTGAGTTGTTGCATGGCGTCAAGATCCAGGCTGACACCCAGACAGTTGAGGTGGCTTTAGACCTGGGATTTGGACTCAGCCCTCTCCCCTTTCACAGCACAGAGCGAGAAGTTGAAGTTTCAAGCCCTTTTCAATCTGTCCTTACTTTTGTGGCAAATGCAAATGCACTAAAACCTTGATATTGTCCTCTCTCAGTGCCTATGTGTGTACTATAACCATTTAATTATGCTTTTGCTCTACCACCCTGGCGTATTGATTTCTTTACCAGTGCTCAGTCTGGGACTTAAGGTGGACGGTGTTGCAATGTGGTATGCCAGGTATTCAAATACATGGCTTTCCTGCTGCACTTAAACTAAATCATTCTCATTTGGGGAACTGAGCTTAAAATGGTTGAACCACCAAATTTAGTGACGCTGGGAGATATTCAAAACCCACCTGGATGTGTTCCTGTGCAACCTGCTGTAGGTGAACCTGCTCTGGCAGGGGGGTTGGACTAGATGATCTCCAGAGGTCCCTTCCAACCCCTATAATTCAGTGTGATTCTGTGTGATTCACTTTGGGAGGACAGCAGAGAGCTGGAAAGCTGATATGGCCGCTGTAAGTCAGCACAGATGTCTACTGACTGGGAAAAGACAAGATATGTGCTGCCAGGCCAAGCAGAACGAACATATAGGTCTGACCCAAGCTGAGGTCAGTAGATGTTTTTTCACTATCTTCAGTAGGATCTGGCCTTTGCTCAAGTATGCTGAAGTCCATGGAGAAAAGGAACGTGATGCAGAACATGCATATTATGCCCCAGTACAGACCTTGGTTTTGCTCAGGGGGCCGGGTGAGAGCTGTTAATAAAATGGTTTTTACACAAGGGTTACATCCATGGGTGTACATTTGCACATGAGATTGCAACTGAGAGAGGAAAGGCTGTCAGTGCCCCACGTCCATCCTTGCTCTGTGAGCTGTGTTATGGAAACATGATGGATTAAGTGAGCAGCTTGCCAGTTGCTAATGTAATAGCCTCTTTCAAGCCAATTTATTTATACATGAAAAAAGAATATGTAAACTTCTTCCACAAGTATTTACTGTTTATTTTTACGGTATGTGTTTTTAAAAAATTAATTAATCTCCAAGTGTATTTCATGATTACTCCAGTAGCTAACTATTTATGTTCATGTGGTACATACACATGCAGCAAATGCAGATGCACTGTGAAAGGGACTCAATTCTTTGAGATTCGTTTGTAAGCAGCTCAAAGAGAGGAGCTCACAGATGCTTCTAACAGAGAAGGATAGAGAGATCCTAGCTATGTAGAGTCAATTAAATCTCTGCTAAATGGCTGTATAGTCTCTTTTTTAAAGATGGCATGTAAACAGAGATGCCTTGTTTATAAATAAACCTCTTCATTTTAGAGAAACATCCATCTAGTTGTAGACAATAGTAAGGTTTCAAGAGGTTTCTGCTGTTGCTGTTGTGATCTCATGTACTTGAAGTGACACCCAGTTTCCTGTTCCTCTGTGCTTAGAATTTTAAATAACAGCATATAAAATCTGAAGTGGTTGAGAATAAGAAAGAGCAAAGTATGTTGGACTGGGATTTTGTAACACATTTGCTCCACTTGGAGTCTGTGCTGGTTGAAAAGGGATGGACTGAATCCAGCGTAACACGGATCAGTGTGTGTAAATTCCAGCTAAAGTTCATCTCTGTTTTAGAAGGAGCTAAATTGTGCCCATTTCTCACTGCGTAAAGGCAGTCTGACCTACTCGTTCAGCTGTTAGGTGGAAGTGAATCCTACCGGAACTTTGTGATGCACTGAAGACCTCATCTTCGGAAGTACCAAGCTCCGTGCTTGCTTGGGACTACTGACTTTAGTCACTGGGAACTCCTTCATCTTCCCTTCTCCATACTCCCAGGGGCCTCTCCCCAGTGTTCAAATGCACCGCATGGCTCTGTTGACACCATAGCTATAGATTTCTATTGCACACCTACCAATTTGGGGGAGCTCCAAGGTTTCTCATGTTGAAGGTAGATTTTTCTGAAGACACTAGCATGCTGCTGCCTTCCCTGGGGTTTGCAGCTCCTTCCGAGCATACTTGTGATTTGGATAGCCTCACCATCGACACTAAGAGTTGCCTGTAGGTCCCAGCAGCTGGGAAATACAGTTGTGTAAGTGTATACGTTTCCCAGATAGTCAGTTCCCAGCTTTAGTCCACATAACTGAAGAGCAGTGAATGAGGTGGGGGACAGAGGGGTCCCTCAGGAAGGCACACAGGATTCAGGCAGGCTTGTAGAGCCTGTGCTAAATGCCATGCTGCCCTTGTGGCCACCATCTCCTGCCCCATCAGGCAGATTGTGAGCCCCAGTGGTACGTCCTGCCAGGGGAGGTGGGGTGTGGGAAGGCAGTCCAGCCCACACATGGAGAATCCTGCTCTGCGCTAGCATTGCACTGGAGAAGATCCTTCACAGATGGGAACAGCCTGCTGCTCTTGGTCTTGAAAAGGCCTCTTTGACACATCTCTCACTGGAAGAGTGAAAAACTGTTTCCAGACATATGGCCTGAATTCCTCTCTCCTCCCTTTGCATCTAGATACCCTCTACCCCACCCTCCCTGTACCCCTCACCCTGATCTTATTTGTGCAGTACTAAAAATAGAAAACTAACATGGTTTACTTAATTTTGTAATGACAATTTTACAAACATTGTTGGTTGGCTAGCTGGATTTTCTGGATGGATGTGGAATGTGGGAAAGAAAAGATTGTTTTTGCTTTGGGATAAATTTTTTGGACTCTGTTACAGTTTCTGCCTTTTCCCTATAACTCTTGGCAAAAAGACTTAAACAAGACGAGGAGAAGAACTCCAGATGAATAAGCCTGTGTGAAATCAAAAGATTGTTGAGTTTTGTTCAACAGAGGCTGATGAATTAGTGTGTTGGAATGATCTCTCCATGGTGGACCAACTTCTGTTTTCCACTCCGCTCAAGTCTGGACACTGGAGAAGACCTTTGTACAGAGGTCCTTGTTTTGAGGATTCCAGTTTTCTTGGATGATATGAAACCAGGAATTCTGAACATATTGTGACCATTTTCAATGTAGTTGTGCTTTTTCCAGCAGATGTCTCAATGTTTATAGTGGACATATATTTATGATGCACATAAACATCCTCAGCTTACAAAAGAGAAATTATAACAGATAAATGAAGAGTCACCTTGCACTGCTCCAGCAGTTCTTTTTGCAAACCTGACACATCACCTTCTGCGTCAGCAGACAGGCTCTGCTATATTCAACAAACTACCTTTACATGATCCTCTTGAATATAACACTATTTCTTCACTTAGCCTGAAGAAATGTCACCCAGCAAGAAATCTGGATTCTAGACTCAAACATATAAAACAGATTTTAGAACCTTAATGAGTAAGAAAAGGAGACAAAAGATAAGACAAATGTTGTAGATGAAGAGATAAACTCAAACAATATTTGATAAATGAGGTAAAAATAAAGCCCACATGTGGTGCTGTACTGAAACTTAAGGAGGTCTGGCAAGGAAAAGTCTCCAAGAGTGCTGACTCTTGGAGATAACAAGAAGATAATGTTCATGCTTTTATCTCAACCCTTTGGATGCTGACGGGACACATTAGCAGAACTTGCAGCTAAGTTGTCCTTTAGATAGATAGAAGAAACAAGAGTGCGGTTTCTAATTTTTAATAAAAACCTGAACTTCCTTTCCTGATCCAAAGCATGGTGCAGGAGGTGAGGGATAACTGGGGAATTGCCCCTGGTGGGACCTCTCTCCATGTGCCTGTAAGTACCTCTGGTAACAGAGACTCCCTGCTCACACCCCCACACAAAATTTCTTGTTTGCCCAGTCAGGGCCTCACCATAGCTCTTGGTGGGAGTTTACAAATTGGTTGAAACAGTCCTTGCTGAGCTGCTGCTGAGCTAATGTTGTGTGTGGGTCCATCTTCCCGAGCACAACCAGGAAGAAAGAGCAGCATGAGATCAATGGGAGATAAGATGCTGGCTGCCTCCTTTCTCTGCTGACTCAAGCTCTTGGACTTACCCACACAGAGCAATGGAGAGCAGCAGAGATACTGCTCCTACCCAATGAAGGTGTTAACACAAAGTTTAGGTGAAGAAGTTAAAATCCCCTTACATCAGAAACTGAGAAGGTTCAAGCAGCAGCGCGGAGTTGCACAGCATGAAGATGGCAGTGCACAGCTCGTAAATGTTCATGGTACATAAGCAGTGGAATACGGAGCTGTTTACTGATCTGGAAAGGAAAGGAAGGGATCATGCAGGATAAAATTCAGGTCTCCTTTAAATTAGTGTTATTGAGTAGGGATGCATCTGTGCACATGATGGCTGGAACTGACCTTTTTAAGCAGACTGATAAATTTAACATTCCTGGTTGGAGTCTTTTTTAATATATATTTTATTTTTTCAGTTTGTTCTCATTTAAAGTGTGCAACTTCTTTCTTAATTTCCTAATTAATAATAAAATTCAAATTAATCAAAAGGAGACATGGTTTAACAGTGTTGTTAGAGCACCACGTTCAACAAACAGAGGAGTTAGCAGTGGGCACCTGGAATAAGATTTAGTCTGTCCATGTGCACCAGGTTTGTAAGGTCCCATTATGGTCCACAGAGCAGAATGATCCAGCAGCACCTTGCTGACATGTCAGCTAACCAGCCGCCACCGGCGGGTTTCAGTTGCCAAAGCACAAGCACCTCGTGCCACCCAAGACACCATAAGGCACATGAGAAATCTGCACAGGGCTGATAGATATGGTGCAGAACCTGCAGGAGACCCACACCTTGCTGGAGTGGCACATGGGGGCCAGAAGGGATATGTGAGGACATGTAAAATGGCGCAAGTTTAGACAATTCTAGATCTCCATTCACTAGCTTATATCCATGCCTAGGCAAGAAAATGTCTGTGAACAGTGCCTTTCCATGAAATTAGGCAGTCTTCAGACATCCGTGAACCCATGTGTTTCCAGAAAGTTGCATTCAGGGTGTGTGCAAAGCTACTCTCGGAACACTGAATTAATATTACATACAGGTACTTGGAAGCAGAATTGGGATCAAGTAGTTTCTATCTTGGGCTGGCAGTTACTGATTTTTGACTTCTCAAAGAAAGATTAAATTGAGAATCTTGGTGGGATGAAGTCCTTGAGCAAGGAATTACTGTGGGATGAAAGTATTCCGTAGTCTTACCCTGCTTTTGTGTCCTTCCCAGCCACCTGCCATTGGACACGCGCACATAATAGTCCGTCTAAGTGGACTTTGCATCTGATCCAACACATCTACTCATATTTTTCTATCACAATTTAGTAAGGGAATTATCTTATTAACTTCAGATGCTTCAAAGTACAGTGGTCTGAGACACTGAACACCCAAGCCTCCTTCTATACCCCATGAAGAGAAATAGGTATCCAGGTGTCTTAAGGCAAGAAGAATTGCACCCGAAGGAGGCTTTTTCTCCCCAGGAGACTCGAGGTGACTGAGCTGGGCTTAGATGACTAATTTTAGTTAGTTAAGTGAGGTGACAGGACTTCCACCTGTCCTGGTCCTCAGCATAAAGAGGGGTCTGGGGGACTCAGAGCAGAGGTTTTCAAGTGCTAACAGCTTCCACTCAGATCACGAGAGCTCTTGGCACCCAATAAAAAGAATAAAGAGTATGTTTGATTCAAAGCCTTTCCCTTCCACCCCCATTCACTTGCCTTTTGATTTTGAATTTTCCTGCCAGGATCCGAATAATCTACAACATACTGACTGGCATGGTTCCCTCCAGCTGAAAGACAAATGGGAGGGAGAGGGGAGATTAGTTCTTCATCTTGCCAGCGGGCCTGCTTTAAAAAAACTCATGCGTCGGTCCGTTGTTGCAGCAGCGCTCCCGTAAACTGCTGTGTGTACAGGCAGGGAGGCACAAGTGGTGCACAATCTGGATGCCAGCCAAGCCATAATCAGGTACGGCACTGCCCGGTGAGTAGCAGCGGTGGTGATGCAGTGTTCCCTTCCTATCTGCTTGCTCGGCAGGCAGCACGCTGCAAGCTGGGCTGGAGTGAGAGTCCAACTATGTGGGTTTCCACGCAGTTAGCGCCTCTATATACACTAACCACATAGTCAATGGCATTGTTCACATGCTTAAAATTAAGCACGTGTTTAAGACCTGGCGGGCCCTCCTTACCCGTATGAGGCCCTGGACGCTGCTCAGGACTGCACAACTCTTGAACTGTCTGAAGAGTTCACCGCTCTGCAAACTGATGGTGCTCAGCTGTACTGTTCAGCCCGCTTCCCTGGAGTAAATACCCCTGCTTTACAGTGCCCTCATGTCTCCAGAGCCCTCAGATAGAATACTCAGTGACCCACCCCTTCCAGCATTCAACCTGGAGCGCTCCGTGAATTTGCATTTTCCTACAACCTCTTGTGATCCCTCTCCTACAGATCACAGACTCCTAGCAAATCCTTATCATAAAACTATGCCTATGAGTTAACCCCTGAGTTAACCCTGTTGGCAAATCCTCTTGGGTTTTAAAGCAAAGCAACACGTGCAGGCTCACTGAAACGGAAATCCTCCTTCAGCTTTTTGTCTTTAAGTCATGCAGTGCTGCAGGAGGAATTAACCTCTTAATCCTCTTTTGTAGACAGGTGTTTTGCATAGCTATGCAGCAAGAAAAAGCTATTATCATCAATAATGTGCTGCTGTTGCTTTTGGTTAGACCTCTGCTGGAAACATGCAGCAATTCAGCATGTCTACCAAAGGTCCTAACAAGTCTGGAGCAACTGCTGTTAACAGATGACAAGCCAGAAATGACAAAACAGATACACGCAATCTTAGGCCAACCCCCACCATTTCCAGGGTGCTCTTCTCTGAAGGGGGATTGTATAGGTCAAACTGGTCTTCGTCCCAGTGGAGCTGGACAGGTAGCCTTCCCAGAGGAGCAGAAGAACTTCTCCGCTCAGACACAGCAATCTAATTTAGTGTTCAGTAAGGAGAAATGCACTCATTCAGATAATGTTAGAAAACTTCAGGTTCCCGAGGTTTAATCCGTTGTGAGATAGATTTCAAATACATGCACAAACTGGCTTTATATATATATATATGTACACACACATAGTATAAACTGCATTACCTCCTATGCTGTTGTAAAATGCTGTAGCTCCAGTTTAAGTTATGGAGGCGTCTGGGTTTACATCATTTGAAGGTCCAATGGTCTAAGCCAGCCTTTGTGAAAGAGACAAAGGCTCATTCAGTACAGATCATGACATTATTCTATTGACTTTTTAAAATAAACTCCACTCTACCTAAAATAGGGTTGGATTCAGTATGGAAAGCTGAAAGCTGGTTTCTTACCCTCAAGATAAAAGCATACATTTTTTTTCTGTGTATAAATAATAAAGAAGAAAGGAATGTCTCATTGATCAGCATTTCTTAGAGGTGATGCAGGAAAAAATGCTTAGCTTCAGAAAGCAGCTTAAATAACACACAGAGCAAGATAAAATCTGAGATGTGGGACCATATGAAATCTTCATAAAAAGATTTCTTTACACAGCTCCTTTCTCAGCCTTGTGCACAATTTTGATTGGAGGGATGAGGAGGGAAACGGAAAACTTAGCTACCCATTAAAAAATTTTAGGCGCCATTTCTTAATATTTTAGGTACTTAAAAATAATAGGGAATCACAAAACTTTATTTTTGAGATATCAATGCCAATATTTGAACATTATATTTGCCTACAAATGTCACCTACCATGCATACTTTTGTTTCAGAAAGAAGATTCAAATATAGCTGGCCTACATACATTTGCCTTCTTTTCTGCATGTGACAGGGCGTGCCAGTTGATTTTTTTTTGACTGAGCTGTGCAAGCAGATGAAGAGCATCCAGGGGGATAATCTGACTAACATGCTCAATCCATCTGGATCACATCAGCTTTTTTTCCTCACATAGGGATATAGGAGAGAGGCAAAGGAAAAACCTGATGAATTGCTCCCTCAGATTAGCTGGCGACTTACGTAAACTTCATAAAATATGGCCCCAATACTCTTCTAACCTCACCATACTTCATGATTTTTCAACTCAACCCACTCAAAAACCTATTTACCAACTAGGATGCTTAATCAAGCATGTGAGCAGAATACCCCTGAGGATCCCATCACACAAAATGCATTCTAGCAACTTTTAATGAATACTTACTGACTTAGCTCAGCTACTTTAAAGTAATGTTTTACAGTCATTTAGATAATCCTCTTGCTTTTTCAGGACCCTTTCGGCAATGAGATCACTGATGAGAACAACACATGAAATCTCAGTCCTATTTGTTTCTGGCTGAACATGTGTTCCTCTTGCAGAAAGAGAACAGAATGACCGTCCACTCCATTCCCCTACCCTTGGGTAGGGACAACTAAGTAATTGCTGACCGGTGCTTGTCTAATCTCTTCCTACAGACCTGCAGTGATGGAAACTGTATGGGCTCCACAGGAAATCTGTTCAAAAGCTTCACTGCCCATAATGCTTTACATTTCTTCCTAATGTCTTTTCTAGTTGAGTACGGAACAGCTCAGACAAGAAATAGACCCAATTTCTTTTTAATCATTTCAAGAATCCCCAAAGTAACCTTCCTGGAGCAGAGTCGTCAAATTTCTTCTAACAGTGAGGACTGTGTAGCTACATTTTTATAAAGATACAAAAGAGCAAATAGATATTCGATTAAACAGATGAAAGTGCAAAGCTTTGAAACTGAATTACACACACAAGCTGAATCTGTAAAGATGACAGCACCTCTGTCTGCAATGAATATAGTGTAGTATTGCCTATTTGACCCTTTCTGATTAAAACACTTTCTGCAACCATGGGTAATGTTTCCTTGAGGTGCAATAGCAGTGAAAACTCTTCATACACCAAAAAGCCCCATTTATCCAACTAGAGCTGTACCTGTTGTCCTTTATTTTAATGTATTGGGCTCTATTGTATTAGTCTCCTGAGACACAAGCTCTCTTTTCTCAAATGTTTCCCAAGAAGGGGTTAGAAAGTTCTTGCCTTTAACAGACTAGTAGAACTAATTTCTGCTCTTAAAATGCTGCCATATTGTGTGAGCATGCCAGATGCCTCAGGTTTGGACATAGTCACTTAAATATATCTTAAATATAACTCATACGAAGACAATACTGCAACCCCAGGTACAGGTGCAGTCATCCCACCCCTGTGGTTGTTGCAACAATCCTGTGCTTTGTCACACCAACAGGATTGTACATGTGGGGAACACTGTGAAGATCACAATTTAAAACCCAGGCTTCAGATATGTCACAAAATCCGTTCTCCACTCTCCTTCCTGTTCTTGCACAAAAAAGAAAACCACCACATTTTCTTATTATAGTGAGTAAAGCCACAATTCCCAGTGGCTCTATCACCAGGATTTTTTTTATGCAGGAACTCTTCCCTGGCAGTCTGATTGCTCGTCTCTTCCTTCTTTCTATCATACACAACAGCTGGGACTGATACGTCTGAACCCACGTGTATCTGCTCTTTCTGTACAGAGCTGAAAGGAAAAATCGAGCTATAGGACTTGGCTTTCTTTAAGCAGCACAACACAGCTAACCCCCAGTCTCATGAGACCAAGAGAGCTGATACTCCCTGTCACAGGATGCTTCAGGAATGGAGGCGCTGTCAAAATTGAAGAAGTCTGGTCCAAGATGTTTCCAAGAAAGAAGAATGAAAACTGGCCCGTGTAAAGGTTTTCACAAGACTTAATAAAGCTGTACATTTCTGACCTGTTTTTCACTTGCTAACCAATACTAAGCCCTCAACAGCACAGGATCAAAGTTCACCCTTAGGGAGATGGGGACCTTGAACATGCCTGCTGACCTGCCAGCTCCAGCCCTTTTGGAGGAAGACAGCTACCTCCATAAGCCACTTGCCCCTCTACTACTTCCTTCACTTTTTTACTCCCTTCCCTCCCCGTGCTCTGTGGGTCCCCAAGTTGCTTAAATCACTCCCTTCCCATTGTCATCTCTACCCAAGCTCATCTCCTTCCAGAGACAACAGAGACAGGTTCACTATTGTACCTCTTCCCTACCTGAGTCTCCTCAGGACCTTGCAGCCCTCTGTGTGGCTTCCCGCTTATTGGCCAGTCCGCGCCTCCAAAACTGCAGCACCTAGGACCTCTTGTGCTTCTCCTTTCACCATCATCTCCATCTCCATCATCTCCATCCCACTCCCATGTGGGATATACAATTCCTAGTACAACTGAGGAGTGAGATGTGTCTCAGTGATGGACCAAAACTGGCTGAAATTTGTTGCATTCTGAATGACAAATGTTGGCAAACGTGTTTGTACACAGCACCCTAAATTTCCATTTTCTATATCAACAGAAAGCAGCATAAAGAAAGACAGATATTTTTCCATAGCTTTGAAACTCAGTGAAGCTAAGATGACCTGCATATGACATATTCTGCCCATAGGAAGTCATTATTGATTTAAGGCACTGTGGGAATGAGTCAGGACTTTAACACCTATCAGTGAAATATCTTTTGAAAACAGTTTTTAAGATTTACTCCTGTCCTTTCCAAAGGACAGGATTGTGGGTCTTCTCCTCCTCTTATGGTACACCAGCTCCCATTGGTGTTTTAACTTGACCAGTGGCTGTCTCTCAAGCTATCAGATTACCCTATGTTAAGAGAGAAGCAGGCCAGGTAAAATCTTTGTGCAATCCTGGCACAACAGTAGACCAAGAGCTCCGTCCTGGATTGAAACCACAAAACCTGTGCTAAGGGATGGCTGCAGATTGCCTCATTGCTGGCAAATCAAGGCTGGCACAACCAGGTGTGCTCCAGCAGCTGCAGCTCCAAGCACTCCTACAGATGGGGAATAAGGCAGACGTGTGAGCAGAGGTCTACCAGCTCCCCTGATTAGTGCTGGCAGCCACTTCGGTCTCTGGCCGGTTTTGTGCCAGAGAGAATAATGTGTCACAGCACTGTCTCCTATCACCTCTGAATAATTCTGTCCTCTGCAGCACTCACCTTAAGCCTAGCCTGATAAGGGTTGAGCCTCGAGCGTTTCTCACAAGAAAAGTTGGTTTGCTTTAATTTGTGTGTTGAACAGCAGCTCTTGCTGTGCCGAAGGCTGCTTGTAGCAGCTGATGATTTCCACATGGCTATCTACAAGTCAGAGCAGTCTGTGGTGCCGCTAAAATTCACACCAGAACAAGAGCAAGCTGAAGGTCCCAGCTGGGCCCAGAGCTGGACTGCACAGGGAAGGTGACCAGGTCCAAAAGAAACCAGACAGGATCAGGGCGCCCAAGCAAAGCAGGGAGTCCATGAAGCTACTCATGTTTTTTCTCTATCTGCTGAGGCTGAACCCTTTCCTACAGTCAAGACCAGCATATTTTTAAGTACTATAGTGCAGCTAAAGCAGTACAACCCCTCAAATAGATGCATTTACTCCTGCGTAATTTATTTACAGAAAGTAAGAGATATAATTTACACCTCTGTAGATACTGGTAGCCCCGCCGTTGCCTTTACCCCTTCAGCCACACTGACTGTACAAGCTCAAATCTCTCATTGCAGCTACGCTCTCTTTTATTTTACAAATGTCAGCTAGCTGTGAGCCACTTGGAGATTTCCTAAGCCTGTCTTGGACAAGTTGCCTAATCTCTCTGTTTTCTCTCCCCAAGGCTGTCATCAGGCAGAAACTTTCTTTACTGCTACACAGCCAAAATAGTCCACTTACAGACCTCTTCTCTAGGGGAGCAGGGACCCCAGGTCATCCCCCAGCACAAAAAGGTGGAGCCAGCCAAGCCCCAAAGCCCTGCCTGAAGCTACCCCTTGGGAGGAGATGCTCTGGCCCTAGTTCGCTGCTAGTCCACAGAAGCCTTTTGCCAATACTAGTGTGGAAACTTCTGCTTCTCTCCTCTCCATGAACACGTTACAGTGCCAAAATCCAAGTTAAGAACATGCCTCTGTCAATGCGCTCCGTAAATCTATCTCAAAATAGCCATCTTGGTCAAAAGACATTTCAGTACTTTGGTTCAAACGTAGATGATCTCACAGGGGGAATTGCAACAAACCAAAGCCATTTATTAAAGACAGAAGACCTGGAAATCAGTTAAAAACCTAAAACTCAGGAAAACATATTTATATACATCCATTCAATATAGATTTTCTTTTAATTGTTCCCAAATTCCTGGTCCCTTGCTAAGACACCACTCAAAATACTGATGCTATCCCATCTCTATTCAACATAACAGAGGTCAAAGAACAGAAAACTGTAACTTTTTCCAGATACTATGTGGAAACTTAACCAGATAATAAAAGTTGGCCATACATATAGCCTAGCCTCTGATGCTTCATATTCATCTTGGCAAGTGTTATAGGATGCATGTTGCTGTCAATAATACTAACAGATTTATAAGCTGTGACTTCTTGGAACATGGGCTGCACAGGTTTCATATCAGGGTTGCTCAGTATTCACTTTAAAGGATGACTATAACTAGTTGCGTAGAAAAATTTGGTTTTAAAGCAGTTGGTTACCCTACTCCTACAAAAAAATTATAAAATCTCCCAGAGTAAAACCAATGCAATTCAGTCACTTTTAAAGGCTAGGTTTTTTTTTAATCAACTCTCACACACATGGGTGGGCAAAAATAGGAGATTAAAATTCAGGTAGCCTAAAAATTTTGCAAAGGTCAATACAGGTGCAATATTCACTCCCAAGCATTGAAATTATCTTTTATCACTTCACGTTCATCATGGTCTAAATGAAGGATTGAAAAATGTCCTAGTTGATGTGGAGCTGGCAAGCAAGTAAAAACTCATGTCTCTACAGGTAGGCAGGCTACCCTGTGAGCGGTGTGTGCAGTACAAGAACCATTCTTGCTTTTCACTTACAGCAGACCTACCAGGTCGTGTACACCCTACAAGGAGTTCCCAACAGCTCAGGTTCATTTTTAACCTGGCTATGCTCTGGCCACTTGGGACCTCACCCTGGCAGGGGAAGTTGACAGGGAAGTTGCTGACATGTCCTATGAGTCCTCCCCATGGAGGAGCGGGGCACAGCCCACCCGTGACCATTAGCCAGCATGTGGTGCACCTGCAAGGGAAATCCAGGACAGCTGGGACGCTTTTCCCCAAAGGGCGTGATGCTGGCCGGGAAGACTCCTATGGCCACTGCGGATTTCTGTTCCTTGCTAAATCCAGGCACTCTCTGTGAACAGGCAGTGCCCCCTTGTAAAAAGTGGGTCTCAAGGTGATTTCAAAAGAACTCTTGTCAGGATTGTCAATTTGGGCATCCACACACCCAGAACTCAGATGTATGCCCAGCTGCAAAAATGTAAAGGACCACAGCTCAGAAGTGAGAAAGGCTAGAAAACCTAATCACAGGCTGAGGAAATGAATTCCTGGAAATCACTTTGAAGAGAATTTTCTCTCCCTGAGGGCCAAGGAGTGCTGCCTGCTGAGGAGGAAAGGTTTCTACCCCAGAACACCTGGGTTCCACTCAAACGATCTCGGTAATAAATATAATGAAAAACGATAAATTATACCTACTTGAGCTGCGTGCCTTAAGCAATTGATATTTGCAAGGCGCAATGAAATCCTCAAAATGAAAGACAGCACATGTGGTGCATGAAAAGAATTACACCGTTGCCTAATTTCATTCCAGTGGAAAGCTCCTGCTACCTGGAATTGCAGTGTGTGTGCTGCAAAGCACAGATAGTGCGTGGACCCTTCCTTTCCTGGTGAACAGATTTTTACCATAATAAAGTTCATTAAAAGAGTGTTCTGCTCTCTCTGGATCTTTGAAGCAGCACGAGGGAGGCATCTCCACCTCCAATAGAGAGAGGTCACACTTGTTATTTGTTGTTGGGGATAGAAGGGAGAAGGAGCTAACTAAGGAATGAATATGGCCACCAATTTTTTAGGCTCCTTTGTTATAGAGGGAGCAGGTGTCTTAGTGCTCCAGTCAGCGAGAAAAAATATCTCGTGAGATAAGGTGTTATTCCACCACCACTAGACCCTGTGTGTGTACTCTCGTGAGCAAGGAAACTACTACATTGCCAGAAAGTCTGAAGATTTTCCTCATATCTTAAGTTTTCATGTGCAACAGGTCTTTCCAACTGATACTTTTCTTGGGTGTACAGGCAGAGGGGAAAAGAGCTAATTATATTGTGACTTGCTGTATTGTCATGCAGCCACAACTCATTACGGAAAGCTATTGCTGGGGTGGTCGGATTAAGACTGCCTTTTTGTTCAACAACACGATCTTAGATTAGACTAAGCTAGTCAGTAAAGGTCTTGGCAAAACATTACATCCAGATGTCTGCCTACAGATCATATGCTGGTTAATGTAAGGTAGCTGCTGTGATTTTCCTGAAATTCACCAGTCCTAAAACAGACTGAAAAAATGATCTTAAATATAGGCAATATTGCTAGGAAATGCTCATGTTTATTTCTGTGACAGATGTTTGAGATTCCCCAAATTGTGGGAAGTCTGGAGACTAGAGCTTCATCCCACACATGAGTGTAGACACCTTAGTGAGATGTGGGTGTCCCCATTCCCTGTGACTTCAGGGGAGGGAGCAGTCTTCTCCTCGACAAAGTCTGTCTCCTACCCTCTGAGAGCTCTGCAGTGGCACAGGAGCACGCTGGGGACTGACATGCAGCTCCTTCACCTTGCTTTTGTCCTTGGGAGGATGGAGAGTGCACATGGGAGCTTATTCCTTTACTACTCGTCTTCCTGGCTTTCAAAATGGGCTGGTCAGAGCAACTCCCAGAGGAGCTGCCTGTAACTCTGTCTGTGTGCAGAAACAACGCTGTCAAGCTGCTTCTGCTGGTGCTGAAAGCAATGCCTGATGAGCTCTTACAAGGGGATCGGCTTGCCAGGCAATCACAGCACTTTGCCGTTGTAAATTGAGTCCTGGCAAAGAGAAGAGAAAAGCTTATCTCTGTACATGCATCATGCCAAGCCTGGGGTCAGCTCCACCTTTCCATTTGATCCAGCTGAAGACTGTTTCACACGCTCTTAGTGGAGGCTCCAGACATTGAGTGACTGAGTTCTTGGCTTTGCAGACGGGGAGAGGAGGGGATGGGGGTGAGGATGGGGGACAAGGGCACGGGGGACCCTACTTGTGGATAACACAGCTGTTTTACATCGCTGTTGTCCTGCAGAACTGCTGCGGGTGGGCGCCCCTGGCAGTGAGTGCAGGGGGAAGCACGGGGGCTTGCGGCAGAGGCTTTGAGGGGCACCCCCAGTCACTCATCCTGCTCCAGTGCCCAGGTGCCACTGGCCAAATGCAGCAGGCGGCCTGCCTTTCTGCCTTTCCCCATTTCCACCACTGAGGGACCTGCTGCAGAATCTGTGCTGGAGCCAACCCCCATATCTCAGCTGCCTTTATAGTCAGATTGGTACTGTCTGGCTCATCTGCCCTGCTGAAGACACCCAGTTTAGGAAGAGGTGAATTGCACCATTTCTCTCCATTTCCACTAATGGGCTGAGGATAACATGCATGGAGATGAAGTGTAGACACTCACATTTTGTCAGATGAGTCCAAGTCTCAAACGTGAACCTTCCTAGTCTATTAGTATGTGTCCTATGCTCAAGCTCCTTCAACACTAAGAATGGTAACCTGAAAACTATATCTGAATTGTTTTCTCTTTTTCAACAGATGCCCCTAATCCTGTATATTTAGGAAGAGAAAGTTCTGATCCTCACTTGAAGGTAGCTCTTGTTCTCCTGAGTCCGAAAATGGCTTTCAACACTTGCCTGGAGGAATTGCAAGGCCCTTGTTCCAGTGCATGGGGAGTCCTTCCAATAGCTACAAGAGGCTCTGAAGAAATGTTGCAGACATGCTCTGCATCCTGCTGACCACATAATATTTTCCAGGAACATGAGGGGTTCCTCTGCCTATGTGAGACACGCTTCAAGGGCTGAAAGCATCAGGAAAAGTCTGGCGCACTTGTATACCTGTGGCATGCTGGAAACAGGAGTGTCACAGAGGAGATAAAATGAATTGAACATAACATGAAAGGTGGGGACTTCTAGCGGATTTGCACGGGCTGTGCTATTCCTTTTCACAGTCTGTTCACAGTTTTCTCAAGGATCCACTGAAGTGCTAAGGAAACCAGGGCACCTGGTCGGCACTGTTTTCTGACTCGGCAGGAAATGATACCGCTATGGGACAGACTTATGAGGGAGCCTAAAGCTGTTTTTGTTCCAGACTGGGAAAAAGCCAAAATGCTTTCACGAAACAGAATAAAGTCACAGGTCCTGTCTCCATATCATTCGCCTTTCTCTCAGTGCCTCAGGAGCTATCCCGTCAAAAATACTTTTGCAAATGCTATATCCTTGCAAAACATTTTCACCACCAAACCAGTATCCAGATATGAAATAAAAACTGCAGTTAAAATGTTCAAAAGTGTCTCTCCACCGTAGGTTTACCTGGCTTCAGGGGCAGGATCTGCTTTATATTTTGCAAGTTTTAAACACTTTTTTCAGATATTTGACTGAAAAATGCAGAATATATGAATACTAGAAAAGCATTTGGCACCATGGACATTTGGATACAGTGCAAAAGCACCTGACCGAAGGAAATGCTTTTCAAAAAAACCCTTTTTTGGTTAAAAAATGCTGCTTTGTTGAAAAACCAAACAGCTTTGCAGAAGCATGTCAGCATTGACCAACCTTGTCTTGAGTCCAGGATGGAATTTTTGCTGGAGAAAAGCTGTAACCCCAGAATAGCCTGATAATTATCACATACTCTCCTGCCTCAGCCAGAGCAGACAGGAACTTGGAGCAGACAGGATCGCACTTCTTGGAGTCCTGGTAAGGACAGCAATCACTCGGGAATACATCTTTGGCTCTCTTATGCTTTGGGTTTTTTTTATTAAAAGTTTCAAACAGACTGGTGTTTTCAGCTTTATTACTGCAAAAAGTAATTTAAACCTCTTAGATTTTCCCAGAACAAAGATATTTTCACTGAAGTAAATGAGCCATTGTTTCTAGGAAAGGTCCTGGTTTCCCACCACAGTCAACAGCTGGGACAGCAAGGACCCAGCATGTTCACACTTGCTCTCAACAGCCTTGTGAAGCAGAAAGCTGCATCTCGAGACAACAAGCAAGACCCTTGCAATTTCCTTAGCAAGCATATGCACACTCTGTTGCCGCTGCTGGAGGCGTGTTTCCAGTCCCAGCATGACTGTGTCATCTTCATTTATCTCATATGCCTTGATCAAGTTACTCTTCAATAGCCTGTAGGGGAAACGGGGCCTCACCTACTATCTGTCAGGCTGTTGACAGCAAAACAAGGTCTGTTTCCTTTGGGTTTGTGGTGTTTTGGTTGAGTTCTTCTTAACTTTCACATATCAGTCAAAGAGCCAGGCTCAACCACCACGTTCCAGCAATTCAGTGCAATGAATGAAACATCTGCTGGCGGAGATAGCCTTACACTGATGTTGGAATTGGTCCTATAGGTCTGGGAAGGATCCTCTAGCTTGTTTCTCTCCTGCCAAAACAACAAAAAAGAACATTCTGGGGGACTAATAGTCAAACTTTTGAAAGTTTTTCTGCTTTGTGGTTTTAGATTGGCAAATTTATTTTGAAAAATAAACACAGGCTCACCTGTCAGTTAAGTGCTATTAAAAATGCTACACCCTGGACTTCTGAGCGGCCTCTGGCATTGTGGTGCACAGAGGCGTCCTGGGCAAATAGTGACACCTCATTCTGGTCTGAGTCTGTGACCAGCTGTCTGTGCAAGGTGAGTAAACTGGAGCCTCATGCACGTGGTGACATTACTGCAGATCAACAGGCCTCTCTGCATGGGCTGAGCAGTGGCGCTTGTCCTATGCATATCTGCAGGAATTACAAGGGGATGACATTTATCCTGGGCATTTTCCTCCTGGAACTATATAAAGATGCCTTACTTTGTCTGCCATGCTTTCAGAGCACCAGCACGAACAGTTACCATGACACAGCTGATAGGTGAGTACCTTAGTCTCCCGCATATATTTTCTTAAATGGACTGGCTGTTCATAAGAGACTTATCTAATTAATTTTTCCAAGCAACTGCATTCACTGAAGAGAGAAATTAATGACTTGGTTAATCTGTTGCTGCTGCCATAGTTATTATCACCGCTTTTATTGCCATTATTTGCAATTATTTTTTATTTATCAAAGTACTGCCATGCAAGAAGGTTTCCTTGTTCCAGTCATTGATATATGCCCCAGAGAGGATACTGCCTAAATAGATAATGCAGAAGAGAAGAGTTGAAGAAATTAGTTAAATGCACAGGCAGATTCAATGGTGTGGTGGCAGCCAGCATCACATCCACTGCACGGCGTGATGGCTGTCAGGTTTCTGGAGGGAAGGCAGGGAGCTACCTGCAAAGGGTTGAGCTGAAGGGGAGGAGAGGTGATGGGAGAGGCAAGTCACTGAGATTTGCCTTGGTAGGCTTTTACTCATATAGTCTCTTTTTCCAAGGTAATCAATGACAATTTTAATGTGAGAAAATGTAGAAGTCCTTCTTCCAACCCAAACAGAACTCATTGCACCAAAATTTGTCAAATGATAGTGTCAGAGCAGATAAACCTAAACTCCCTGTATGAAAAAAGAATCACTAAAAATAAAACCAGATAATTTCTTATCCTCGCATGTCACCATTCCTCAGCTATCAGGTACTGCTGCGGCACTGTATTAGAGAAATCACTGGGAGCATCTGGAAACACCATCTGCTTGCATTTACAAGCTGGTTCTTTTGTCTGGGTTCATTATCACTGATCCCTTATAAAGAAGTGGCGTTCCAAAAATACTTCTGCGTAGAAAACTTCACCATTTCCTCGTGGCTTGGCTTCGGCGCACTTGGCTCTGCGCATTCCCTCCTTGCCCCTGCTGGGACAAGCTTGATGTCAGTCGCTCAAGGACTGGGCCCTCGGTTAGCAAACCAATTATTTTTTTTTGGAGACAGAGGGGAATGTGATCCTTTGGCAGGACATTCTCCAGTACCAAAAGAGGGCAATCCAATCTTATGTCAAGGTCCAACGGATCAGATAAAACCCTAGCCAAATGCATGTCAGCAACAGCTCAAGACATTTTAACATGCCTTTATAGTGAATGGGCTATGACTTCATTAGGGCTATTCAACAGCAATCACAGCTACGGATAGCTTTGTCACAATGGTGTTATGCAGATATACCCCCCAGTATGTGGAAATTAGCTCAGTTTCACTAGCAGAGTATCTGTCTGCAAAATCCACCTGGAAAGCAGCCAGTTATACCTCTGCTCTGCCATGCCTTCCACTACTCTGTGCCTGACTTCTGTAAACCCAAATGTGAGCATAGGCTCTCATTAGCTCAGAGGCTTGCCTAGTGACAGGCAGCACCATCACCCAACATCGGCAGCGGAGCACGGGATGGATCCTGCCAGAGACATCAAGAGAAGATTGTCCATGATTTCAGTTGGCCTGTTAGAAATTCCCCTGAAGTTCATGGGAGTCTTTCCGTAGAAGTTGCTTGCTGTTTGATGGAGCCCAAGGGGAGAGGGGATGGTTGTACAGACAATTAACTTTTCCTGTACATGGCAAAGGGCAGACGGGAGAGGTGTTGCGCTACTGTACTTCTTTAATTCTTTTTACTTACCAGGTCCTGAGTTCAAGGCTAGGTTTTTTTCCAGCACTCCAAGTGCCTAAAGCAATGCCCAGACACACAAAGGCAAAGGATATGAGGGAAAGAGAAATCAACTTTACATTTCTGTAATTCCCCCTGGGTAGAGCGCTTATTTATTTAGGAGAAGAGCTGCCTTTGCTGAGTTTCCCATATGACAATTCTCTACTCAGTCTTATCTTGGAGTGACTCATAGGATGGGTCAAAAGGTGAAGAGAAACTTTATGGTAACCTCTTCATAACCCTCTTGTAAAGTCTGTTTTCTTTGGATTCTCCATTTGTATTTGTAATCAGTGGGCAATTTCCCCTCATGTCTCCATTTTCCACCCTTCTGTTTTTTAATTGAAAACTTGGTAAAGTTAAGGTTCCTTTTGAACCGAAAGCCCTCCCTCTTCCTGCCTTGCATGTTGTGTGTGTTCATTCAATTCCCCTTGGGCCATATCTTCAGCTACTGAAAAAGGGCAAAACTCCATTGCCTCCATAGGCATGTCCACCAGTGCTTCAGGAGGGCTGCTGCCCTGCCCCAGGGAAAAGCAGTGCTCTGGCATGGCTGGTGATGGGCTGGATGGAGGCCTTGGGGTTTCCTACCCTACCTGTGGGAGGTGTGCTTCCTAACTGCCTCCAAACACAAAATCACTCCTCTTGAGAGAATGTGTTTTGATACCCTGAAATACTTCTCAGCCTGCATCTGGGCTGGAGAGGTTTGTAGGAACAGCAGAGCCTTTCAAGCAACAATCTTGGGAATGATGCCAAGAGCGTCCCAGCAACGCCTTTGCCTCCATTTCCTCTTCAAACACAAATAAGGACTACCCCCAGCCTCCCAGATACCAAATACAGGTCTCAGAAGCAAAGTGCTCACCCACCCCACTCCGCAGATCCTTTTGCTACATGGGATTGACCACCGGCCCTTCCATGCTAACAGCCATGACTCTGAACCATTGCTGCTGACAGAAGCAGACTGACTAGCTGGCAAGTGGGTGCCCCCCAGCTCCCAGGCCCCTGAGTCCCTAGGCAAGCCAACACACCTCAGGACATCCTTCAGTTTGCATCTGATTCCCAATGTGGTTTTAAAGACCATTAAAGCTAATGGAACTGAGCATGTGGATATCATTAAACTTATGCTTCAGTGCTTCACTGATGGATTTAAACAGGCATATAAGTATTTTGTTGAACAGAGGCTTGTGAACATCAGCCTAGCGGGACATTTTTATTTATTGTTCAAATACTAAGAGTTGATCTTAGTCATACGGAAGTGTACCTATCTGCTGCAGTGGACACATACCAAATGGAGAGACAGAAGAGCAAGAGAAAGTGTATTTCCTAGCTTTTTTAATTTATCAGTGACCAAGCATGTGCAGATGCTTGGGGGATGAGTCTGGAAAGTGCAGGCAAAACAAACTCAACCGACCTTGCTTTTACAGCTACATAGAGCAGTATCACCTTAATAGTAGCAGCAGAAAGCTTTTCCCCATCTGCTAGCATTCATTTTCATTCCTGCAGTAGTGTACTATGGAAAATATGGCGTCCGGGAGCCCTTGCTTTTTTCTTAACACATTTGTTTCTCTTTTCACCCATAGAGGAAATATTTCTGTTTCTACAGTATGTCCATTTTCAGTGGCTTGTTTTTCATCACTAAAGGAAAAAAAAAAGAGGATAAAAATGCAGTAGATTTTTTTCTGCAGACCTAATGTCTGAGTCACAGTCAGGAAGAGGGTAATGTACCTTGTTCCAAATGGCATCAGTGCTGTGTCTTTCCAGACAGCTTTTTTTCTCACAGCTGGTTATAGGAAAAGTAGGATGTCAGTTAAAAATAAACAATTTTTATGCTCTCCATACATAACTGCTCACTTCAAGCTACAGACAAACCTCCTACCAAGCTGCCCCTCTCTGAAGCTGCTATAACATTTCAAAGTAATTCATGGCAACCGAGTCATGCCTTGTAAATCGGTCAGGCCTTCATCATTTTGGCCTTGATTTGAGGAATATGGTTAAATAGGACTGCAAAAACTTTTGTATCAAGCACATGCTTTTCGAGTTTTTCAGGAGTGAAACCTAAGTTGGTTTCTAGTCAGAAAATATTTATGAACAGAAACTGATTTGGGGGAATCTTTCTCAAATGTTGACTTCTTAAGATGACCCTGCTTTTGTAATACCTTCTCAGGCAGAAGGTCATCAACTATTGCACGTTCCTCAGGCACCGGGTGCCATCAGATCAAACATTTTTCTCAGAAGTATGAGAAAGTACAGTGTCTGTTCAAAGTCTGCTGAGCAAATGAAGTTACAGACCATGAGAAGTCATCAAATGGAAAACAACAGTTTGTTCCCTGTGATCATTAACTTTGCCTTTGCTGCTGTTACTCTCCCCATCAGGAGTAATGCGAAATGACCATCTGATCTGTTACAGAGGTCTGGTATCTTAGTGCCAAACCCTTTGCTGCTCCTTTGGAAGATGATCTGAACAAATGGTTAGAGAGGTCTTGCAAAAATATTCAAGCAGATAAATTAGGGAAGCTCTTGGCATCAACAAATCAAATTAACAAATCCTGGTAGTTTGGGCCATATGGTCTAAAGAAGGTTTGACTATGCCATGCACTGTTCTAAAAGGGTAAAAGCAAAAGTAATGCTAATGATCTCCTTTTGGAGATCAGGAAACTCCACCAGACCTCCTGGCTTCCTGACAGGTAGCAGGTCCCACGGAAGTTATTTTCTTTTGTTTTTAAAATAAATAAACGGTTTTCTCTTGGATAAAGGCAGAGAGGCAGGTTGAAAACTAGGTAAGATAGATGTAAAACTCATTGCTTTTTTTAATCAAGAAGGGTTCAGGAACTGCATCTTTGCAAAAACCCTAAAGAAAACAGATTACATAAAACCAGCTAGTGCCTTTATTCCTAACTACCCTGGCTATTTTGAGCTGCATTTGCCTACGCTGCAGTCCTCACCCGTGACTTTGGGGTGCTCACGTTCCCACCCTGCTGTCCTTCTTGCTGTCTATTGAAGGGGCCAGTGTTGATGGTGGGACGGTGTGTCTGCCCGCTGGAGCCCCTCCAAGCACTACGCCTGCCCAGGAGGAGCCGTCCCGGGCTCATGCATGGGCAGGGGTGTCCTGCCGGCTCTTCAGCCCCATCGCTGCCCTCTCCCCGCCTGCCGCAGGCCACGGCCACGCTGCGCTCGGGGCTGAGCTGCTGCCTGAAGATGGAAACAGGCTTTGGGGACAGCCTGTGTGCCCGCTGTCAACCACCGGTGAGGCTTTTGGCCTCTTCTCTCATGCAAACGGTTACTGCTGGCAGCACCAGCAGAGCCAGAGCCGGGTGCCGGCATCCAGCACCAGCTGAGGCTCTGGCTAATGGAATTTACAGTTAAGAACAACAGTTAAGAATAACAGAAATTAAACTTTATCTGTTACACGTGTCTTGCACCTAAAACACTTGCACGGCACCATATATGCGGTCATAAAAACGATCATCTGAATGCCTACACATTTCCCTAAACCGCTGCATAAATTCCAAAATGCTGTATAAACATACTTCATATAGCACTCGTGGGTGACAGGCAAATTCTTCTCATAACAACGGGCCTGTTGTTTCCTGAGTAACAAATGTATGCCAGAGGGTAAGCGGCAAAAAAAAGAGATGTTAGAAAAACCTAAGTGCAAACTGGAGGGAAAAGCATGAAGAATAAATAAAAGAGGCCAAATTAACAACTTCAGTGACTCCACTGACAGGGCTATAATTGCAACAGAAGTGAAATTTAACCCAACAAATAGCCCTGACAGACAGTGCTTAGCTAGTGCGGGAATTCATCTGGCAGCTGCAGAATGGTTCCTTGAACAGCTAATCATGACCGTACACTTCCATAAGCCAGGCTCTGGTCCCCCAGCTCTGTTCCTGCTTGCACACATCCCAACGCTGAGCTCCCACTTTGTATCGTAGGTTGGGATGAAACCCGCGGCCGATGCTGGATTTAGTCCAAGAGCTCCAAGAACAGCAGTGCTGAAAGGCCTGTAACCTCAGCAAGCTACGAAACAAGGGCTGTTTCTGTTTTTCTGAAGCAAAAGGATTTTTCATGATTTTGATAATGGTTTCAGTAAGAATACCGGAACAATATTTCTTATAAAACTTATCCAAAACAATCTAAAATCCGTATGCTTTGGCTGCCTTAAGCAAAACTGTTTTCAGCTCCTTTAAATTACTTTTTTCCTTATTTTTTGCAAAAAATAAGTAAGGTTTTTTATCTTTTCTAGAAAGGTAGTTTTCTATAGAGTGGGGAGAATGTTCCCAGTTCTGCAAGCACTTGTTACCTCCTGTACCTTACTATCAAGTCCAGTCCCATGAAAGTCCACAGACCTGTACATAATCATAAATATTTACAGCATTAATTTCACAGCTTTTCTGGGAGGGTTTCTAAATGTGCCTGTGCTATCTAAGTGTGACATGGTCCCTCTAGACACGTAGGTGTGATTGGGTTTCAAATATGGCATAACAGAAATTTCCTGTGTCAGAAGCTCTTCAAAGCGAACAAAAGAATCAAAAACCTATATATCTTTTTTTCATTTTCTCAGTCAGCAAAACAGAGCAGACAGCATTAACTTGCATTCATGGAGCTTCTCATGCACGTGGATTAGGAACACGCTTTCCTGAAACTTCCTATTCTGCACAGTCCACTTTTTCTTTTTGTGGTTACTCACCCTGCTGTTTGTGCACGCATGGGAAAAATGTGGGAGCCCCAAGGTGGGCAAAACCTCATTGCTGAGTTCCCAGGGTTCCCAAGAAACCCCTGCGGACTGCAAGTCCTGCCCAGACCTCCCTGCTCCGTGGGGAGCTAGGCGGCCCGTGTGCCTGGTGTGGCACCACGGCGTGCGCAGGATGCTGCCACCTGCCCCCTGGACAGCCCCAGGTCTGGCACCGTGACGCCCCTTCTGGTGTGCTGCCAGAGGAGCCCGGTGTCACCCCCGTGAGGGTGAGGGCGGAGAACATAAGTCACAGTGCGCTTTCCACGCACCACAGTGCGCTTTTCGTGCCCAGCGATTTACAAAACCAGCAGAGCAGAAGAGCCTGCAGTGTATGAAACGCAAATGACTAAGGGACTTAGCAGTTGTCAACTTATGTTTTTATGGCTGCGATCTCTTCCTCTAAGTAAGTTGTGGATACACAACTGTGACACTTGGATCCCTACCAAGGTAAAAGCTTGAAAGACTGTTGACAAAACAACCACCACAACAAAGGGGGAGTGACCAGTACTTAACGATTTAGTACAATTAAGACACAGTCCTGGCTTATTTTTCAGCCTGCTGGACGTACTGAGTCCATTTACTAATGGTTTCACATGCCTGAAAAGTAGGAAACAATTTATTACAGAAATCAGCTTTTGAACCATGCACTTCTTTTTCATAATGACGCTAGTGTTGAGCCCCAGGTGATTACTCCAGCTTTAGCTCGCATTCCCACACTGGATTCAGAAAACGTGTAGGAGTCATGACATGAATTTGTAAAATTTACACAGGTGTTAGCAAAGCAAAACCTTCAGCTGCATCACTCTCCACTCCAGAGAGTCCCTGATGACCAGCAGAGGAGCGATCCACCACCCCAGCCTGCTTGGGAACACCAGGCACGTTTGAGGAGCCATCTCTCCCACATGCACACCTCGTTGCCTCACTGTCGGAGGTCTCTCATCAGTCATGACAAAACGCTTGTGCATCTCCCTGAAGGCTGAGCTGCACCGCTCCCATGACCCCACTGAAGGGATGGAGATTCCCCTGGAGGGGGGCCGTCAGTGGTTCGCACCACACAAAAGAGCTGGGAAGACCCCCAGACACTGGCCAGGGAGATCAGGTGAGGACAAGGTGACATGTGGTGGGCAGCACACAAGTGAGGAGAAAAGCCACATCTCCATGCTGAAGCTGGCAAGCAGGGGTGCTCCCCCAGCCATGGCCCTTCCTCCTGCTCTCCACATGGAGGAAGAGATATGAGGATGCTGGGCCCATGGCCACTTTCTTGTCCTTTCCACCAGCTGCAGCTGGTCTTGGAAACTTGGATCTGCCCTGCATGCCTGGGGGCATTTCTAGAAGATCCTTTTACCATCGGTGGTGTTTTCTGGAGTCAAAGACTTAGTCCCTGGGGGATACGGTGGGAACTGAGGGCTGTGGAGCTCTTGTATACCAGTCTAAGCTCCAGTTACCAGCCCGGCATGTGCAGCCAGGGAGGTGTTACTGCACTGAGCGCCTCTGGTGCACCAGTGCGGGCAAGCAGCCCACGAGTGGCAGGTAAGGGTCCATGCTGCACAGCAGCCCTCTCTGTCAAGCATAAGGGGCCAGGGACAGTGACATTGACATTGCTGGGAGCCTGCTCTCAGTGAGGATGCAGGTGCAACAGCATTAACAGCTTGTTTATTCATGCTGGATCCCCTTAATTTCTCTGGGAGAAGCCAGATGTCCTAAAAAAACCATCAGTGCAGCAGTTCTCATATCAGCCATGGAATCTGCCAGGTCTGTGTTTTAGCAACCTTTATGTCATTGCAATGGACCCTCACATGTTTTGGCAACCAGGTATGAACAGCCAAAACCAGTAAGTAAGTCTCTGCTCTATTCTCACCTCTTGCATCCACGCTGTAGGTGTCCTAGTGCCTTTGCACGGTGAAAGGGCTCCTGCCAGCAGGGAAGCAACTTATTCCCTGGGAACCCAAGGCTGTGCTCACAAATCTGCTCACCAATGCCACAAACCAGCCTTGCTTGGTCTGGCCTCCAGTCCTTGTGAATGTTCTGCCAGTCTCAGCGGCGATTTGGATCACAAAACTTTCATCCATAAAACTCTACTGCAATTGCCTTCCAGAAGTTCACCAGCGTTTGTTTCTCCTAACATACCCGGGGGCTTGCTCAGGTGCATTGCTCCCTTCCTGGTCTTCCGCAGGGATGTCAGAGGCTTGTTCTCCACTTTTCAGTCTGAGGCTGGAAACAAGAAGAGGCAAGGAAAAAATTAATGTCAGTTACTTTCAAACAGTTCAGATCAGAAGATCAGCAAAGGAAAGCTGAAAACTGCTCTTCTGCTCGTTCTGCTGCTGCTTGAAGGACTCAGAGCAGGCAATCCCAGTGCTCCATGCAGCCTGAGAATAAGACCCAGTGTGAAGACTGTGGAAGTAGTGATGATCCCCAGACCAGATGCAGCCTCAGAAGATTAACCCCCCAAAACGTTAGACTGTAATGGTAGGCACCTGGCATCACCTTTAGAGCTTTGGAATAGGAGTCCTGTAATGGTGTCAAACCAAACTTTGCAGTTAGCAGAGGGGAAGGTTACTGGGTTTGACCCTTTATTATCTTGTCCCATTTGAGAGTGAAGCCCCGTGTGACTTTATCAGATGTAGCAGATGCTTCCAGTTGCCTCTCAGGCATGGCTGAATACCTCAGGGATGCAACCCTGTTGGGCTGCAACGTGCTCTTCTAAGCTGTGATGTGACCAGAAGTCAGTACTAGAACACCTAAGGAAATAAAGAAAGCAAAGTATGCAGGCCATACAAAACACTAAGGGCACGTAACTTCCCACAGCCTGGCACCTCACCATGCATCTAAGTTTAAAGAGGGTACCAAATACCACCCTATTGGGACGGCATGACTTTATGCCTTTCGGGTAGCGTTGAGAATGATGAAACAGGAGTGACAGAGTTGAGGGGTGGTTTGCAGAAAATTGTGTTTTTCTCCCCTCCTTTTTGTCTCTCCCCCCCATACTTCTGTGGGTGGGACTAAGAATTTGAAGATCTCTGTTCTCATCCATGTGCTAGATTCTCCTCTGTGGCATCTCTCCCAGAGTGGAGGTTACTCACGAGGCTAAAGGAAACAGTCACAGACAGATGGGACCTCTGATCTCTGGTCTTGTGCTGAAAAGATGGGTTATTTTCATATTTTTCTTTTTGCATGATTTCTGTTTTACATTACAGGCAGGTATTTGGTGACAACACAGTTGCAGTGAGTTATCCCATTTTGGGAAACAGATGAACAGGGAAAATGCCATACTTGGTCGCTTACAGTACATGATGTACTACAGTGAGCATCAGGAACAGGAACATCTGATACTCCAAAAGCTCATACTTCAGAATCAAATCACAGGTTTTATCTTGTGCCTAATATGAATGATTACAAAAATAATAATCCCCTTTATTTACACTACGAATCAGCTCTACTGAAAACATCTCATGTTCACATTCTCTTTGCAGCGTTATTTTAAAGACTGCGAGGGGAACATAAAATCGACATCCAAACCATCTGCTCATCAGCATTTCAACTCTTTTGCTCTAATCTCCTCACACATAGGAAAATTATCCATCTGTCTGTCTGAATACATGGACATATGGGATCTCAAACATGCAAGGATTTGTGCCAAAAAATTCCTGTGCACATTATCTGGTTAAACCTCATCCTTCTCTGCAATGGAAAAACTACCTATGCTGGGAGAATCCGATCATGGGATTTACACTAATAAATGCTGATCCAACTTCTTGTCAAGCATTTATCTTCTTCTGATAAAACTTCTTTGGATTTCAACACATAAGACCATAATAAAGCATTTTTAGATGACACTAAGGTATTGGTCCTTCAGCCAAAGTTAACAGAAACAAAGACTGCGGAAATAAAAATTTTTTTACTGAGAAAATATATGAAAAACATAATACAAAATGGATATCATTGTTATATCACCAGTAAGATAACAGTCAAACCTGTCTGTGGTTTGTCCAGAATCCTGTCCTGACTACTTTATAATGGAAAAAGGCTTGCATTAAAATGATTTGTTAAGTTCTGAAATTCATTACAATGAAAAAGCCTTTCCAATAGTGACAAGTGAGCCACTCACTACCATAGGTCCCAGAACCTTATCACTGCAGCTATGGCTACCGCAAAGGAGGAACTGTTTCCTGCCATTCAGAGGCTCGTGTATAATCCCCAGTGGCAGCAAAGAGTTAAAAACTAGACACTCATGCCTCCAGTTTAGAGGCCAAAAATTACTTCACATTCCTGGGAGTAAACTAATTGCCAGATGCCTATGAGAGTAGATCCATGTGTAAAAACACAGTACAGAAACATTCCTAATTAATGAAGGGTTGTACAGTCAAAAGCACCCATACTGCCCAAGGTTCCTGCAGGACCTACTAAAACATCCATCTCACCCAGCCCAGCCAGTAAGTTAGCTATTTGCAGCCAGTATAAATGCAAATTTGTTAATGACAGAGGTTCTTGCTCTTCAGGCAAGGCTGTGGTGGCTTCGGGTTCGTTTACGAAGAAACGCCAGGGAGTGGGGCGAGGAGGGCTGCTGTGCCCCACTGCACTTTTCACAGCACAGTGGTACCACAGGGTCAGGCATGGGGCAGACCCACGCTGGACCCGTGGGACGGGGTTCGGGTCAGACCTGGAGGTCAAGTAGCAGGTCCTCAGCGAGAGGTGGGCCGCAGCAGGGCATTGCCCATGCATGGGGGGCTGCGGACAGCAGCGTCTCTGCGTCCCACTTCACCGATGGGCATGAGCCTCCCACAGTGAGAACCAACGTCTCCCTGTCATCTCGGGCTTCACCTCCTCGCTGTGGGCCATCCAGGTGGGTGTTTGGTGACCTCCTCCAGTGGAAGGGGGAGGTTGGTCTCTGTGGGGGGAGGCAGTGAGGAGGTAATGTGAGAAGGTGAAGGACAAACCTGTTTGAGACACACTTCTAGCCCCAGCACTTGTACCGAGTTGTTGGCCAGGTGCCTTTCTCCTCCATCCATGCTCCCTTCACCTGCTGGGTGGAAACCGTGGCTTCGAGGAGGGAATGGCGAGAACTTCTACTGTGGCTCTCTTTCCCCTCAGGCCTCATTTTTTTTTTGTTTGAATTCATCTGCATTCTGTTTCCAGCCTTCGGTTCCTGTTATTCAACAGGATTAAATAACTCTTCATGGCCCTGGATTTCCTCCCTGAGGTGGAATTCACAAGCTACAAGCAAGCTGTTTTCAGATTGTTTTCCTTGTTGTTAAGTTGTGCTAAATTTACCAAGCCTGAAGAATCCTGCAGTAAGGGATTTGCTCCTGTACTCGGCTGTCTTGTGTGTCCCTTTCCTCCAAGTATCTCAGTTTGTCAGAACCTCTGAAAAATTTGTATGCCGTCTTCCAAGATGAGTCCATTTGTCCAGTGTCCTGAGACAATCTCACTTTCCCTTCATTTATCATCCAAACACGTTTGAGGAAAGGAAGGACGCAGAGGAAACATTTGATCTATCTTTATAGTCCTGATTGATTTAGTGCATTAAATTTAGTGCATGGGGGCACTAAATGGGACCTGGACAGGTATAAAAGGAGGAGATTTAGTTTAGATTAACATTAGATTAGCATTAGCTTTGCTTGCCACAGTGGAAATTCTGCAAAATCTGCTGGGGCAGGGCAGCTGGTCATCCGTAATCCCACAATCCACCTCCAGAAGTGCCATTTCCAGGCTCCCGCTTCACCTCAGGTAAGTCAGTCCTGAGTTACCCCTTCCACAGAATTTAACTACTTTCAGTCCCACCAAAATGTGATGCTCATCACAAGTGCCATGTGCAAGGGTCAGTGCTATCCAGGCAGGCAGAAATCCAGCCCACGGCTCGCAGCAGCAGTACCCTTGCTGTCACGCTTTTTGCCCTGTGCCGTTGCTTCCAGCAACTCATCTGCGGCAGCACATTTGTGGCTGCACCAACACCATTGCTAGGGCTTTGCAATAATCACAGACTTACACAATGGCAGAGGCTGCAAGGTCCCTCTGGAGGTCACCTAGACAATCCCCCGTTCAGAGCACAGTCAGCTGGAGAAGGCTGCCCACGGCCACGGCCAGTCTTGAAGATCTGTGAAGACAGAGACTCCACAGCCTCTCTGGGCAACCCATGCCCGTGTTCGACCACCCTCCTAAGGCTTCCCAGCAAGCTTTAAGGCACCTCAGCAAGGTTTTAGCCGCCTTTTCCATGAGGGCGTTTCACGATCAACTCATTGCCCACCAATACAGTGAGTTGAAAGGCTGCAGGCCTGCAGAAAATAAGCATAAGAATAATGGAAAATGAGGCACAAACTAAAACTGTAGAGCTCCAATTCAGTTTTGGGTACGGGTTTTGGGAGAGTCAGGAAAGGAGAGTGGGATGCGTGGACCTTTTGTAGAGGTTGCTGGTTGTGACCCAGTAAATGACAAGTGGTGGCAGAGCAGTATGTACCTAATTGTGGCCCTAACAATCTGCTTCTGAAACAATTAAAATGCCACAGTGTTTATGGCAGAGGCCAATCCTGAAACACAGACAAGTCTAATAGGGCCGGGGCAAGTCCAAACATGATTTTTTGGTCTCAGTGTCTAAATCAATCTTCTGGGACAAGCTGGCTCGCACACCTCTTCAGGACTCTTGGAGTGCATTGCTTTTTCCTATTTCTTTTAAAATAAAGCCAAGTAGGCAGTTCCCAGGGGTGCAGAGCAGGAGGCAAAATGCTGAGCAAATGTAAACGCGTGCCAAGGTGTGTGCTGATCTGGCGGGACCCTGGTCCAGGATTCCCACTTCTCTTCTTCTGCTTCAGCAGAACTAATTCCAATGTAACAGCTAGGATTACTTGGTTATTCCAACCTGCACATGCTATAACGGCACCCCAAAGCTGCAGTAAGATTCAGGACTTCTCTGGGAGAAGGCCTTGTTCCTGGCTCAGAAAATTTAAATAAAGAGAAGTCCATGTTTATCTCTTCGGTGACAAACTTCCCTAGCAGATACAGTGTGCAACAGCATGAATCATTGCTCAGTGTACTGAGCTCATGTCATTGGTAGCCAACCACATGATTTTCTTAATCCAATGTAATGAAATCAATGGAATAATAGGAAACCCTTTCATTTTTGACAGCAGAAACACCAGCTGATTTCATCGTGTGCTGGCAAGTAGAGCTATTAGCTGTCAAAACAAAACAAAACAAAAAGGAAAATTGCTACAGAACAGAAAAACAGTTCTCTAATAATCTGTCCTAACATTCAGGTTGTGTGAAGATGAAGCTTTAAATTCCTCTTTTTACTTGAAGTTTCTGGTGCTTTCCTCCCTCTTTTTCTCTTTCACACACATACATGTACCCACACATCGTGTTTCAGCTCATGACCCTGCTATTCCAAAGCGTGAACATGGTGCTGAAAAATTTTAAATGTAAATAAGAAACCTATCAGAAATGTTTGATGTCTTTTCTCTCAGCTGAGACACAGTGGTGATCAGATATGTAAAAATGTCTTATCTTCACCCAAATGACTTGCTTTCTCACCAAAGTGCTTAGGAGAGCAGTTTTGGTGGCTGTGGTAGGAACATTCCTGCAAGAAAAAATTTCAATCCTTGAAAAACCATCCCGAATACTTTACTTTCTTAAACAGAAACAGCAAGTCATGCCAAGGACATGCCTGTGGGAGCCAGCAGACTCTGGGTGTCAAGTGCAGAGAAGTCCCTGCTGAAAAGGAGGAACAATTTTATTGCACGGAGGAAACGTGGTGCTCCCGTCATTCCCTGCTTGCTGCAGGGAAGCAGAATGCCCCTCTGGCACATTCTGCACTGGGGATGACGCCGCACACTGCGCTGCTCTCCAAACCCAGGATGACATAGTCTTCCCAAGGCTCTACTGTGGGAAACTGGAAAGAAAATACCAAAGCTCTTTTCTTCCCAGACATGGGGGGAAAGACAGGAAAATCAGAGCACTTGTTGTCAGCATTCTTTTTCTTGTAGATCCTTCAAAAATATAAAAAAATCTTCTAGCACTGCCAAGGAAACAATCCAAGAAGAAACGTGGGCTGCTTTTGAAGCCTTCACACAAGTTATGTCAGCCACCTTTGCATAATGGCAGAGGAGCCAAGCCCTTCAGCTGGGCTGATTCCCCCAGATTTCTTCATCCTTTATGATTTCAGCCTTCAAAGGCATCCCTGAGTTCAATTTACATCAGCACAGGCACACTTTGAGCTAAACCAACCCCAAAGGTCCAGGAGAGAGCAAGCAACCTCTGTGAATCACATAGGTTTAACTAGATTTATGGTTCCTCTTCTCCCCACAGACACTGCAGCAAGATTTCAGTTCAGGGTGGAATGTGGTGCAATGAGGAAGACTTGGGTCAAAGGGAAGGCCAATGTATGTGCTGAAGAAGTGTGAGTTGGCAACAGGTTTATTTTACAAGCAAGGGCATCCTTTCCAAGAAAGAGCAGATTCTCTTGTCCTACGGTAGAAAGCCAACTGCGTTCTGGGCTGCATCAAAAGCAGTGTGGCCAGCGGGTCGATGGAGGTGATTCTGCCCCTCTGCTCTGCTCTGGTAAGACACCACCTGGAGTACTGTGTCCAGCTCTGGAGCCCAAACAGAAGAAGGACATGGACCTGTTGGAACGAGTCCAGAGGAGGGCCATGAAGATGAAGAGAGGGCTGGAGCACCTATGCTATGAGGACAGGCTGAGAGAGCTGGGGTTATTCAGCCTGGAGAAGAGGAGGCTCCAGGGAGGCCTTATAGCAGCCTTCCAGTACCTAAAGGGGGCCTACAGGAGAGACGGGGAGGGAGTCTTTATCACGGAGTGTGGTGATAGGACAAGGCGTAATGGTTTTAAACCGAAAGAGCGGAAATTTAGATTGGCAATTAGGAAGAAATCCTTTGCTGTGAAGGTGGTGTGGCACTGGAACAGGTTTCCCAGAGAAGTTGTGGAGGCCCCATCCCTGGAAGTGTTCAAGGTCAGGCTGGACGGGGCTTTGAACAACCTGGTCGAGTGGGAGGTGTCCCTGCCCATGGCAGGGGTTTTAAAACTAGATGATCTTTAAGGTCCCTTCCAACCCAAACCATTCAATGATTCTACGATTCTATGATTCTATGAAATGGCCCTGTGCTTGTTGACTTGTGAGAGGTGATGTTCAGGAGACAGATGAAGTTACCAGAGTGACTGGCAGTCGGCAGTGCTCAGTGCAGAGTGGTCAGAGAGCAGGACACGCCGTGCTGGGGACGCACGTGGAAGCTGCACCTTGCATGTGGGATTACTGAAGAGCATCTGGTTAGGATCACAGCGTCCAATCTGTTCTGCATCAGCGGCTGTTTGAAATAAATAAGCGTTGTGTATCCCCTCACAGTGATTGCCTCACAGCCTGTTGTTGAGAGGGAAATGTAAGCATGCTGTGTCTGAGTTAGTTTTCGGAGGGTTAGCTGAGTGCTCTGGCACCAGCAGCCCAAAATACATTTGGTGTGCGTGCTTAACTTACAGCGTGGCTGTTCCAGGGCTGTGTATGTTGCTAAATAACTTTCCCATTGTTTCACTAGTTGCATTGCTCTCATTATTTGGCTTGGCTTTTGTTTTATGTCCCAGTCCCTTTAAGGCCTGTCTAGTGGAAAATGCGTAGCCCTTTCTTGAATCTAATTAAAAAGAGCCCTTTTTGTCCATACTTCTGTGAATCTCCCACCTCCCCAGCATTTTACATGTCCTGTCTTGCTGATAGAAGAATGCTCACTCTTACGGCTTCAAAAAGAAAAGCTTAATGAGGGGTTGTAAAATTTTATCATTTTATATGAAGAATAGCTTATATACAGGTCCTGTCTACGGGATCACTTTGTACACAGGAAAAGGAGGTTGAAAGGTCCAGCTCATGACAGCCCGATGACTTTCAGTGGAGCTAGGACACATGGACAATCCAGGTGACTTGGGCAGATTGAAGTCCAGGTCCTGTAGCTTGCAGTCTCCCAGTTCACCATCACCAAGACTGCCTGGGAACTGGGGACTGTTGAGCATGGAAGCTCCAGCCCCACCTCTCTAGGGGAGCTGGGAAAGAAGTTGTATATTTGGGAGCATAGGGTCCTGCAACTGCAGGAGCTTCAGCTCTCTGGAAACCACTATACAGGCCACCAAGAAGTGAGGAAGCCATCCAGCATCCCGGCAAGAGAAGAAATGAACCCATCAGCACCCAAAGGCTGTCCCGGTGACCTGCTGGGATTCTGCCGTGGCACCTTGTTCCAAGTCTGCTGCCTGCACAAGGCATACGGGGGTGAGACTGGGGAGAAGCATCACTGGGGAACTGAGGAGATGGACTCCTTCTCCCAAGCATTAGGAAGTACAGTCCTGCAGCTATCCCAGCGCAAGGCTCAAGAGACACCTGAAAGAGAAGGCTCACAGGCTGTGACAGGGGGTGTTGTTGGGCCTTGATCTGGGACTTGAGATCCTTAGGACTGACTCAGGCTTAAACTAGAAAGGCTTAAAATATGTTGAAGCCAATTGATTACTATATTAATTATGTTTCAGGATTTTGATGGCTGCTTTTTCCACATCTCTTAATACATAACTTCAGAAAGAAGTTTTCGTCTTTCGGTGATGCGTCAGAGATGACTTACTGGGATGTATTTGTGGTCCTAGGTACTAAAACCCTCCTAACCCTGGTGAGTATCTTGCTTACGTGAGATCAGGGAGTAGAGGGAGAGATTAGGAGGCAGCGGTTGCCTTTGTCTGGGACAAGGTATGTTTCCTAAAATCACTTTTTCTCGTAAGAATTCTTCTGGTATTCAGAGACATAAAATACCGGTGATCTCTTTGCTTTATCTCCTTCTCTCTTCCTGATCTACATTGCAGTTTTTTGGCTTTTGATCTTACAAGCTAAAATCAGTATGCTTGATAAATGCTATCAATAAATGTGTTTGATGTATGGGGCGTAGGAAGCAAATACTGCACAAACCCTTCTGCCCCAGGGTCTGTGAGGCAGTTATCAATAACTGCAAGGGATTGGACCCAAAAACTCAAATGATATTCCCTGCATTCCCACATCCAGCACAAGGCAGAGAGTTGTTTTGGAAGCATTGCAGAAGAGACAAAGAGAAGTTATAGACTGACAAAGAGTTTAAGGACTTCTTACAACTTCCCCTTCGATGTGGACCACTGACTGCTGCAGACACTTTAAGATGCTTTGCGAAAATAAACCACCTGATCTTTCTCCACTGAGTACTGGGGAAAAACAAGAGTCAAGGCTGACATCTTAAAAGCAAATCTATCTGTATTTTCTTATACTAAACCACAAGAGAAATTGTACAGGAGTCTTCCTGGAAAAAGGACTTTAATTTTTGTGAATTTGTTTTGTTTTGTTTTGTTTTTTCTTCTTTCTATTTCTTCCACTCTATATAACAAAGAGCTTTGCTCTGGTTTAGCAAAGAAGTTTCAGGTTGGTAAATGCTTGTGCCATCTCTGCATCTCTCCGGCTCCTCAGAAAATACTTACCGTGCCCTGGCTCACTGTGCTGCCAAGCTCATGGATGCGCCTGGTGCCGAGACAAGGCACATGAGCCCGTGCTGCAGCTGCCCAGCTCCGCGCTCTCGCACAGCCTGCACTTCTCCATCAGCTGGTCTACACCTTCTGGTGGAGGTGTGAAATGAAACCCACCCTTTGTCCCTGAACAAGGGAAGATTCCCATCCATGTTTCCTGCATGGAGGCAGGCCCCTTTCCCCTCTTGCAGAGCTGTGCCTGGGTTGCTGCGCTGTTAACCACCTCCATCTCCCATGGGCTCGGCACCACACAGCCTGGGAGCTGCTGACCCCACTGCGGTGGTACCTGCTGTCCCCTGATGTCTGGCTGGAGAAGTGGCCGGAGTTTTTTGGAGCCTTACGGTTGCAAGGTTGAAGTCAGGTTGTGTTTGGTGTGCTCTTTCTGAAGAGGCTGTTTTTCAACCTCTCCAGATGCCAGGTCTTTCTTAGAGAGACAGCACCAGCTGGGAGACTGTTGCTGTGCCCAGCCCTGTTGGAACTGTAGGAAAGGCTCGGTGGATGACTGAAGGTTGCAGAAAAGCCTCCAGGTACATCCAAACTTTCAGCAGAGCTTAGAGCTGGAGATGACTTTAAAAAAAAAATCTCGTGCTGCTATTCTGCTTTCACTTTGGACTCAGAATGACGTAATCTGACACAAACTCAGGGGTTTGATTCAAATGTGGAACACAGAAGGTAAAATTATTTCTGTTCCTTATTCTTAATGGCAGTGCCTGGAAGTTTAGGCAGGAGCAGCCTGAATTTCTTACAGGATGCAGGCAGACAACAGTATCCAGAGTCCGCCGTGTTGCTCTGGGTGTAGCATGCCTACTCTGATGCTTCTACACATCTCTCTTTTCCCAAGATAAATTTTAGTCAGCCTGGTATAATGCAGCACTAGCATAGCGTGACAGTGTGAAATCCACCCCTGTCCAACATGTCACTGCTGTGCTTGGCACTGGTCAAGTGCCAATGGCCAACAGCCATGCAGACCTCCTACGCCCCACGGGGTCTATCGGCCAAGGGTGAGCACTCCCTACAGATCTAACGAGGAGGCAACTTGTAGAGGAACTTGTTTTGGCATTTTGTTGAAAGGAAGACTTCCTATAGTTACAAAACTTCACTGACAGAAGCTTGTTGGTGGTGTGCATGAAAGGAGGAGGCACAGAGAGAGAGAGGGTGAGAGCACAAAAGCCAACTGCCGTCCCTGAGCCACAGTGGGGATGCTGCTACTTGACAAACCATGGATTGGAAATGTTTATGGTGAAGGGTTTGGATGGCCCTCCAGTGGCCAAATGGGATTTCTGATCTCAGCATGGGTCAAAGGCAATATCAAGAGAAAAGAAATTCAGAAGAAAAAAACAGCAACTTGAAGCAACCTGTTGTATATTTTACAGGATGGTGGTATTTGTATTACCATAATGGCAACACATCTCTTACAGATATGTAACATTTGCCTTCTTTCTTTTTAATCTTAACTCCCATACCACCACTTTCCTGTGATCACACAGACCTTCAAAGCTGTCACCAGCTGAGCACGCGGCTGCTGGGACCGTCACTGACAGGCCAGGGTGGGACAACTGTGTACATAAGGCCGAGGTCAGCTGTCGGTTCTGTATCCAGAGACACACCAAACAGAATTACATTCAGCAGAAAAAAACTTCCCCTTAGAATCCCAAGGCAGATCACCAATAACAGCATTCATAAGAAAAACAGTAGAGAATACATCTGAGTCAAATCTGGAGTCAAGGGCCCTTCTTCTTCTCTCATCCCTTGACCTTGCTGGCGTTGGTAGGAGGAAACACAGACACTAATACAGCAATCCTGTTCTGGTTATGTGCCACCATTCATCGTTCCCTGCAGGGTGACTTCACTGGGTATGAAAGAAAGACAAGACAAATTTGGTATGCTCACGGTTTGGTTTGTTTTTTGGTTTTTTTTGCTGGGACAACATTTTGTTCCTCATCCATTTCAGTTGAAGCTTCAGCTGTTATCTTTTGGCTACACATCTGACTCCTGAATACCATTCCTGATGGGTATTCCAACACTAGGCCCTTGGCAAGAACAGTGTAGGACAGGGTGGGAAGGTCGTGTGAAGGGAAATCAGCTGCTGGGTTCATTCAAAATTCCTTGGCAAAACCTTTACAGAAATTGCCTGCTCTCTTGCCGTGCTGCTGCAGGTCTAGTTTGGCTGAGTGACTAACAAGCAAGGCAGAAAACTCTGTCAGTTGTAGCTCCGAGACTTGAGTGACGGCCAGAGAGATACCTTCTCCTCAGAGGACAGAAAATTGTTTGGCACCTGGCCATCCTATGAATCTTTCCAAATGAAGCCTTTGATATCTCGGAGCTGGTTGTAGTCTAAGGCTCTGATCCAACAGAGGTCTAAGTCATACAGCACCATAAATCACAGAAATGCAGGGCTGGAAGAGATGTCAGGAGAATACCTTCTCCACCCCACGCACAGAGGCAAGATAACTATATCTTAGCCTCTCCTGGCAGGTGTATGTCTGATCTGTCCTTAAAAATCTCTAATCTCAAGAGTAACAATTCTTTCTAGGCATTCTCCTCCAGTCCTGGAATTTCCTAAAAGTAAAAGATGTTTTCTAATGCCTAACCTAATTCACCTTTGCCATAAATTAAACCAGTTCTTCCCATATCCTTATGGGCACAATTCATCATAGTCTTTCACAGTAATGTTTTAAGTACTGGAAGTTTTTCATTATGTCCCATCTCACAATCCCTTTTTTTCTAGATTAAAAAAAGCAACAAAAACATTTCGTCGTAGGTCAGGTTTTCCAAACTTCTCATCATCCTTGTTGGTCTCCTCTGGCTCTTTTCCAATTAGTCTCCATCTTTCTTCAGGTGCTTGGCCCCAAAGCAGACACAGTGCTCCAGTAGAGACCTCACCCACACGGAGCAAAGCTGAAAAATTACCTCCTGTGGATTACACAACACATCTGTTATTAAATGCCAGTACAAGACCGACTGTGGGGTTTTTCCACTTTCTTTACAACATCCTATTGTTAGGTTATTATTTCAAGAATTGTCAGTCCTTACAGACCCATCATCAGCTTCACCTCCTGCCCTTTAGTACTGCCTGAATGTGGTGCTAAATCAAGACCTAAATTGTAAGTAAACCCATGGAAATGAATGGTGTAATTGCAGCAGCAAAAATGGTGTAATAAAAGCAGCAAGGAGCAATGTCGGGACCAAGTCATAGACTGAGTATCAGTGTACTCAGGCTTCAGAGAGCTAATATGTTTATTATGTATTGATTTTGCTTTTGGTAAAAATCTATAAAGTTCTTACATTCCTAAATATGGCTGTTAAGTTCCTGTTTGCACTGCTGTATCAGTCAACACCGACAGTTGGATGTATACTTCCTCCATCTCTGATTTCACATTACTTTTTTTTGTTTTATGAAAAATTCAAATAAGATCACTAAATGTTTGAATAAATTTAGTTCCTGGCCATAACTCTAACCGAGATTATGTGCATTAATATATTTATTCATGAGCAGGTGTCTCACCACTCTTTATGAGCATCTGTAGGAGCAGGATCCGAAACCTTGCCCCCATCTTGCACAGGGAGCGTTTAGAGGATGTATTTGTGGATCACTCAGGGGTATAGATATGCAGATAGTGACAGCAACCTAAAGAAACAGGCACCAAAGATTTGAAAACGTAGTTCCTGGTTTTGACTTACAATGTTTTCCTCTCCTAGTCATACCTAGTGTACTAGGTATTTGATACACAGACAGCAGAGATGACGAATGCTCTGAGTGCGGACTACCTGAGATGATTCCTCCCCAGTTAAATTCTGTAAGAAGCAGCTGCCCCTTAGCCAGTGAATGTTTGCTTATTCCAGTTTCTTGAAGTAATATCTGGCTGTCTAGTGATTCAATAAATATTGTTCTGTAACTGCTTCCATCTCAGTCAGTTTGCTTCAAAATAAGATTTTTATAAATCTTGGTAATGCAGGGAGTGCACCCAAAAATATTTGGGTACATTTTTTTCCCCGCATAAAATATGCTTTCTAAGCTACTCAACAAAAAAGCTTACAAAAGACACAGGGAGGTCTTTGTGAGTGCTATGGAAAACATATCAGAAAAAAAAAATCCTTTGTCTTTGTTATTAGATTCATTTCACTTGTCCCAACAGAGCAAAAGTAAAGCATAGATCTAGGAAAGCCCAGACAGATAAGAGGAGTGAATGCATCTAGACTCTTCAGTTAGACCAAGGAAGGAGAAGTTTTGTAAATCTGGCCAAGAGGAGGTCACTGGTGACCCTGAATATTTAGACATATGACTCATATATAAAAGCAGCATCAAAAACCAAATGATTAATCATCTGTTGGCGTCTCTACTCTCTCTCCCCTGGCTAAAAAAAAAAAAAAAAAAAAAAAAAAAAAGGCCTTGGAGTGATTTTTTTTCCCCCTCACATTAAATTCTTCTATTAATCTACAGTAAAGCACCAGGCTTGGACTAGGACGAACGGATAGCTTCTAGTTTACAGTAGCATATAGTAAAAGGGGTCCCTGGCAGTTGAAAAAAGAGTACAGGATTCCCTTTGCTGCTTCACCATTTTATCAAGTGCTGGCGGCCTCTGAGAAACTGAGTTTTCATGCACCCAGCATGGGGGCAGAACAGGGATAGAACTGATCTCAAGCAGAGAAGGTCCCGTAGGAGTAATCGCGACAAGGAAAAAAGCTTGGGACTAAGCTATTTTTAAACTGTTCTCTTCAAAGGCCCAAGAAAGAGGTTATCCGGGCTCCACACAATGAGCGTGTAGCTGGCTCAGAGGCATCAGGCCACAGCACTACTGGATTTGTCAGAGGCAAAGGATCAGAAGACCAGAAGAGGTTCTCTAGTTTAACAGCATTACTTAAGTATCTCAACTCATGAAATTCACCCTGGAGATCAAACACTGATGTCCTTGTTCCTGTGCAGAGTGTAGATTTGATCTGAAAGTCTGTGTGATCGCTAAGCAAACACCTCAGAACTGTTGTAGGGCGGATTTTTTTCTAGTATCTGGGATAACCTTCCTCAGCCGACACTTGCAAGCTGGGAAGTTCAGCACCATAAATCACGGAGGAGCCACAAGTATTTGTGAGTTTCTCTGAAAGCAAAGCCGTGGTGGAATGGTTCAGCACTACTGACTTGGTAGCTCTCCCCCAGTCACTACTGATCAAAGCCACGGCCTTTTGGAAAAATCCAAAGAAAAATCATTGTATCGTGATACTGTCCATCAGCCCTGCCCCTTACTGTAACAGAAATTTGCAACTACCTATGAATGCCATTAATTTGTTCAGGAGGAAGTCTGAAAGTTCTCTTGAAAATAGACTAACCCAAACATGGCACACTGTTAAAAGAAAAAGCTAGCGCATTAGTCATTCAATTGTTTCTGCTGGAAAAAGTGTAGATGCAGTACCTCTGGCAAATAAGATAAATGACGCACGTAAGGTCTGCCTTAAGACACAGCAAAGTCAAAGGCTTTCAGGGCTCTGGCAGGCTTTGGATAAAGTCCTCGCGCTGCTCCACACACAGCAGGGGAATAGCTGGAGTCCCTGCTGTGCACTGCCGTTTACTGTGCCTGTCTCATTCAGTCACTTACAGCTGCCTCCCTCTAGCCATGGAAAACTTTGACCCCATCAGTCTAAAGACCACATCACGATGTTTCACCACATCTTGGATATAATACGCTCCCTCATTTATTATTGTGACTTAGATTAAAGACATCTAATCCCCTTGGATCTTGTGGGAGTTTCTGTTAAAAAGGGATGAAGCATCAATGTTTCCTTACTTTTTTTTTTTTCTGAAGACACATATCCATCCGCTTGTGAGTATTTTATTTACTTTTAGTTTGTCTGGGGAGTTTGTTTGTTTCCAGGGGAATACTAAGCAAGAAAGTAATAGTCATTTACCAGCCCATTCTCACAAGTGCTGTTACATCCGTAATTGTACCAAGTAATCTGCCTGTACCACCACAGGACAGTGATCCTAAATGTATGCAATAATGAAATTTGTTGCTACTGATACATTCATGGTATTTGTGATAATAAGGTTAATCTGCACACGGTTAATACCAGCTTTTGCAAATCAGTTTTCTTGTACTTTGCAACATCTGTTCTCATGGTCTAGTTGGAGTCTAGTTGGAGGTCAGTGACGAGTGGTGTTCCCCAGGGGTCAGTACTGGGTCCAGTCCTCTTCAATATATTCATCAATGACCTGGACGAGGGGATAGAGTGCACCCTCAGCAAGTTCGCTGATGACACAAAGCTGGGGGGGTGGCTGACACACCGGAAGGCTGTGCCACCATACAGAGAGACCTGGACAGGTTGGAGACCTGGGCAAAGAGGAACCTTATGAAATTCAATAAGGGCAAGTGTCGGGTGCTGCACCTGGGGAGGAACAACCCCCTGCACCAGGACAGGTTGGGGGCTGACCTGCTGGAGAGCAGCTCAGCTGAAAGAGACCTGGGAGTCCTGGTGGACAACAGGATGACCATGAGCCAGCAATGTGCCCTCGTGGCCAAAAAGGCCAATGGCATCCGGGGGTGCATCAAGAAGAGTGTGGCCAGCAGGTCAAGGGAGGTTATCCTTATCCTCCCCCTCTACTCTGCCTTGGTGAGGCCGCACCTGGAGTACTGTGTCCAGTTCTGGGCTCCCCAGATCAAGAGGGACAGGGAACTGCTGGAGAGGGTGCAGCAGAGAGCTACCAAGATGATTTGGGGACTGGAACACCTCTCTTATGAAGAAAGGCTGAGGGACTTGGGTCTCTTCAGTCTGGAAAAAAGATGGCTGAGGGGGGACCTTATCAACATTTATAAATACTTAAAGGGTGGGTGTCAGGAGGATGGGGCGAGGATCTTTTCAGTGGTGCCCAGGGACAGGACAAGAGGAAATGGGCACAAACTTGAGCATAGGAAGTTCCACCTGAACATGAGGAGGAACTTCTTTACTTTGAGGGTGGCAGAGCACTGGCACAGGCTGCCCAGAGAGGTGGTGGAGTCTCCAACTCTGGAGACATTCAAAACCTGCCTGGACGCGTTCCTGTGCAACCTGCTCTAGGTGACCCTGGTCTGGCAGGGGGCTTGGACTAGATGATCTCCAGAGGTCCCTTCCAACCCTATGGTTCTACGATTCTATGATTCTATGGTGTCCCCACTTCTACCCCATCTCTGTTTTCCCTAAGGTAGGACAGTGCTCAGTGTGTGGCTGCTCAGCAATGCTGCTGCACATGCAGTCCCAGGAAGGGGAAGGGGATTTTACTAGATTGAGGAGCTGAAGCCTAGGAGACTAAGGAAGAAGAAGTCTTTCTGCCCCCAGCATCCTCCACAAGCTGTCCCACGTCCATCATGATCTGGGAACTGGGGGACAATGGAGAGACGCTGACCTGTCCTGCCTCTATCAGTCTCTTGGGTGCCATTGATCCCTTATCCAAAATTTTCAAGAGTGTTATGGTACCTGGTGATATTGTGATGCCTTCATCAAGCATCAGTACTGTGATTCATACCTCCTCCACAGGAACATAGATGTGAACACCAGGAGTCTGAAGAGAGTTAAAAAAAATTTGTTCTCATGACCATGTGTGAGCTCAGGTGACTCTCTGGAAGCTGAGCTGCTTTCCTTGAGGGGGAGACTTCACACAAACCCCTCCTATACATGTGGTGGTCCAGCAGTGGGACTTCTCTGAGTTTCTTCTATCTTTCATCCAGGGAGGATGGAGATCAGTCATCACTAATAACAGACTAATTGGACTCAAGTGTCACTTCATCATGTTGAGCATCTTTAGCAGGGCAGTAATGCTGTGACCAGCCAGTTCAGCCACTGAATTTCCAGCAGGTAGCAAAGTTTTGGGGTCATTTACAAGTTTGGCCTAGTCACCCCAGCATGGAAGACTTCATTTATACTGCACAATGTAGCTTTCTATTTCAAATGACTTACGAAGAGCATATTGTAGTGCATATTTGAAAGGGTATGTTCACCATAGATGTTGTTTATCAACATTTCTCCATTCCTGTCAGCTTTTTATCTCCTCCTTGCAATTAAATTGACAATCAAGAAAGACAAAGAGTACTTTAATTTATGGGTCTACTGTAAACAGTAAGGCGAAGATTTCCAAAACAAGAAGATTCAAGTCTGACCCATTTACCTGTCAAATTACTATTTTCAAACTGCCATTTTCCCACTGCACTTTGTTGCAACTGAAAGATGCCAAAACAGCTGTTTTCTGTTATATATAGTTATTCCGTTCCAACACTTTTTTTTATGATGAACACAGAAAAATAATTTTCACAAAGTCCGTATACATCAGGAAACACTGTGTTTTTAACTCCAGGTGAAAAAAAATTAATGTTCTCCTTCCACATTTTCAGATAATTCAGCCAAGCTACCGTCCCTGCGTAGCTGGTCTGTCACTGGTTCTTTTTATTTCTACTCAACAGCCCCCACAAATTAATCAGGAAGGTTGTTTCTTTCCAACCTTTTTATGAAGAGAGTGCGATGTGAAACCCAAAGCACCCATCTCCTCAGTGAAGGTGGTGTCAGCTCACTCCAGACCGTCTCAGACACAAGGCACTTCCCTCCTTCGGTTCTTCAAGAGGCTGAGTCCAGTCCCACCATTCTCCAAGAGCCTCCCAATTCTCTGTTGGCTCAGTCCTTAACTGAAAAGCATGGCCCCAGAAACCAGAACAGATCAGGTAGGATAACAAGGTCAGAAGCAAGTATAACTCCACTAAACCAGAGGTTAAGATGGTGATTGAAGTCTTCTACTTTTAAAGCTTTAATCTGAAGGAAAACTGTGTAATGACATCTTGCGTGCCTGGCTAACACTGCATACAGCCTGGTTTATGTTACTACTCAAAGCATGAATCATATAAGTGACACCCTTACACTGAAGTGTTTACCTCATCACACATTAGTTTACTTTTACAGGGCTGGAAATTAATTTTGGCACCGATGATGCTGTATTTTGCAAGAGTATAGCTTGAAAATGTACATATTAATTGCAAGAAGATTTAGCAGACAAAAAAGCCTGAAAAACAGTCTCTCAAAACAGAAAAGCAAATACTGATCCTGATTGATAGCTCAGATAACCTCTCTTAATACAATGGTAAGATGTTTTATGTTTGCATTTCAGGTATCTAGATACATGCCCCTCAATGGAGATCCCATATCTTCTTTACTCTTGCTATAGGAGATCTCATCCAAAGTCCAGAACAGTCAGTGTAAAACCTTTCACCACCTTTGCAAACGCCTCAGCTAAGCAGCTAGATGGAGTGAGGGACTGCTATATTTATTTCAGCTGTAGTCCCCTTGGTGGAACACTGAGAGCTACAACAATGAGGCTCACAGTGGCTGTTCCGAGTCCCGTCCTTCGGCATGGCTTCTTTCACCATCACACCAGCGCGCGAGGAGGCCCAGCCTTGCACAGCCTTTGCACACCAAGAGAGGAGGCTCTCCCACAAAGTAGTGACCCTTCACAGCCTTCTTGAAAGAAACGGGTCAACACAGAAGGACACAGCCCAGAGATTCAAGTTTGGGAGAAGGAGGTGGCACTACAATGGGGCAGGGAAGTGGCACTGCAAAGATTTTTGTTAAACCCTGCTCCCCAGGAATACGAGTCTGAAATAGCACGCAAGTTTACGGTGTGATGAAGGAGAGTGGGAAAGTTATCTGGGAAAGGCTTTGGAACATGTGAAAGCAGAGGGCTGTTACAGCTGCGAAGGTAACTGGAAATTTGGACAAGATACAGCAGGAGCGTGCTTGAATAACATGATATCATTTTTTGATAAGATGGATAGAGGAATACGAGTCAGCCAAACCTCTCTGGACATCTGTATGGTATCACATGGGAATTATTAACTAAAACTGCAAAAATAGGAATCAGCACAGAAATGGTTAGCAGATGAGGACATTGTTGGGGAGATGAACAAAGAATTATCCTGCAAAGTAATCTAATGAACTGGGGCAGCTTTCTCAGGAATAAGGCTAAGCATCAATTGAATGTGGTCACTAACAGAGAAAATGGGAACGTCTGGTAGTATTTATTGATGTAAAAAAGCTGGGCCGTTATCGGTATAGAGAAGACTTGTGATGCCATATGGGTGAAACCTAATGACCTAGAGGGCCAGACTAACGAAACAGAACAAAGTTTAATAATTTGCAAAATCCAAGACCATACACATGGCAACAAGTTAACCAGGCTTTTGCGATCATCAGTCCTGCCAGCTGAAAACAACTGTGGAAGAAGACCTCTGTATACATGTTGTGTGACAACCCAGAGCTCTGACCTGTCTCTTGCCACTCAGCTTCCAAAGCCAAACTGGCCACGGGAGGGGAAAAGGTAGGTGCAGGATGGTGCAGGAGAGGGATTTCCAAAAAAGACAGGTGAAGAGTAGCACCCACTGGACAAGGGACAGCCCTGGGGAGACCTCACAGGGTTGCTGCATACAGCTTTCCTCAGCCACTTTTACGTTGAAGAAATAGATTAAGTGAACGTGAAGCAGGTGCTGACCGTGGGATTCCTGGGGAGGCCGTTTTAAGACACCAGACTAGGTAAGTCTGGCTTTTCAAGCAAAGGAACGCCAAGGCTGAGAACAGACATGGCTGTCCTTTGTAAATGCAGTACTAGAGTAAAAAGCAGAGAGGGGAAAACAGCAGCTTGAGACAAACACAAATCTCAAATGAGTATAAACAAGCCATAACTACCCTTACTCTGGAAATCATGGACATGTTCATCACTGCTAGGGGAGTTCTGTGCTGAAGCAGTCTCCAAATAGCAGCAATGAAGACAAGGAGTCTCCCTGCTTCCTGGACAGACCTGGGTAAGGGCTTGGACACAGTCATATGATGGTTGTAGATGAGAGGATGGACTTTCAGGACCCAGCAAGTTTTTTCCAGGCCCACTTGAGGTGGGGAGGAAGTGCCAAGAAGTCAGCAAAAGTCGGAAAGATATGGATGACACGTGCTGACAGAAGGGAAAATGGAAGGAAAGACCATTAAAATACAGGGAGGAAGCCCTGGGGGAGCGTGGTTGTCTATAAGCATCTATAAGCAGTACTATTTGCTTGTGAGAGTCTATGCACATACAGCTACAGCCATAATTAAACCCCACACTCTTTATCGCTCAATTTTGAAATCCCTATTAAGTCAAAATATCTAACGAGACAATTAAAAAATAGTCTTTCTTTCCTCCTCTGTTAATGACATGGGAACAGAAGTGACCCTACCTGTGCCAGTGTGCATCATGGCGAGTGCGCACCCTCGCTGTGCAGCGCAGAGCCTGCGGGACGGTACTGGATCCCGGCATCACTTCCCTCCTGTAGGTAGCAGGCATCCCTCAGCACAGTCATCTGCAGTTCATCATCTCTCCGAAGAGGAAACAGAGCATTATGCTATGGCGAATTACAAAATGTCCCTAAGCGTCTTGTGTAAAGGAGCAGAGAGTGAATACAAATTGACTGCAAAGGAAATAAGTCCCAGAGAAAGTACAAAAGCAACAATGCTGAATTTATTAAACTTGACCCCCTTTCTTTTTTTCAGTTTACAAAAATTTCAAAAATCTCCAGGAAAATGTAATGGGCCAGACTGCATTTGTTCCACTTGGATAATGAGCTTCCTGAAAACCCCACAAAATAGCACGGAATGCAGCTCTGGCTTTGCAGGAAAAAGTCATCACTGGTTGCTAAAGAAATCACTAAGCTACCTGTGCCCAGTGCTTCAGTGTTTTGCCTCAAGTCTGCGTTGTCGAGGAAGAAGGGTAGGAGCAGAGCTGCCTGCCAGATTACTCATTGCTGGCCAGAGGATGGGAATCAGTGTTTGCAATTCTACACTGTGCTGAAAGAAGGTATTTGTTGAACCGAAATAAAAGGTTAACTGCCAAGGACGATGATTTTTTTTTTCAGGATATTTGTACAAAGTAGATCATAGTCTAGGTCTGAATCTGAAAATAGTCATCGATGCAATGAGTTTAATAGGTCTAGCAGCAGCTGATCAGTTTGTGGGCCTGGGCTGATTATGCACAAGTTTTAAACCCAAACTCAGAGTAATTGTGTAAGTTTCTTGGTCAGACCTAACTGTGAGGTAAGAATTGGCTATGGTGGCAAACCTGTACAGAGAAATGCACATTGAAGTGGAATCCAAACTGTACGTGGCTCTTCCATGTTATCAAGCCTTACTTTGGCAGGATTTTCCTCTGGATAAAAGCTCGGGTTCCTGTATGCCATCTCTGCCCTGCCAGCTTCTGCAGTGCCACGGGCACGGTGCTCGCAGGGGCTGGAAGGACAGGCAGGGACCTGCAGAGATGTGATGGGAATATCGCTGTTTGACATAACAAACCAGCTTAAATGGGGAGAGGGCTATAGTGAGGGAGGAGGGAAGAATCCACTTGTTGCAAGCCCGTCTCACAGGGAGACACACAATTTTTCCTATAGTACAGGATTACGGTGAGTAGGGAACAACTACCCATGGTATGTGGTGAGCAGGCACCACTGATGGGGTGGCAGCCGTGTGGCACCGGGCTCCGGGCGGCCACCTCGCACAGCAGCTGGACACTGCCCTCATCGCCTTTATGCTGAGAGGGGAGCAGGATTTCATCTAGATCTACCTTCTGGTGAGAAACAATGTGCCAGCCTTGCCACGACAGACTATATAATAAGCCATAATTACGTGCCTGTGATTCATCACATGACGTACCGCCTGTGCCAAACACCTTGGCAGCAGGGCCAGCTACCAAGGAGCGAAGATTCGGCGGCTATGAGATCAAACAAAAAAATGAGTGCAATGTATCATCCAAAATTGTGAAGTTTTAAATTTCTTTTCTTTGTGTGGTCTCAGAAAAGAATAGGACTGGCTGGCTGTCCGTGCAGGACAGTTGTTATTGTTTGTTTATTGAAATCCTATGGATCATTATTTAAAGTGGGCTGGCTTAACAAACAAACAAACGAACGAACAAACAAAAGATTCTGTATTTGTAACTTTTAGTTTCCAGAATGGTTTACATTTTGCTGTTTTTTCCACCTTTTCTTTCTGTCTTTGGCAAGGGAAAACAAAGTTTATGGGGAGGATGGCAGGAGAAGGCAAAAATAGAAAAAAAGACCTTGTCTGCTGAAATTCAAAAGGCAAACCAAGGTTGCATTTTTCATATGGCTGTTTCTTTGGAAGAATTGAACACTGAGATTTCAAGAAAATGGCTGATTTCCACTGAGAAAAAAGGACTGGGGTTTTTTCCTTTTGAAAAATTTTAATTGGCTTCATCAAGTACTTCTTGAAGAGGTAACTAGAGAAACATAAAAAACACATGCTTTCCAGTTCATATTTACAGTGACCTCTCTAAAACTCATGCACCGATGTAAGACTGTCTAATGCAGCAGTGCCTGGGGACAGGATGGAAGCGCGTATTGGTGTGTACCTTAATCCCAGGAGGAAAATATCTCCTTCAATATTTTTCGCATTTACTCAAAAATACCTAAACCCGCCTTGATTCTTTGCACGCCATGCACGCCAAGAAGGGAGCCAAGAACTCAAGGATATTCTTTTCTTCTCTCTAAACATCACATTTCCCCACTCAAAAGGAAAAAAAAAAAATCCCACCAGTTTGACAGACTTCCAGGAAGCATTGGGATTAATTTATTTATTGCCAGGGTCCAAGCTCTGTTTCTTTAGGCACTGGCAAGAAAGGGGCTATTTTACATCCCTATTTACATAACTAATGAATATAGGAGACTGCTTAGCAACCTTTCATCAAGCAACATGAGACTCACCTTCCTGAAAACAGACTCACCAAGATGCAGTGCAATCATTTAGCTCTGTTTTAGTATGTGTTAATAGGGGAAATTATGACTTTACTTCATGGTACACAGACATATTTTTTTCCATGTTTTCTAAAGGTTTCTTTTTTTTTTAAAGGTATATTTCTATTTAATGTTAACGATCTGTTTTCCCCCTTTCTACTCAAGAAGGCTTTTATCTGTTATTTCCTCATAAAAAGCTTATTATGCTAAGAGTATTCTAAAACACGTTGCATTTTCCCCGTTCTGTTTCATCAACAAGGAGCTCTTAGATAATGGCAGAAGTGGTTTGGCTTGGGGGAAAGGAGGCAGAGATCAAATGCAAGAAAGAAATTATACAGACAGGCTCAAAGAAATTGCATTAAAGTGAACTCAGATATCACAGCTGTCATCTCAAAGCCTACCCCATTGAAGGCATGAAGCAGCAGCCACCTCTTTCTCTAGAAGGCTTAATCCAGAGGTGGCTCATATGCAGAGGACGGCGTCCTGTCACCCCAAGCACGACAACCAGTTTGCACCGTATTACACCTGCTTAGTATGAAACGGGGCCCACCTAAGCATGAGGCAAAAGCAGGGACAGAAAGAGGAGAACTTGGTGGCCTCCCATAACCTGACTGCAGCCACAGACAGGGAGGGCAGGCTGGGCTCAGGGCGGCGCTGCCTGGCACAGTGAGCTTGGTCTTGTAGGGAGCTGGTGGGCAGAGAGGGGAGCAACTGGTTTGGGCTTCTGCTCGCGGGCAAACCAGTCCCTCCCAAGACACTTTGGTAGCTGCTTGCTGTTTTACAGCTGCCCATGGTGGAACCCCAGCTCTCTTTCTACTGAAGTTCTAATTCAAAAGTGGTTCAAGCTGCTGGAGATGCACCTGGCTTTCCAGGCAAATCACTAAAACAGTTTCTTCACTTTAATTTTTCCCTTCCCCCTGAAGCCAGCAGGTGACATCTGGAAAACATACGAAACAAAGAGCAAATTGTCGTTTCAAAAGGATGAGTAACTCCACGCTGTCCGTGTGGGCGCTGCAGCCCCTCTGTCAGGCTGCCTGTGCTCCCGTGCCCCAGAGCCGGGAAGCTCTGCAGGAGCGGGGCCAGCATCCCGGCGGTGCACCGCTTCCCACCACAGAGATCTCAATACGCCTTCCATCAAAGGGAACGGGAACATCTTGATTCCCCCCCCAGAAAAAGAGCATCCTGTGGGATTTTGCTAAAACAAGTACAATTCAAGGTGCTGGGTGGCGTGACTCAATTCTAGAGAGGATGTTTGTGGTGTGAGAGGGAAGTCAGCGCATCGCTGCAGGATGCTGCTCTCAATATGTGGGCACAGCGTTCTGCTGAGAGCTGAAGGTAGTCCTGCCAACACCTTATAGCCGCAAGAGACCTTTCTCCACCTCATGGGGAACATGGACATCAGTGGCAGGAGGAGCACACTGCATGGTCTTTGCTGCCGACCCCGTCCCTCTGCATCCAGCCCTGCTGCTGGCCTGGGGCTCCGCACCGGTGCCTGCCTGAGAGACCTCAAGTATCACAGCTCTGTGCCTGCCTGCTTCGCTGCACAGGACTGAAATGCAGATCTGCATGCTCAAATGCACAGGGGTGAAAGGAAAGGGATTTAAAAACACGAAAGTGTGAGACACGTGAGCAGGCAGGAGATTCACAAGTCCTTCCTCCTGGGTCTCTGTGTCACACATCCACACAAGCTGTGCTGCTTGCCTGCATTTCATCAGGCATACCTGCAGTCTCACCAGTACAGTGCTTTCTTTTTCTCTGCCAACTCTTTGCACACTGCTAAATCAGCTTTTCTCTTTGCTCATCTTTTCTCTTCCCATGTCCACCAGCCTGGGACTGGCAGGAAGAGGATTCCTCGCTGCTCCATCACCACCAGTCTCCATCCAACTCAGGTAGATCACTGCCTTCTTGTGACCCGGTGAAATGCGGCATGGAACACCCTTTTGCTCCACAGACATAGTAGCAGGGTAAAAAAAAGAAAAAAAAAATTACCGCAGATGCTCAGGGTCTGCAGCAATAAGTGCCATACATACACTGGAGATATTTTGGTCCACAAGAGGTGCTGCAGAGGTGTAGGATTGTTTTATTACCTGAAGAAAATTTAGCGTATGTGACATGGAGGCATGTAGTTTCCCCTTTCCAGTGGCACTTGTGTGCAGCCCAGTAGGCTTAGCCTGTCTGTGCAGGCTGCACCCAGCAGAGGTGATGCCAGCTGCCCCAAGTAGGCAGCGCCCCTCTTCACAGTCAGCTCCTGCCCTTCCGGGGCTTGCAGATAAGGAACATCAAAAGCAGCGTGGCCAGCAGGTCAAGGGAGGTGATTCTGCCCCTCTACTCTGCTCTGGTGAGACCCCACCTGGAGTACTGCGTCCAGCTCTGGAGTCCTCAACACAAGAAGGACATGGACCTGTTGGAGTGGGTCCAGAGGAGTGCCACGAAGATGATCCGAGGGCTGGAGCACCTCTCCTGTGAAGACAGGCTGAGAGAGCCAGGGTTGTTCAGCTTGGAGAAGAGAAGATTCTGGGGAGACCTTATAGCAGCCTTCCAGTACCTAAAGGGGGCCTACAGGAGAGATGGGGAGGGACTCTTTATCAGGGAGTGTAATGATAGGACAAGGGGTAATGGCCTCAAACTGAAAGAGGGTAGATTTAGATTGGATATCAGGAAGAAATTCTTTGCTGTGAAGGTGGTGTGGCACTGGAACAGGTTGCCCAGAGAAGCTGTGGATGTCCCATCCCTGGAAGTGTTCAAGACCAGGCTGGATGAGGCTTTGAGCAACCTGGTCGAGTGGGAGGTGTCCCTGCCTATGGCAGGAGGGTTAGAACTAGATGATCTTTAAGGTCCCTTCCAACCCGAACCATTTTTTGATTCTCTGATTCTGTGAGATGCACAGCATAACATCATCTGGTCCCTACATTCCCCATAGCTCACTGTGCAGGTGAATCTAAGCAGCCCAATGCTTTAGGTGTAAAACTGGGGCAGGCACAAGTACTGTGTGGCCCTCCCTGTGTTTGCCCAGTGGGGAAGAGGCAGGCGGGGAACCCACTTCTCTCATGTTTTAGCCTGCCAGTCTAAGCAATTTGCTTCTAGGGGAATGGGCGCATGACCAGGAGCAGACCAGGGTCCCAGATTTTGCTGCATTTTGGCCCCTGTGGGGGGGGGGGGGATATGACCTTGGGTACAGTGCTTGGGCTCATGTGGCTGGCCAGCTTCCAGACCTGGGCCAGCACTCATCCTCCTGGCTGGGAGCAGGAGCTCAGGAGCGTGAGTCTGGCTACCATCCCTGTGGTAACATGTCCCCTGCCTGCTGGACTTTAGAAACGTGTTTGATAAAAAGTCCCAGACTCCAAGACTGCAGCAAGAGCAGGGATGAGACAGGACCTGCCTGAGCCACAAGACCCTCATCATTTTTGGCACATACTGAAGTGCAAAAAACCCCATGCTATGCCTAGGAACTCATAAAAAATAAATCAACTTAGTCTTACTGTAAATGTGTTATAAACTTTACGCAAAAGGTTAACAGGAAAGTTATTTAAACTTTGCAGAGGCATGCTGGCTTTGACTTGTCTGAGTGACAACGGAAAGGGAGGATGAGGAACATCTAACACTATTCTACTACAGACTTAAAAAAAACATTAAAGTAACATCCACAGCCAGGAATTTTAAAACAATGCATAATATTCTGTGGTAAAAACTTACAGTAATAATTAAATCACATTTTCTTTCAACACAGCTGGTATTGAGCTCAAAGTCAAATTCATGTCAGCAAATGGTCTAATGAGTGACATTACACTGGTTGTGTAATGACACATAGGAGGACTGCTACTGGTAGTCCAACAGAGCCTGAGCCATTCCAGCATGCGGAAGGATTAGATGATGCTGGGATGTCCCGCTCAGTCCTTCATCCCCAGACAGGGATCTTGCTTTTGTCCAGAGCTGCGGGAGGTAGAGTAGGTGTGATCAGCAGGAGGCAGAAGGAGGCACAGGTGGCTCTGTGATGGAGATAAGGAATAGCTGTCATGTGGGAGAAAAAACATATCTTTGCCATGTATGTGGAGGTTTTTCTCCCAAAGGACATGGCATATTGAAAAATAAGGAAACTAGACGCAAAAAAAACCATAGCAATTTTGAGGGAACCCTCAGTCTCTTCAGCAGGCAATGGGAAACTGGTGAAGGAGAAATGGGTGAGAGGTCTGACTGGTGGGAAGAAGAGTGGCTGGGAGGTGTGTGGGGGCCAGAGGCAGTGAGGGTGCGCAAGGCAAGAGGTACAGGCAGGTACATCAGAGATTCAAGAAGCAGGAGGCAAACAGCCGGAGACTATTTTTCTTTGAACCATCATGTCCCAAGGGTTTCCTCTTGCTTGTTTCCTCCTCCAAACTCACGATGAGAATGCTTTAAGTAGCTGAGAATAGAGACAGAAAATCGAGAGGATCCATGTGAGAGACCTCCGAGGTAGACCAAAGATGTATATGCCTGGAAAGCGATCTCCTGAGGCTGTTGCCAAACAATACCGTGTATACAGTATGAAACACTCTTACCTGCATTCTGGGAAACTTTCAGAAGTACATTAAACATGATCAGTGCTTTCCTCTGTTGATAAATCAACAACAACAAAAAATGGCATGATGATTAATTTGACTAGCTTGGTTTGTTTCATATGTGGTCTTCCAGAATGCCAGCTGCACAGATGCTGAGGCAAAATCCAACTAAAACTTTTTTTCTCCTTGGGATGCAAGGGAGACCACAGACTCAGATTCAAACCTCCGGTTTCCCTTCAGGCTTTGGTTCTGAACTGGATCCCCAAAACTCTGGGGGAGCGTCTAGCCTGCAGTCACATCTGCTGTGGTAAGGTTTGGTTCAGGGAGTAAGAAACATGGAAAATCTCAACAAGGTTTTGTAAATTCTCATCCCTTTCTGGACCCTGGTTTTGTTCAGGCTTACCTTAGGCCAGACCCAGCTCTGAAGACTGGCACCACAGTGCAGAATACACCAGGGAGACACAGCATCTGCTTTCCCTGAACATCTCCTTAGGAAAAGATAAGTATTGCTAGAAGTCAAAACCTGCCCATTTTTATACAACTGCTGTCTGAGTACAGTGCATCCCATCCCCTGTCACCGAGCTGATAGCCCGGTATGGAGAATGTTATCTCGCTTTAGCTCTGATGCATCTCTATAACAATTCTAAAAACTGGAGATGGTCATTCTACTGAGCAGAGGAAAATCATCCCTACTAACAGTGAAGCTGTCCAAACAAAAATTAATTTCCTGAGCTGGCATGTCTTGCCCAATTAATCTTGTGGCAGTCTGGCCAAAGTCAGACTGCATTTGCTCTTTGTTTATTTTCATCCAGAACTACACTTGTTGGAGCAAACTTGCTTACTTGGCCATCACAACAACTTCTCGGGAAATGGGATTGTAGGAATTTCAGAAAACTGAGTTGAAAGTATATCTCTGAGCTGTCCCATAGCCGGTTTCTTCCTTCTTTAGCATAAAGGGATGGCAATATAATCATGTGAAGAAGTAGTTTTACTTACTTGGGCAGGACAAGTTTATAGCCATGGTTTCTAAATGGTGCCTAAATAGACAACCTGTCCAATGCTCTTTTTACATCTTCTTGGCTGACATATGAAGCTTGGAGCCAGGATTTCCAGTTAGCCAGAAATGGTGCTCAGAGTTGTTCCAAATGAAACTCTTACTGCAATATTTTGAAGCCATCTGTGCAGCTTCTGACCAACCAAACTCCCTGGAGGGCAGGCTATGGGCATGGTATGATGATAACCCAATGCTTTCTATTCGCTGCCTGTGACTTCAGCTAAAAACACTGCAGCATTACACATCCTATGGCGTGTCCACAGAAACTTGCTGTGCCAGCAAGAGGTAACAGCCTGGAAAGCAGCTCTACCTCATGAAAATCACAGACCTGTTGCTGTGACATCCTATGAGTTCATATCCCCAGAAGGGAATAAATGAAACCATCAGATTAAATGGGGAATGCCTTCACTTTTCCGAGAGTCTCATCCATACCTGTAAAGTCTTTATACTGAGTAACTGCAGGCTAAGCCAGTAGCTGTGTTGTACACATGCCATATTTCCTCAACCATCTTCATCGTAAGACCCTCTTGCAGCTTAATCAGAAGTTTACCTGTATTTAAACCCTTTGGCCAAGATTTGCATTCTGTGAAGATGGTTGATCTCATCATGGACTTTGGGCAACTAACCAGGTTAAGCCTTGGGTAATGGAGGGAAACAGGGATGTATGAGAGGCTGAGAAGCCCCACTCAGACACAGCTGCCTATGATCCCTGGGACCTGTCCTCCTTTGGTGTCCCTGTTTCAGGGCTGAGGAGCAGGTGCAGGTCCTGCAGCTGCTGTTCCTGAGTGCTAATGGCTGCAGGGAGGCTCCAGACCACGGCAGCAGCGTGTAGTTTTAGGGGTCCCCCAGGATGGGGAGGGATTGGCAGGCAAAGAGTAGGAACAAACTCCATGGTTTGAATGCAAAAGTGGGGAAACAGTGAAAGGAACAAACTGTAAAAAAGAGATGAGGAGTAACTGGAAATGCGTGACTGACCACCTGAATCAGGAGATAGATTTGGGAGAGAGAGGGAAGAGAGAGGGAAGATAGGGGGAGAGGTGTATACTGTAAGTCAGTGCAGCTGTGGGGCAAGTTGGGGGGTCAGGTGAGAGCAGATAACCTGATAGGTAGAAAAAGAAACTTAAATTGGGAGTTGAGATGAGGGGAAGACTGAGATGTGGAAGAGAGGAAACGTCTGGAGCTGGCAGCAATGCAGGGGAGAGGTAGAGGCTTAGACTAAGAGAGTCTGGAGTCAGTGAAGAGATCCCGAGAGAGAGATGACCCTATCAAAGGCTCGAGGACGGTTGATGTGGCACAGGAAACCTTAAACATAGCTTTTCTTAACTATTTGAATGCTTGACTTACCATCTATGCTGTTGTTTCAGAGGAGAGTTCACATGTAATGATTGCACATGTGTTTTCAAGCACACCCAGCCCAGAAGACTTGATGAAGGGCTGACATTCATGTCTGGCTGGTGTGACTTTTGAGGGGGACAAACCACCAGGAAAGCAGGCCATCTCAGGTAAGTACCTTTGGCAAGTCTGTGACAGTCAGGCATGGAGCCCTGTGGACAGGAATGGAGCCCTCCTCAAGCCACCCAGACACCTATCAGTGCCTCCTTGTCACAATGATGAAGAACTGCTTCCCAGCTGGGTCACCCTACACAGTGACCACCCTGTCCATGAGCACAGCAAGGGGAGGGCTGTCATGGACTGCCTTTCCCTTTGCACCTGCAAAGAAAGAGATGGCCCAGGGGCTGCAGTGCAGCATCAGAGGTAGGTCTCCAGAGCCTGGCAGAGAGGACAAGATGAGGAACATGCATGCAGCGAGGCTAAGCTGTCAGATAGACCCTTTCTTGTTTCAGAAACCTCATGATAGATCTACAAGCTCAGAAGAGCCTTTCCCCACCACTGGGCCATTCCTCCAGAAGGCGTTGCTGCTTTTTCTGGTAACAAAACACAAGATGCCTGCCTGGTGCCTGTCTGGCTGCTTTGCTGGTGCCTGGCCAGGAGTGCACCCTGACTGCCTGTGGCTCTGCACCGCAGCACAGGCACTGCCTGCAGCCTGCTTTCTGCTGGCAAAGCCACCAGCCCTATCACCATAAGCCATCATCCCCCAGCCTTGTGCAGGCTGGGGATGGGATACCCTGTATCTCCGTGGTTTTTTTCCCAGGCTAAAGGAGCCGCTGGCTAGAGCAGCCTTATGGCCCTCCCAAGCCACTGGAAGGACTGCAGCCAGCCCCATACCATCCTCCAAGCAGGTCTCACACGTCTCACGGTGGCACATGGGGGCCTCCATGGGGCAAGGAATGTACACAAATCAGCCAACATGGTTGGTTGAGAGACTCATGAGACCTGGGTGCAGATGAGCAACCCAGGTGAGCTGGCAATGACTCCAAGATGATCATTCTCAATCCATGTGGCCACAGCTTCCCAGGAACTAGAACCTGACTCTTTCCTCCTGTTAACAGCTGGGTTCAGGTCAGGCGCATGCGAGGGACCAGCTCCCTGCACCAAGGTGGAAGAAGGGGTGGACATCTCTGCAGCTTGCCGCTGCTCATAGCTGCACAGGCAGCGATGTGGGGTGCCTCCTCATTGGTGCCACAGGTGATGCTTGTGTGGGTCAGTGTTTCAGGGCATCCTCCTTAGAAACCTGAAGGCAGCCCCAGCTAGAAAGGCCAAGCATCTAACTTCTCCCATTGCTTCTACAAACCCGGTTTGGCAGCACGTGATATGGGCTTTTCCCTCTTTTAACCACCCAGAGACATACTACCAGAAAGCCAGCATAAAGTAGACCCTCAGGCACACCTACCCCCCAGCCCCACATGCTGCTGCTGTTTTAGCAGTCTCTAAAAGCTCTTTCCAGGAGAGCGATGACTTTGCAGCAGCCAGACATGTCTCCCTGCCCACGGCGTGCCGGGCCAGCTGCTCTCCCGGCAGCACGCCCCACGGGGCAGAGCCAGTGAAGCCATCTGACTCACACATGAGTCGCCTGTCAAGAAACAGCTGGAGGCACTCAGCGGTGCTGGGGTGCTGGACGCAGATCCTCCTTGAGGCTGTGAAAGGCATACTCTGGGGTTTCATGGTGGGCCGTGTCCTTCGGAGCCAAAAGTCACGGGGTTCATGGCCAAACAGATGGACTTCACTGGGAGGAGGGGGAGGCCACCTGAGGAAGGGTAACAGGCGCCAACACCAAACATGTGTAGGGCTCCTTAGCAACGTGAGATTAGCCTAAACATGCCATTACACTGCAGACCTCTGGATATCCACACACTCTCCCTTACTCACACACACTAAGCCCTCCCTGGACTCCAGCATCTCCAGTGGCCTCCCTCCAGCAGCCTCCTGCACTGCTCCATCTTGCTCAGCAGAGGCCACGAGCCAAGTCCCGGCATCCCTTGCCACCTTCCCACACCAACTCACGTAATATCAAACACCAAATACACTTCAGCCTGCCCCTCTCTTTCACTCCGCAGTATTACAGGCTCCTCCACATCACTGATTTATGAGAGGAAGAAGAAAGTCTGAGCAGGGGTTTCTAAATGGATACAAGTACCACCAGCAATGCACAAACCATGTCACTGGGCTGATGGCTTGTGGACACCCAGGAACGGACACAGTCAGCAGTGTCTGCCACAACAGCATAGGAAGTTCCACCTAAACATGAGGAAGAACTTCTTTACTTTGAGGGTGGCAGAGCACTGGAACAGGCTGCCCAGAGAGGTGGTGGAGTCTCCAACTCTGGAGACATTCCAAACCTGCCTGGACACGTTCCTGTGCAACCTGCTCTGGGTGACCCTGCTCTGGCAGGGGGGTTGGACTAGATGATCTCCAGAGGTCCCTTCCAACCCTATGATTCTATGATTCTATGAACTGCCATTGATGCTGATGCTAATTCAGAAAAGCCTTATAGTGGCAAATGACTCCGTTAACACTGTCCTTTAACTGAGCCCCCAGCGCCACCTCTGTGGGTTTTCCTTCAGCTGCAGCCCTTTGCCAGAGCTCACCCATGCTTTCCAGCACTCCTGCATGTGTCCGGTGGGTGCATGCTGCCTGTCCCGCCTGAGAGGCCCATGGCAGAAACGTGGTGAGGAGCAAGCCAGAGAGCCTTCTCCTGGAAAACACAACCAGGAGCAGGGCCACGCGCAGCATTTGAGTCCTTCCCATATATAAAAGCCTCATCACGCTAGGCCTGCCATGCGCAGCAGAGCACTCTGTCTTCCTCTCAAAGATTTCTCCTTGGCTTGTTGCCTTTCATTGCAAAGCCATACCTCCTCTCTGGATTTCCTTTCACCATGCGTGCAAAGCTTGTCCTCTTGCTGTTACCTTCCCCAGCTGTGCCAATGCCCGTGGCAGTCTAACGCCGTCCTGTGTGCACAGGGGTATGTAAAACTGAGCAGGGATAGTGAAAAAAACCCCTCTCCCTCCCTATCTGTATCATGTGTTCAAAACCAAAATGGTCTCGAAGCGTTTCTTCTGGGTCCTGTCATCAGCATGTGCTCTTACGAGGTTGTAACCCAGCTGGTCTTGTTTCTGCTAGCTGCTCCCCGCTGTCATAATGTGACTGATGAGCAGAAAGAGCCAGACAGAAGAAAGAAAATAAAGAGCAAAGAGAGAAATGGGAGAGAAGGCAGAAGGAGAAAGGTGGAGAAAAAAACCCACCCTTATAATAGTGGAAAACAGGCTAAAAAGAAGAAAGAAAAGGCAGATGGTGATGAGCAAATAGAAAGAAAAAATAGAGAGGATAAAACGTGTAAAGCAACAGAAAACTGAGGAAGCAAAAAATGGAGTGAATGAGGAAATAAGAGCAGAGACAGTCCCCACCTTGAAGATATACATTACTATAGACACCCTTTTGACCAGCACACAGTAAATAGCTCTGTCATGAGATAGTCGACGCTGCCCTTTCTGCGGGACTGGGGCAGCCATTTGTCACAGGCAGGATCAAAAGTGCCCAAAGAGCCTTTTGAGGCAGCTATCCCAACAGGGTCGGAGGCGAAATCTCTTCTGCAAGCTGGAAAGGGTCGTTAAATCAGTTATCAGAAAATTGATCTGTTGCAAGTTCATGCTCAGTTCATTTGGCAGTAGTGCGTTTGTGTGCCCATGTCCTCCCTCACTGCCCTCGCCTGAGGAGCACAGATGGGCAGACAAGGGACTTCACAGCGCGCCAGCAATAAAGCTTTCTGCCTCCATGCGCCCTGGGAAAGCGGAGCCAAATCATGGCTACATGCAGAAATGTGTGCTCTCTTCCAATGTAGTTATCCAACTAGTTTTAAAGTTGGTCTCTTGGAAAATAAAAGGCTATTTGAACCCTGCTTTATATAATTTCTTTCATTGCTGACATGCAAATCTTACAATCAAAGCCCACGTTTAAGGAATACTAAATGAAAGCAATGCTGATACATTAAATATTAAATCAGAGGAAATGAGTAAAGCCCACTTTATCCTCCTTATAATCTTCTGAGCACACATACTACCAACCACATTCTGACTGAGTTATCCCCATGCAATACCACACGTGGAAGGACACTGCAGTCATGGATATGAGGGCAAGGAAGTTGTGCAAGGAAGTTTTTTGAGGGAGTTCACAGCAGTGGTGCTTTTGTCCCTGTGAGGACAATTACTCTGCTGAAGCACATGATTGCTGGCACACACTAGGCTTGCTAGATCAGAAAATGCTGGAGCCCTTCCATGGGCTCTTTGCTTTTGAGGCTTCAGCTTTCTGCGTTCAGGGTAACTAAATACATTGGGTTTTGGAAGGAGATTTTACTAATCTGCAAGACCTAGGGTAAGATTTTCCAAAAATTCCCAAGTGATTTAGAAACATTTTGAGCTTTCTAGCAGAGCGTGGGTTCCTGCACTGCCTGGACATGTTCTAAAGCACCACCACAAATCAGAAAATGCTCGCCAAGTTGCGCTCATCTGTACTTGGCAAACGGCCAGCAAAGAGCCAAGAGAGGAGGCACTAGGTGGGATGCTGGCCTCAGCATCACTGGTGTGTGGCGCCACAGGAGCATAACTGGGGGCAGAAAGCCAGCTCCTCGCCGCCTCCAGCTGATGCCAGGCAGTCAGTTCCTGCATTCAGCAAAAAATAAACTCAAATTCATAAAACATGATTTATGTTTGGGCCTGACATGAACATTGGAAACACTCTTGTTGCAGATTCTGTAGCCATGCTATTATGCAATAGTATTCAGCCTCGAGTTACAGTATATAATATAGGTACAGTATACAGGATATACAGATATCCCTATGCAGGTATCTGAATTGACTTCCTTAGAAGTGGCTTTCAGAGAGCAATGGGAACTTGCACCACACAAATCTGTGCCCCTGGGTGCCCACTCTTTACATGACGAACCAGACAGAACGTCGTTAGCATGGCTGTGCTGGAAGAACAAAGTCAGACTCTTTATGCCATTAATGAAAAGACACATAATCAAGCGATTAAGACATTTACAATATAAAGACTACTTCTGATCCATTAAGGCATTTTGGAGGTCTTGGTTTGAAGCACTACTTGAATCTTTCCCAAAACCAAAAAAAAACCCAGGAAAGTGGCAATAACATGCAAATTAGATGATTAAATAAAGGCATTTGGTAAGTAAAATAACCAGTTAATTAAATCTTTTTAAGCAGTTAGCAAGGAATGGGATTCATTTTGCTTTAGAGCAGTGAAGGCATAAAGGCATTTGAAAGCATAAAATGGAGAAGGGAAAATCTTTTAATTGCATCAGATGCAAAAATATCCTTCTAGCCCCACACATATACAGCTAAAAAAAGTACAATGTAAATGTAAAAGTGTTGTGTCAAGAAAAAAACAATGCAAACAGCTGTTTTGCTGTTTTCTTGTCTGTATTTCTTAGATTAGCAAGTCTTTAATCCTGTATATCACAGTCTTTTAATCACCTTGCACTCAGGGAAGTTACTTCTATTATATGAAAGTGTGGTTTGTCGCATTGTGGTTGATGGATGCAGTTGTGGAGGGGTGATGCTCTTAGGTGGTACTTCTCAAGGGTTCCTCAGTCAAGGCTATAAAAAGCTCCCAGTATTTCCTCACTTGCACTGGGGAAAGGAGTGTCAGGACCCCCCTGACCCCAGAAGCAGAGCATTTCGCATTTCTGATGTTCCTCATGATGTTACCCTGTCACTGTAGGCTACACCAGGCTACAAGAGGGTATCAGCAATTCAGAAGTGTTTTTTCAACACGACAATTCAGCCTGCCCCTTCTTGTTCAAATCCGTCATTTGTGTGGTGATGTCTTGAAGCTGGACTGTGGAGCTGCTGCACTTTAACATCTCTGCTCTTCCATAGCACAAAGCCCTTCCCCTTCCCCACCCCACATATCATCCTAGAAACTCGTAGCCCAGCCTCTGAGATGGTGGCCACTGGAATTCATCTTTATAGACACTCCTACCATAGACGCTCTCAGTCACAAGTAAGGTGACTGACACTGCAACCACACAGACCCTCTTATCCACGTCATTATCAGTTCCACACTGTGTTAATTAATTGTGGGTGTGCTCTGGGGATTGTTTGAGGTCCATCTGTTGGAGCAGGACTGCAGCCTCTTGGAGAAGGGGGGGCTGGTTCTCTCGTTTCTAGGTTTCTTCCTCTGGTTTTATCTTGCAGGTCTCATTCTGTTACTGTGAGGCAATTTCATACCTAAAACTGCGACGGTGATCCTTCAGTTCTACATTTCATGGTGGCAGGTTCGTTTTAGACATAGTTGGACAAAGCTTTAGCAATGTGTTAATAGGAATGTGAAGCTGACATTTTCTAGAAACCAACTCAGTAACCACCTCATCTATTTTGAGTGTCTAAACTAAAGAAGAATGTAATATGTAAACATTCAGTATCAACTGCCATAAGCTATTTCAAAGTGGTTTTTATCTTTGAATTTTAATATTAAAAGCTCTTGGTTATAAAAGCACAAAACCCGATTATTTTCTTTAAAAGAAAAAGCATTTTTTACATTCTTAGGAGCATATTTGTGAACAGCTGCATTCAAATCTTGAGATACTAAATACAACTTAATCTAAATGCATATTCCTGTAGTTCTAAATAGTGAAGCTAATCAGTATGTTATTCTTTCTCCAAAGGATTAACTTTTTCCTTTGTCACATCTGACTTTTAAAAACACCGGTCTCAGCACTGGGTAGGCTGCATTAACATAGAAGATGAAATCACTTCATGACAAATACTCAGTGTACTGCTATATGCTATTATTCCAAATCCTAACAGAAAAGTTCAGCCTTTACAAGCAGAACGCTGGCCAAACTGCTTAGTTACCAAATGTGTTTGCATTTGTGTTTACAACTGAACACATCCCTTCCTTCTTTTAATTAAAAAAAAAAAAAAAATCCTTGAAATGTATTAAACTAACCCCGCACTCGCACGCCAAAGGCTGGATGGGGGAATGTCCCTTCCAGTCAATCACCAAAATTAGTGACTGCACTTCTCCCCATAATGCCTTTGCCACACCCTGTGTCAGTGGAGACATCTCCACCCCGCTCAGAAACGATTCGTCTCCTCTGGACGAGAACACAATGTATGCTAGGAAAATCAGGCAGTCTTCGGCAACTGCATGTTTGTGGGCACTTACACCGTGTTTCTGGTGTAAGTAGGGGTGGTAATTCTTCCTTATCTGAGAGGGTTATTGTGAGATGACTCTATTTATGCTTGTGAGGAAGACAGATATTCAGTGCAGTCTGCAGGAAAAAAGCCTGTCGATAAACCAGGGATGCAGGTCTGCAAGGGGATGCCGAGAACTGCTTGGGAAGTGGGATGAACTGGTCCAGCAGAGAGGAGATACCAATGGGATCCAAAGGTTCAGGAGGAAGTCAACATTTCACAGTCTGGCCTCTCTAAGAGCTGATGGAAAACTAGCAAAATAAAACCCTAAACCCCAGTATCATCATGTTACAACAGGAGCAGCCAACCAAGAGCGACAGACTGACTGACTGGCCAATACTGTAACATCATATTTTCCGAGGAGGCTACGTTAGAAAACAAAAGTGCACACTGGGGGCAATCCTCATCAGCTGTGGCTGGCTGCACCGACGCAGAGCCTTTGAAGAAAAACCACAAGCCCTCATGCGGGGTTAGGACCTTGGTGGCGTATGACAGAGCTAAACAGGCAGAAAACAGGCTCTTTCTGCTCATTCCCCTCACAGGGGTTTTTCCAGGCTTTGTCGTTGAAGGAGAAATGACCCAACACAGCTTTGGTGGAAAACATGTAACCAGATGCAGTATCAAACACTTATTTATCTGAGCACTAAATTTTCCCCGTCATATTACCATTTTCCCCAGTACACATTACAATGCAGTTACAAAATCCTGTACAGGTCTGTAGGGCAGACTCCTGTATCGCATGATCAGCAGCAAAATTCCCATCCACTTGAGCAGGCTGGAGTTTCAACAGTCTCTCTTTCCTTCTACAGCCTTTTTCTGCTTGGAGGGGGAAAGTTTGTGCTCACGTTTCGTCTCATGGGCTGGTTCCTATATACGCTCAGGTACACCAAGCCACGGCTTGGCTCTGTACCGTCCTTCAGGTGCACCTTTATGCCCTCCCAAGCCACAGCAGCAGAAGCTGAAGGAGCATCCTGCTGTAAAAACACTTCTGTGGCATCAGATTTTGCAGTTTCATTATTCTGAGTCGGTCACTTTATTTTTGTATTACTCGGACTGTATTTCAAAGTACATTGTCCCCTGAGTGACCTGAAGTAAATTAAAAGGTACCATATGCTAGAAGACTTAAAAAAGTGCATACATTATCTGAGCAAATATGCAGAAATCAAGTCCATTGTGGGGCTCTTTCGTTACAGAACTCCCATCCTTGAGGTGTGATGCGTAACACGGTTGCCTGCCAGACATTTATTCTTCTTTCTCCTCATCACGCACAGAATAAATTAGGGGCTAAAACGCAGTGATGTGTGATAAGGGCAAAAGCGATGGCTCAAGCTGCTGTAGCCCAGGACTCACAGGAGCCTCCACTATCCACCCTATCAGGGCAGGCTGGTGGAAGCCGTGTGCCCCCAGCTCCCTCTTCTGCTCCTCAGCACAGGGGTCCGAATTGGCAAGAGCAGAGCCCTGCGGGACATGGGTGCTACAGTGGGGCAGCCCACCAGGATGCTGCACCTCATCCCGCTGCTAGGGCAGCGGGAAGGAGCGCCCCATCCCTGCAGGGGTATGCTTGGGTACCGCCAAGGCCAGACAACAGGGAAAACCATCAGCAAAGCTGCTGCAGCGTCCCAGAGAGGAGGAGGAGGAGGAGGTCCCTCTCCATCCCAAAGTGTCCTGTGTCACAGCGAGGCACCTGGCCCCTCCAAAATGCTGACACCAGCAAAGCCATTTGCTAAGGAAGGTCTGGTTGAGGTGTCCCCACCACTACCAAGGAGCACGTTCCTCATGGAGCCGGATGATCCCCCTGCAGTGGTGTGAACCATCACCGCACACCCCTGCTCAGACCCTCTCGGCCCCTGTGTCCCTGCCCGGCTCTGGGCAGCTCTCCTTGGGATGCCAAGGCTGACAGCTCCGACACCATCTCAGGGACATGCCAAAGAGGGCTCTGCCTCCACTTACACTGGCCACCAAAGGTGGTCACCAGGCCTGGCAAGGCTGTGAAGTCCAGAATGACTTCATTTTTAATATGCTTTCCTCAGGAGGAGAAAAAATAGCGCAAAGAAAGAAGCTGTGCAAAAACTGAAGAGACACATGCGATGCTTTGCAAAGAAAGTCTGACTTTAGGATTAGATCATTTTAATAAGCAGCAATATCAGTGTTTGCCAAAATATGTGCGCTATTATCTCTCTCTCTAGCAAAGGACTGTGTGCTGAAACCAGTATGCTGTACAGCAACCCCCATTACCTTCTATAAAATCAGATTTATCTCCTTATTTCTAAGTGGTCAGCTGATCAGTTCAATTAAGCCACCTTTAACTGATGTTTATTGCATTTGCATGTCAGTGTTACCCTAAAAAAACCAGTCAAAATTGGCGTGAACAGGAGTTAAAGACGCAAACCAAAAAAAGGGTGAAGATTTGATTTTACAAAATGAAGTCAAAAGATAATTACTCTAGGCATAGGTTTAAAGAGCTCTTGTCACAGGTACAAAAAAGAATCTGCAGCTTGTATTTCAAATAATAAAAAAATCTTACACAGAAGGACTGCGTATCTATCTAACTGAAGAAAATGCTAGAACAAAAAGTAGTACTACCACAAAAAGGAGTAATAGGAGCAAGCACAGAGTCCGTGAAGAATGGGAAAGAACAATTAGTCAATAAAGAAGCCTCTGGTTAAGAGTTTAGGAAACATAGGTATAGAAATTAATAAGGCAAGGACTTGCAAAGAAATTAAGAAAGTTTCTCTATCATATACAGAAAGAGTAGATGGACTGAAAAGTGAGGCTGATGGGCAGAATTGAGAAGGTTGAAACGAAGAATAATTTAGACAAGGTCCCAGTTTCTGAGCTTTGAATAAAGATTGAGATCTTGAACATGGGAGCAAGGTTGTTGTGGCTAAAACCAGTAGCTGGAAATAGTATTTGCCCAAAACCAGGGTGTAAGTAAATTTGAAAGAAGGTAATGCATGAAATATAGATGGAACATACGTTCCTTCTGCAGGAATTGTGGAGAAACTAGCAGCTAGAACTGGAAACGGGTGAAGTCAAAGCACCTAAAGGCACTGTGACAAGTGGAAACGGCAATACAACCTAAAGTGCATTTCGTAGGGTTAACATGATTATTGGGGTACAAGATAATTGATTTGTGGAAGAAGAAAATGCAATAGAGCTATTTGTTTTGTCCTTGAGTAGAACATTTCCTACGGTATTGCCTGGGGAGATTACTGCAAGAGACAGCAGACTAGAAGCAGAGGAGAACAGGCTGCACAGAAAGGGCACAGCTGTGCTGAAGGGAGGTTATTAGTGGAGTTCATCCAGTGGAAGGTATTGGATCTTATGGCAACGCTTTCAGGAATGACCCAAATGACTTGCTACAGCTCATCATGTGTTAATGAAATTTGTTGCTAATGCGACACAGAAAGGATCTGCCAAGAGAGAAGGACTGTAATGTCATGTGGGAAAAACTGGATGACCTTGAAGTCTGGAGCAGTAGAAATGGAATTAAAAGTACAAGGTCATATACTTAATGTCAAATAAGAAGGATCTCTGCTATAGTCCAGGAATTTGTTTGTGTAAATCAACTGAGAAGAAAGACTTATATGTATTATTTAGGGTGATGTTGAGCCACAAATATGGTGCATCCATAAGAAAGGCAGACGTGATCACATGATGAATCAGGTATTTCCGATACAAGAAGTAATGAATCAATGAGATTACACAAAATTCTTGTGACGTCTAATTTGTACTGCCGTGCACAATGTTGGTCACCTCTGCTCTGAAAGGAGTACATGACATTGGAGCAGTGTTAAGTAAGGTTACTGAGGTATCAAGTGGCCAAAGAATAGTGACATGAGAGAAGAACAGAAAGCCAAAGGCTGAATGCATGCAATTGCTTTCTAAAAATATATCAGTTGGAACACACCAGGGATGGGAAATAATTTTTTAAATGAAAGGGCAATGGCAGCACAAAAACCCAAGTCAGTAGAAATGGCTCTTAACTGTCAGGAGTCCTGCAGCCATCTATGAAACAAGATTTGGGACAGCTATGTAGGCTTAAAACAGAGCCTCATCCACTTATCGTACTGGTTGCTTTCAACAGTCATAAGTGCAACTCAATAGTCCAAGGGGTCACTTCCAATCCTGTGATGTGACCTTGTGAAGTGCTGGTGGAGCATGATGCCTAGACCATCCCAGGTGGTGGAGGAGAGGAGAGGAGAGGAGAGGAGAGGAGAGGAGAGGAGAGGAGAGGAGAGGAGAGGAGAGGAGAGGAGAGGAGAGGAGAGGAGAGGAGAGGAGAGGAGAGGAGAGGAGAGGAGAGGAGAGGAGAGGAGAGGAGAGGAGAGGAGAGGAGAGGAGAGGAGAGGAGAGGAGATCATCCCTTGCTGTTTGAACTTAAAAGCAGAGCTGCCCGAGTTGAACAATTAAGATGCAGAAGAAGAAAAGTTACCTCTGAACTGCAGCTTTTATTTCACTGTAAAGTTACTTGGATTCCAACCCCACCCAAGGCAGCTGTGTTCGAGTTTTTTTCAAACCAAGCCAAAAACTTGTGACTTTGTTTTTGGCTGAAACAGAGAACAGAAGACTGTTTGAAAGGAATGCTTGGAAGGAACAGAGAGGGTGGGAGAAGAAAGCTGCATATGCTGGGCTGGTCAGGGAGGATGCAAAGGGGCATCTCAGGGGTGGTATAATGAAGATCCAGCAATGGCTAGAAATAGCTGATAATCAACAGGAAAAAAATTAAGGGTGGCCAATATGAAGCAAAAGGTCAAGCTCTAAGTGTGCCTGACACAAATAGTATAAGCAGCCCTGAGCACATCTCTTCAAAGGACTTTTTTTTGGAGACAACTGAAATTTACCACTCATCTGGGATTTATTTTTATTTTATTTTATTTTGTAAGGAAGTGCTCTGCATTTCATCTGATCGTTTGCAAATGGAAGGGAAAGGTTGGATGCGTTTAGGAATCCCCCAATACATATTTTACATATAACAGTGCAACTCACCTTTGTCATGCCTCTGCGCCGGGTGAGTCACCAGCACACATAAAAGACAAGGAAGGAAGTGCCGGGGTTAACAAAAACCAGCCTGCTTGCAGACTTAATTCTAACATCAACAAATAAAGAAAACAGAGGATAAAGTATCCTTTCCAAACCAAAAATACCCTGTTTGTTCAGAGCAAGCCAAAATCAAAACAGGAATAATCTATTGCCCCAGTGATGCAGAGGAAGAAAAATATAGAATAAGCACTATGCATAGGAAAAGTTCTGAATTTTCTACAGGATCAGCAATAATAGCAGGAACCATACACATTGATAATGGAAGCAACTCCTGGATATGGTTACTCTCTAAGTGGGTCTCTATTTACACTTGCCATTGCTCACCCAGTGGCCTTGCCGATTTTCTCAGCTCACAGCAGGGACCTGCTGGTGAGTGTCCAGCAGAGCAGACATTCCCTGGATACTGCTATCAGCATTCCCATTTGAGCTGCTCTCTCAGTTTAGCAGGTTCCTTCATTTCAGAGGTGTGCCAGTTCTAGTTTGCCTTGGTCTTCTCACCCAGTAACAAAGGGTGGGATGGGAAATACAGCAACTGGGAAGAGGAGAACCTGCAGAGGCAAGGTCAGAGTAGCTTGACCAGCAAATGACAAGTTTCTGCCCTTCGTGCCACATCCTCTAATTAAGTATGTGGCAATCATTGCATGTATCCTTTACTCTGTACTTCTCCTCAGCAGGCTTCTTTAGCCACAGGGTCCCAGATTATTCCAGCAGCACAAAGAAATGCCCTTTCCAAATGGGCCTCCCATGGGATCGCTTGCCACTGTAAGGATCCGAAGTGCTGTGATGCAAATGCAGCATTGCCAATAAAATGGTACACCCATGAGTAACACAGAAAATATGCTGCACCCACAACTGATGCTCCAAAACTGGCCAAAGCTGCCACACCAATGCAGCAGCCTTGGTACTGTTTTGGATTTTCTCAGCAAATGGGCAAAATGCAGGCCTGGCCACCAGCTGCCTAACACAGCCTCCTCCCCGCAAGCAATCAAGGACATCAGCTGTTGATCACAAAGTCCATGACACATCCTTGGGGGAGCCCTCCCCGGGGTGAGCACCCCTTCAGGGTGTCCTGTCAGCACCCCAGGGCAGCCCCAGTCCACACTGCAGTACCAGTTACCTCACCGTCGGCTCCATGTCCCACCATCGCAGTGGGTCTAGCTATGGGCACTGTGTTGTGACAGTGGAGGACAGCCTGTGTCAGCTGAATGGGGATGAACGGGGTTCTGTATGGAAACTGCCTTATATATAACCTTATATATAACCACCTCGGGTAGGTGGAGCTCGCTTGGGAGAGAACAGAAAAACTGAAGAACAGAAAAGCTTGAAACATTAATCCCTCAGGTGAAGTATGGACATACTAAAAAGCCAGCACTAGGTGGAGGAGAATCCCACCGTTACCCGCTACATCAGACAATGGCCTGCAGAGACAGCCAAGAGTTGGTGAAGCCAATTCTTGCTCTCCAAGACTTTGGCACTGGGGCTGAGCGATCCTGGCTGGTGCCTCCGCAGGGGCACAGCAAAGGAGCTGTGCTGCTGGGACAGCTGGAGCCCACTCCTGGGAGGGAGCCCTGTGCTGCCAGGCGGGTGCTCTGCTGGCATGGTCAGCACTGCCTGCCTAAAACTAATGCTGTGGTGTGCTGCTCCCTCAAAATCCCCAAACGTGGCTGTGTTGGCAGAGCTCCTTCATGCAGAAGAAGCTGGAGTTTAACATCCCCTCCTGTCACATTCCCTACACCAGTCAGAACAGGATTTTAAGCAGTGGGAATAAGTTCAATACCCTGGGGCACCTCTTTCAAAATAAATCTACAGATCCTATCTGCAAACTGTATCTTCTGTGTATATAGAGAGAAAGAGAAGTCAATGAATTGGTCAATCAATCAATGTACTTCTCTATCTCAATCAGCGTCCCCCATCCTTTACCCTCTGCTCAAACGAACATTTGCAGTCAGGTCAACAAAGGGCAGTCTCTTCTGCAAGTCTACTTCAGACTCAGGCCTTTGGATCTACCACCAAAATCATGCTGCTCTCGCATCTGGCCAAGTGTGATTTTTTTCACATATATGCTGTCAGAAAGTATTGCTGCTACAGTCACCTACGAAGGAGGCTCCTGCAGCAGAAAGACAAGAATTCAGCTGCCAAAGGAGTTGTGTACAAAGCAATTTTCCCAGAAAGCATATTTCCCAGCCCACGTGTTACATTATTTGAAAACATGAATTCATATAATCTTCAGAAATGGATAAAAGCATGCACCTTCCTAAATGGTAAGTGACTTTAGGGCTAATCAGAAAACTAACTTTCCATAGTGCAAGTTGTTTCTTTTCCTAAAATCCTGACCCATGAGGCTTTGCATCCAGTATTTATTTCATTTGCTGGCCTGCTCAAAGGTCATTATTGTCTGTTAGAAAGACCTGCAGCTTGTTGAAATTATACTGCATCATAGTTGCTTGTAAATTCTTTGTGCCTTCCCTTGGCATTCAGTCAAATAAGCAAATGTGTGTATAACAACCTTTCCTTTCTTAACAAGAAATCTTGTAAACAATAGAAAAACAAATTAAATCTTTGCAAGTACTAGATAAACAAAGCTAAAAATTTGTTCCACCTGTAGGAAATGTTGTAAGCTGTTTACTCTGAAAAACAATTGATAGCATTGACTCTTCAAGTCTTTCACCAGGCTAACGTTACGGAAGAAAGCTGCCGCAGTGGAAACTGTTTCAAAGCACTTCTGCAATGTGCATCAGCCTTGTCTAAGCACAACCCACCCTGCACACGAACACAGCAAACCTAGCAATGAACATCTCTCTCCATTCTGTGTTTGGTTTGCCTATAGGAAGGTGACCAGATAACACAGTAGCTTCTGTTCTGTGGACAAAATTTGTACATAAATGGGATGAAACCACAAAACCTTTAGACAGCCATCAGTTGCTATCTTCCTTCAGTGACTTCACTCATCTTCCTTCACACTGAACTATTCCACATCATGGTGGGTGATGCTGTTTGGAGCTGGTGGTTCTCCACTCATTACGTCCCATTTCCCAGGAAGTCTGAGGCTTAGAGACAGCCTGGGCAAACCTTCCTCTATAGAGGTGGTTGTAACACTGGTGGGGTGGGAGGTGTTTCCTCTTGGTCTTCTTCTGGCACAGCACCTTCAGTTCCAATATGCTCAGGCTGTTTCCTGGGATGAGGAAGGAGTGGTGCCAGCCATGGACATGGGAATGGGAGCAGGGCCAGCCCTGAAGAGGAGGTCTGTACAGGTAGCACCATCACAGTTACAGAGAGGAGGACAAAGGGAGGATATGTTTATGAAGCCTGAGGCTCAAAAAATAATTTTAATACATGAAACAGGACGTGCCTGGAAGAAACACTAACTAGCTGCTATTAGAGACATGGTACAACTCACCACCTGACGTCCCTCCATTAAGATACTGGCGTCTCTGCGAAGCTGATGGAGCAGTGTTGACTTATACCTGCTGAAAGACTGGCACTTCTGTTTTGTCCCTGGAGCAGCTCAGATTGAGAGAGATCAAAAACATGCAAGACAAAGCCTGCATGTCCTTTTCCAGCGTGGTGTTGATATTTTTGATATTTTGCACTGATACAACAATATCTGACTGAAGGTTTCTCATCTAGTCCTATTGGTATTATAAATGTTCTGCAAGAGGACAAAGTTCATCACTTTTGCCTCAAAAATATAAAAGCAGACATAAATACATAGCAAAGAAGTGATCCACCCTGTAGTCTGGTTCCCTAATATGTTCTAAAAATATTTGAGTAAGTCTTGATGCAGTCCCGTGGACTTAAGTCGTTATATGCTATTGACTTTGATGCAATAAATTTAGTATTATCTACTGTCACATTTTATGATAGTTTCATACCCTGATTGACATAAACCTCTATAAAACCTCATATCTGAACTCAGATCAAAAGAGATTATGCACTAGCTCAGACAGATGCTTTTTATTCAGTTCTTTCAGAAATGCTTGGAATTTCTACTGCAAGCCTTCTTGGGACTTTCTGCAGCTAGCTGGTCATCCAGTGAGCAGCCTACAGACTTCCAGAGATTGCTGCAGACTTTATGAGAGCTGGAAGAAAACTCATTTTCCATAGCTCAGGCCACATTTTTTTCCTGGGGAACCCTGCACGCCACGGGTTTCACTGCCTGAATTCAATATATGTGAAATCCAAGATTCTAAGCGTGTTCCCCATGAGAGAATTTTTTTTTTTTTTTTTTTTGCTGCCACAAATACTTTAAAGCAGGCATCATGGTAGGAAAAACACTGGAGGAGGAGAAGTGTTAGAATAGATGATAGAAGGGTGAGGTAACAGTATCATAATTTCCCAAAGGCTGAGACGTTCGGAGAAGTCTACACACACTAGTCATTCATTTAGAAAGGAGGGTTCATGGGAGGTAAGTGCCAGTTTTTGTGCTGGAACCTGAAAATCCCGACCCCTAGTGACCACCAGCTACCCCTGGCTTCAAGGCTTCACAAGGTGTGACATTCCTCCTTACACCAGAAAAATCCTGCGTGTCAGGAGAGCAGACATGGTGTTTCTGGCCATACTGACAATTTTGACATTTCCTGACAACACCAGCAGTCACAGGAGGAGTTCCCTGTGACCACATGCAGCAAGTGCCCTGTGTCGTAAGCCTGGCACACGGAGTTATTTAGATCAAAAACGGATCTTGCCCTCCCTTCTCCTACATACCAGTAGGATTGGGGTTGAGCGCTGGGATTCTGAAGTGACTTTTTGAATTGTGCTCCTAAATCTCTACCGTCATTTGTGAAACCCTACTACGCACACATATCAGCGGTTACCGCAAGTGTTGGTGAGATTTAGCAGCAAGAAGCTGCGAAATGTAAAATGACAGTGCAAGTCCGTGTCCTGTTCCCTGTGCAATGCATGCCACTAAGCTGAGGCTCCCCTCGGGGATGAGGGCTTTGCTTGCCTTGCTGCAGCAATCCTGCGCGTAAAGCTCAGTGGGAGCATTTCTGCATGGTCCAAGAGCAACACAAAGACCTCATAATCCTCCACCCCTTGGTCACCTTGGGCCTCTCAGCTGGGCAAAGGTAAACACACAATCCTGGAAAGATCCTCTTGCCAGAGTAGTGCTACCCACCACGTCCACACATACCTTTATCTCACTGACCATGCCAGCAAACCAGAAGGCAAAGCCCAGCTGTAGGAGGATTTACCCAAATTTGTCAAGTGCTACGTGACAGCTGCCTCAGCTAATCCTAACACCCGATGCCCTTCCCAAACACTGTGCTCTCTCAGTTTGCAGCCGGAGGAGTGGAGACCCCAGGCTCTCCTGCTCCTTGCCCTGCCGGTGTGGAGGGAAGACCTGTGTGCAGGGGGAATTAGGTGGCCCAGAGCTTGGGCTTCATCACGATCCAGCCCCTCCCTGCATGCAGGCAAAGGCACTGAAATGGGCAGAAGAGCAGTTCTGCCTAAAACACACTTCTTTGCAGCCAGCAGTGACATGGACAGCAGGCCAGACTCATGATGTCATCCTTTTTATCATCCATAAATCTCCTGCTTTCCGTACTCCTAGCCAATTCTATGACGTGGTGGATCAAACTTTGCTAGAGAAGGAATAGGAGCCTGTTTGCTATTTCTTATGAAATAACCTGTGGGTCTGCCACAAGGGATATCAAACATTGTCTATCCAAATCTATAAATCTTGTATGACTTAACATGGGGATTAGGATGTACCTTTGCTGCAGCTCCATTACGTATGCTGTAAGAGAAATAACTTTGCCCTGAAGGGACCGCACTTGCAAGTTTTGAGAAACCAGGGCCATGGAACATCCCCTTTCCTTCATATAAATACACACACTGAAGACTTGAGCCTTTAGCTCTGCTGAAACCATCAGACAAGCAAGTATCCATGGTATCCAGATAAGCATTATGGGGGTGGATGTGCCACCATGAATTTTAGGGCTGGTTTCATCTGAATGCAGCACTGCAGAGCAGGTTAGAAAAAAATGATTCAGGAGACATGTAGGAGGAAAAAGATATGATGTGTTCACAAGTAAGTATCTTTTTATCTAAGTATTTAAATCTCATAGGACATAGCAAAAATCCAGGTCTGGCCAAGGTCACAGAATCACAGAATGGTAGGGGTTGGAAGGGACCTCTGGAGATCATCTAGTCCAAGCCCCCTGCCAGAGCAGGGTCACCCAGAGCAGGTTGCACAGGAACGCGTCCAGGCGGGGTTTGAATGTCTCCAGAGTTGGAGACTCCACCACCTCTCTGGGCAGCCTGTGCCAGTGCTCTGCCACCCTCAAAGTAAAGAAGTTCTTCCTCATGTTTAGGTGGAACTTCCTATGCTCAAGTTTGTGCCTGTTACTCCTTGTCCTGTCCCTGGGCACTACCAAAAACAGACTGACCCCATCCTCCTGACACCCATCCTTTAAGTATTTATAAGTGTTGATAAGGTCCCCCCTCAGCCGTCTTTTTCCAAACTAAAAAGACCCAAGTCCCTCAGCCTTTCTTCATAAGAGAGAGGTGTTTGAGTCCCCTAATCATCTTGGTAGCCCTTTGCTGCACCCTCTCCAGCAGTTCCCTGTCCTTTTTGAACCAGGGACCCCAGAACTGGACCCAAAGAGCGGTTGACTGTTACATAAAAATATAACTCAAGAACACGTTCTTCTCCATTGCAATATATTACCTCAGTTTGATTGGAGAATTAAAAGAAACACATGACTTGTAATGTGAGTGCAAAAATGTTGGTGAGCTGAGAGGCCTCAAACCCTCCAAAGCCAACGTGGCAACCCATGACTGCAGTCCTAGCACAAAGCATCTGCCCCGCCAAAAGAACCATCCCAGGGAGAGACAGGCGTTTATCAGAGGCACAGCCTGGACCTACAGTCTCCATCATTCCCTAAATACCTTTGTGGAGAAAAAAACAAGGGACATTTTCAGACTTGAAATTGCTATCAGAGAGCCATGCTTAACTCCATCTCTACTGTCTGCAGCCATCTGCCAAGTGCAGAGCAAATGCCTCTGGAGGGCCCAGTGGAAACCAGCCAAGGAGACCATTTAACTTGCTGCCCAATATTCTCATCACGGAAAACTGCCTCTCTTCCAATGGCATCTTTATCTTCTCCAGAGGAAAATGCAGTGGAAATGGAGCCTGTGGTACAGTCTGTGCCTTCTGAAGGCTACGGAATTTTAGACATGAAAAAGCACAGAGGAATCAAGTACCTCATAATCCTGCATTGGAAAGAAATGTTGGTAAAAGGACTTTGAAAGGACACCATTAGGATATGAGACTCAAGTCTGTAGTCAGTAACTACAGCTACACTTCTATACATCGTGGAGCTCGTAAAAGTATTGAATGAAGTGAACCACTAAATTTTTCTCCAGCCTTGTAGGTTCTCAAGATCGCATTTTCACTCAGATGCTGCATACACCCAGTGAATGCCGTTACGCTCTTCCACTATTGATAGTGTGGACTCCATATAATTGCCACTTCTCTAATTTGGCAGAGAACTATCAACATAACAGTCTTGGAGGGCTCATTGTAAAGAGGAGCTCATTCTGTATAAGGATCTCCTAGGGTCCTGAGATCACTATGTTAAAATATGGCCAGATTGCTCAGCCAAGAATGAAATCCCAAGAAACTTTATGGGCTCTGTGTGAGCTGAAGAGATAATGAATTCCTGGAGATGGAAGCATGCTTTTTTATGGTGTGACGTTGAATGGACACCTATATCTAGATAAAATCAGGCAATGCAACTGGCATTTAACTTAAGAGAACAGGGAGTTACTAGTAGGTCACAGGTTTTGCCTTGGCAGGACTCAGGCTGTGATATGCATAAGGATGGTTTGAAGGAAACATTTGTTCATATTAATATGAGAAGAAAGCATGTCTTAAGCACCTTTTGAGACACAGTCATTTCTGAGTCAGCAACAAAAGTATCTGAAAGAAAAATCACGTAGCGCAAAGTGGGAATTGTAACTGGAAAACCCCACTGTGGGGACTTACTGACAGTGCCCCCGGACCAGCTACATTCCTCTGGTACCTTGTACTTTTGACTTTTGCACATTTACTAAGAGTTTGCTAAAAGCTACTGGGAAGTCCAGGAGGCAGCTGTGGGTGTGGGGCTGATCTGGTGTTGATGTATGTCAAGTGTGGGGCTGGAGGAACAAGAGTTCAGCAGCCCTTTCCAGACTGAAGCCTGGTCCCTGCACTGGACTTACCCCACCACTTCCACACCTGCACTCTCTAACTGAAGAAGAAATTCAGTTTTATTGTCCTTATTCACAATACATGCAAAGTCAGCCATGGTGAAAGGTGCTGTACAAAGTACCTGAGCCTGAAGGTGCGCTTATATCTTTAAGAAGTTGTTGAAGAACTGCTCATACTTACGAAACTGTTACTTCTAAGGGGCTGGCAAAGTTACGGTTTGCACGGTTACCAACAACATAAATGGCAGTTGCATAAAAGAAATGTGACTTTGCAGCAGCACTGGCTGCCAGAGCTAACTCCTGTAAGCATTTTCTGACTCATTCAGTAGCCTCATCCTTGCCTACCACCCTTGCCAGGCACAGTGCATAATGTGCTTTCCATCTCCCTCAAAATCGGCAGAGTGACAGGAGCGCAGGTGAGACAAACATTGGAAAGAACGGGTGTATCGTTTGGGTTTTGCTTGGTTACTTGCATCCATCCCGAGCCGGACTCTCATATACATAAGCAGTCTTGCCTTTGAGCCAAGAGATCTGTACATTGGTACAGACCAACATCAATATGTGAAGGGTATCAGCAAAATTTACATTCCCTTCCTCGCTTCTGCTTAGTGGTCCTCCCTTCCCTCCAGGACAGATACCTTTGGTTCCTGTTATGTTTAAAATCAGCATGAAAATCTACAGTGTTCGTTCAGGCTTTGTGGGAAAGGTATTTAGGGTCTTTTTTTCTGAGGAGCTGTGCAGAACATTTTTCAATACAATGAAGGAAAGATCATCCTCCAGTTCCTCGTATGAACTCATGGCAGTTCTGCCTCCTGAACACTGAAATCAGGCTTCTCTTTAAAAAGTTACATAACATGGACAACTGAATCTTCAATGGGAAATGTGTATCAACCTTTCTTCCCCTGCAGCAAGGAGGAAGGACCTACCTGTGTTGCACGACAAGGCAAACTCCATCTCCCTGCTAGGGAAAACACGGAAGACCAAACCTTGGCATTCTGCGATCCACCAGCATCTCCATGCCTCATGTCTCTTGCCAGCACACAGTCCTCAATGGGTCCCTGGTCAGGTCCTCCTCAGAGACCCCCAGGCCTTTCTGCTGACAGGTGTAATTTGCTGTACACGGCTCATGGCTTGTATTAGGTAATTCAATCCACTGATTTAGTCACCCGCATCCCAGAGTATCCAGTTCCAAGAAAAATCTGGAATCTGCTGTGATCATGGCTACCAGCATGCATTAAGTATTTTTAAAAGAGGCTATGTTGAGGAGGAAGAGCTACAACACTGTGCCACCATGGACAGGTGATGAGTCTGTTTAGAGCGCAAGGACCGCAACACAAAGATATGGATATGGAGTAGGAGACGCCTGTCCTTGTGTCCGACAGGTTATGCCAGAGTAAAAGCTGGGCCAATGTAAGGGATGTCCATGAGCATGTCTTGGATGCAGGAGCCGAGCTGGGTGAGTCGGTTCAGAGGCAGGTGCTGACACTGCTCAGCTCTTTACCTGTGTTTTGATACAGCACCCTCTTCCCCTGCACCCCATCCCTTATCTCACCTAGTGGCAGTGGGTATTCAAAGCCATGTTCTTAGTAAGCATATGGTATTTAAGATCTGGATCACAGAATCTGTAACCTTTTAGGCTGTTATCATTGATATCTCTTAAACAGTGCATCTGGCTAATTCTCACAGCCTGGGAGGACTGGACCTCTGTTGTTTCTGACTTAGCATGTTTACACGAACATCAAACTTACTGGCTTGTGGCCTTTTTCAGAAGTATAGATTATTATTATTTATTTATATCAAGGAAGTGCCTAGAAATTCTAGGCATGGACCAATGCTCAGTTTGGTAAGGTGTTACCCAAACACGTAACAAAATGGTTCTCCACCCCACTTCAAGTCCGTGATCAAAGCAAAAGAGAAGAAAGAACAGGCACATATGGAACGTAAGGAAACAACATCTATGTGTGACAAAAGCTTACTGTAAGAGTTGCTGGGTTTGAGTGATTAAAGATCGTGAATGTAATTTTAAATGAAACATTGGAGTTAAACATAAGAATGGTTGTGCTGGGTCAGAACAGGCTGCTGAGCTTCTCCTCATTCCCCTCCTCACCACCATGCTGTATCTCCATGCTTTCCAGGTCCGGGGATGATGCCCCTCTGGATGCCTTTGATGGATGTCTCCATGGCAATGGCTGTTCATGCAAGACTGACAGCAAATTCCCATCTATCTTTTCTGGGTAGTGCTCCACATTCAGAAAAAGTGCACCATGACTCAGACATCAACGCCAGGAGAAGCTCTGATCCACATGCAGTTCCCAACCCCGGCACTTGAGATTTGCCCCTGGCCTGACCAACTGCAACAGAGTCAGAGTTTGACCAAGTGTATTTTGTATAAGCCGCACATCACACTCAGGAGGTTGTGGCATACAACACTCTCAGAAGAATGTATTTACATAGCTGCTCTGAAAAATTAACCAGCATTCCTTCCTTTCTTCCTTCTTTCCTTCATTCCCGGCCAAGCTGTGCTCAGTCTTGCACCCCTCCTTTGGCCCATTCACTTTAATCAGAGAATTTAAATATAGTAGAGGAAATGCAATTCCTGTAACACTGCTTCACTTCCATCAAGATAGTAATGCATAAGAGACGCAGGTGTGCATTTCTGTCTGTGTGTACACAACAGCTACTCTTTCAGAGGAAGAATTCAATGTTGGTTCTTAGTTTTCCATTACTATTACTTCCTTTCCCAATGGGTTTCAAAAGTTAATAGAACTTCTTCAAAATTATGATATTGTTCTCTCTTCTTGAATACCAGGAAAATCTGACACTCACAGTAATGATTTATTTGAAAAACCTTTCCACTCACCTACAGCTATGAGTAATACTAAAATACACTGTAAGATCATCAGTCTGAGACATCTGAGGCTAAATTCTTCTTTCTGTGAAATTTTTTAATTCAACTGAAACTGGGGGAGTTTAACTAAGACATTTATACCAAGTGAGCACTGTTGGAAGAGTGTGTAAAGGCACTTCCAGGTGCAAAATGTTTCTTACCTGGGCACTCTCTCAGCAGATGTAGGTGGATGGCTCCGGGGACAGAGGTGCTTACAAATATGGATCTCTCATATCCTACAAGCTGAGAAAATATAGGGGTCCATTGTCTTCCTCTCGGTGTCTGTAGCTGGTAATTTCCTTTCTTTTCTTGTAAACGCCTAAAATGGCACATTTAATCTGGAGTCAGAAGGAATATTTCCTGCCAAACTAAGTGGAATGAGTTTGGTTCTGCTTCCTTGGGTGAGAAACAAAACCTCTTCATTTTTACACTAATTTAATCCAAAGCCAACCAATTTTTCCCCTTCATCTGGCTGTTTAAACAAAAAGCCTTATGACGACTAAAAATCACAGCCATGCACCACACAGCCAACAGCTCAAGTGCATGAGGAGAGGCAGCAGACGAGCACAGCCCTCCTGTCTTTGCAGAGATGACAAGAGTGGACATAGTCTATCCTGGTCCCCATATCTATGGTGAGTGCCATTGTTCCAAATGCTGACTGCGTCAGACAAGATGGGTTTCTCATCTCTAATTCAATGACAAACCTATGTATGGTGTCTGCCACTTTATGGGCACCTGGGATGAGACAATGACTTGCAAGGCAATCTGTTTTCAGGTGAACCAGTTATCAAACCAAAACTGGCCTACTGACTAAAATAAGGAGGATCTTGGTAGTAGTTTTTGAGTTTCTTACATCTCAGTAGCTGCCCTGCATCTTTTCTGTACCTTAGAGCTTGGCATTTAACCCCATCAATAGAGTTGTTTCCCCCTTACAGGTGACAGACAGCAATCTCAAATCTAAGGATATTTGCCTGGTGTAGTGGTGAGGGGAATACATCTCACACAAATGCACGGCACCACTTCTTGCTGCTCAGCAGGCGTGTGTGTCCCAGTCCCCTCATGAGCTACTCTGCCTTTCTGCCTGGGACAAGTTTTAATTAAACAACCAAATAAACAATCTGGAGGAAGCGGGGCGGGAGGAGGTGAGGGAAGAAAAAAAACGCCCCCCCTTCCCAAAAACCCAAAAATGAACCACCAAGACAAAACCCTTGATGATACAATTTGGACTGTAGACACTGGTGTAGAGCCCAAAGGAAATTAAAAGAAAAAATACAGTCCAAGATGGAGTTTAAGCCACTAAAACTGGAATTCACATTACCTCTTCTGGACTGTTTTCAAGCAAATCTAGGCTAGATGGAAGTACTTCTCTGTTGGCTAGATCACAGGTTGCTGCATTGGGAGTTTCAGGGACGCCAAGATGAATGACCTGTCTACACTGTAATGGCCTTCAAGGACTGGTTTGAGGTTGGTGTGTTTTGTAGGTTCCTCAAAACACTGTTGGCCTCAGAAAAAAAGGTGCTCATGAAAGAGAGGTGCAGAATGTGGCTGAAAGGCCCCTGAGAGCATCCTGTCCTTCTGGCCTGGACTTGCTGCTTGGCAGACTTCAGCTGCTGTTCAGGGCATTGGTTTAGATCCACCAACTTTTGCACTAAGGTTACTACAAAGACTTTCTGCGCAAATGCGTCATCTTTGCAATCACCAGAATTAATGACGAGAATTTTCCACCTCTTGGTCTGTGGCTCTCCAGACACAGGAGAATCCTGTCTTTTCTTTCAGGAGAATCCTGTCTTTTCTTTCAGGGATTTGGAAAGAGGCTGGGACTAGTGGGTTATGGTCAGTTCAGCATACACAATCATTTTTTGCTTCTTGGCTTGTTCCAGACTTCTTCCTCTGGAAAACAGCTTTTCTAATGGCCAGCGTCCCTCCAGGTTGCCTGTTTGATGTCTGTAGATGCTGTCTTTTCATCCTTCTGACCCTAGTCTTGTCTCCTCTGCAGAACCTCTTGCACAACCCTTTACCACCGTGCACTGAGGACGTGACCATTGGGTACTACCATGAGAAAATGGCATTCCCTGAACTAACTAGCTTTATTCGAGTGGTGGTACCTAGAGCTGTTTAACACTGGCAGTAATTTTTAGCAGAGCCTGTTACAATAGGGCAAGGGGTCATGGTTTTAAACTAAAAGAGGGTAGATTTAGACTAGACAGAGGAAGAAATTTCTAACAATGAAGGTGGTGAAACACTGGAACAGGTTGCCCAGGGAGGTAATAGTTGCACCATCCCTGGAAACATTCAAGGTCAGGTTGGATGGGGCTCTGAGCAACCTGATCTAGTTGAAGGTGTCCCTGCTCATTGCAGGGGAGTTGGACTAGATGACCTTTAAAGGTCCCTTCCAACCCAAACTAATCTATGATTCTGTGATTGCCCTGTGGTTCAAATCCTATTGTCTCCTCCAGCTTTGCCTCCCAGCAACCTAGAAGACTGTCTTCTATTTCTGGTGGGGATTTCAGATTTCTACGTGGCAATTCAATTAATACATTACTGGGACAAATTCTGGTACAAGGCAAAATCCCATGTTAAATTCTGTAAAGCAACAAGAGTGCTTTACAGAATTTGTATTCTGTAAAGTCGTAGTGTGCTGACTTTGGCTGGGATAGAGTTAATTTTCTTCATAGTAGCTTAGAAGGGGAGGACATTTGGGGTGATGGCTTTTGTCTTCCCAAGTAGCCATTACACATGATGGGGCCCTGCTTTCCTGGATACAGCTGAACACCTGCCTGCCAATGGGAAGCAGTGAATGAATTCCTAGGTTTACTTTGCCTGTGTGTGTGGCTTTTGCTTTACTGTCTTTATCTCAACCCACGAGTTTTCTCACTTTTACTCTTCCGATTCTTTCCCTTATCCCACCAGGGAAGAGTGAGCAAGTGGCTGCATGGTGCTTAGTTGCCGTCTGGGGTTAAACCACAACAATTAGTGGTGCCTTAAGATACCTGAAAACACTGTGTTGCACAGGGCTGCTGTGAGCATCACTTCTCAGTTTCTTTGTGGGTCAAGTTTCTTTATGTCAAGACAGGCTAGTTAGTTTCACCTACAGCACTAGGCATGTCTTTAGATGTAACACCTCCTGACAATGTCCTAAACCATCCAGCTTTTGGTTTGCCTCTCTAACTTTCATCTCTTGAGTGGAGTGGACAAAGCACGCATCTGCAGAACCTGTCCATGGGCTGCCCAGCCACCCCAGTGTTCAAGCAGAATAACCCTCACCACCACATGCAGGAGAAACCACACCAGGAGTCTCCTCATGGCAATCCTGTTCCTGTGTTCCCGTTAGCTTATGGGTGTCTCTGCCCTGGTACAGGTGCCCTGGTGTGGGCAGAAGGGAGTGGACCTTCCCCCAGAGGGTAAAACAGCTGGTCCCTCTCTTGTGCTGCACATCTGGAAGCAGTGCTGTGACCACCCCAGCCGGTAATACAAGCTCCTCCAGGCTGCTCAGGAGCAACAGAGCCCTGTAGCCTGTGTTTAAGTGCAGGCAGCTCATAAAGGGCAAAAGCAATTTCCATGGCAGTAACCAGTCTCCCCTCTCTAGAGGAAATTCCCCAAGAAAGCTTGACTCAGGGTCAGAGTGCTTGGGAGTTTGCTAGGGGCTGTGTAATTGCTACGGAAGAGCAAGACGGCCAGTGGTGTGGATACTTGTGGCTAGAGGGCTAAGCGGGTGGGTTGAGGCATCTCCATTGATTATAGGGGTGTCTGTAATTAGGAGGTTATTGCTGTCCCAGGAGCCCAGATGAGGAGCTGGTTTCCTGCAGGGGTCAGTGAGGAATTTCCCCTGCCGCCACTTGCTGTGCAGCACTGCGCTGCCTGGGGACATGTCCTGGTAGACAGGCACCTACTCCCAGCCTTCAGCTTGTGACCTGATGGCCAGCAGGAAAGCATGGCAAATAATCAGGGCCAGGCTCCAGCCCTTGAGGGGAACATCATGAACTTGGGACCACTGTGGAAGTGAGCTTTGTCTTAGACCAGAAACCATGGCCGTACAATTACAGATCACTAGCTGGACTGTTCCAGCAGTAACCACCCCAGCACTCTGCTGTGGCTGCCCACATGGCCCAGCATTGCTTTGCTTGCGGTACATCAGTGCTTGAGTCCTCTTTGCAAAGTCACTCTGGTTTACCCAGACAGCAATTCCAGCAACCTCCTCTCCTTCTCTTCCCCGGCCCTGCAACAAGGCAGCGTTTAGGGAAAGTGCAGCTGAGGCAGGAGACAATGTTTGTCCCACAGCTGCAGAGGCAAGTGACAGGCTCAGGCAATGAAGCTAGATACCTGAAGCCAAAGGTCTTGTTGATGGCTCTCCACCTTATCCTAGTCCTTAGCAAGGCCTGGTTTTGGGGTGTGAGATGGCAGTGAACAGGATGGGCTGAGTTGTCTTTAGGACTTAATAGTCAGGTATAGATCCATAAGAATGGGCAGATACACTTTATACAGAAATTATGTACATATATGTAAATATATCTATACATACATAACTATATATGTGTGTATATATATATAGAATAGATCTCTATACATGGCTAACCCATCAGTGAGCAGTCCTTATTATTAAAGCATTTGCTGCCTCCCATGGGATACTGTTTAAGGATGAGTATGCTAAGACTTTGGCTCAGATCACATTATCTATAAAGAAGTTAAACATTATTTTTCCAGCCTGTAGGTTGAGGTGACTGGATAGGTTTTCCTCCTCCAGTGGAAGAATAGTGAAATATTCAGAGGTACCACATGAAGTGTAAATACGCCAATTCCATTAACTTCCTTAATCGTTATCACAGCAACAGCCTGAATACACATTTGTCCAGAGGTGAATTTTTCCCTAATGGGATAAACAGAAATATTTGTAAGAAGCGTCATGCCTCTGCCTTCTCCCACAGAAGAGCTGCTCGAGAGCCCAGCGAGGACAGGACGCTGACACGTCCTTGAAAAAGCCCAGTGACAAAAGTAAAGTGGTCTCTGCCATGGCTGAGAGCCTGGACCCAGCCAAGACCTGCCAGCTGTTCCTGTTTACTGTCAGGGAGCACAAGCCTGCCAGAGGCAGAAATGGAGAAACATCTTGGGAGCTGTTGCTTAGGATTCAGGTCTTCCCTTCTGATTCCTTCGGGTCACACCAACAGAGCTTTTGTCTCTTCCTGCAAGCCGCCATCAGGCTGCTTGGATAGGAGGTGACAGAGAGCGCTCTCAATAAAAACAACAGGCAAAGACTTCTAACCACGCTCCGAAGTGCCCTGGGTTCAGTGCAGTGACCTCAGTTTTTCTTACTAAATTGTCTGTCCACTGCAGCTAATCCACCAGTAGAATTTCTCTCATTTCATGTGTTCTCTATGAGCCAGGGAAGAGTTTGTTGTAGGTAACAATGAAGCACAACAAACCCCACATTTTGCCTTAGGTAATTCCAGATTTTATAGTCCAGTGTGCCAGTGAAATTTTTAACCTGCTCGACAGTTACGGTCCAAATCTTCAACCGCAACTCTGTTAAAAGGTAGGAACAAAATTCCCTTCAGAAACCATCATCAATGGACCATCTGCAGATAAGGGATTTGAGACAGGAAAACACAGTAGGTTTGCCACAGTATAAATCTCTAAACAGCTAAGGAGAAAAAATAAGCTGAAATAAGTGGCTGAGAACCAATGGACACACCATGAGATTTTACCACAGAAGGCCTGGCAAAAGGGCTTAGTAGGCATTGCAATAAATGCAGAGGGATGGAGAGAACATACTTCAGGGGCAGCAGACATACAGTAAAGGTGCGTGGAATACAATTAAATTGCAGGGTGGGCAGTGGTTGAAAAGTCAACACCTTAAAAAGCCGCACAGGCTCCAAGAGGAGGCAGGTGGAACAGACTAATAACAGGACTTCAAAGTACCTGCATCAGGATTTCTTGGTATTCTTGCTGATGCTTGTGAATTCCCATTTCAGCCACTGAGGATAGGTGTAAAATATCAGGCAGCAGATGCCATAAGTCAAAAAAATATATCTCATTCCAACACTTTGGCAGTCAGTTACAAACAAGTTTGTTGTGTAAACGACATAAAACATTTGAACATGAATGTATGTATATTTCATTTAAAGTTCATTTTTCACCCTCAAATAGGGATGAGAGTGTGAGAACTTTTAAACCTCTGTAATAAAATCTTTTCATAGAAACACATTCATAAGTTCAGTGCCTGACTGAATTTTTAGCCAGGTTTCAGCCAAACTAATAAAAAAAATTATTGGCCAAATGTTAATGACGAATAGTATGCTGTTGATAGAGGTTTCAGGCAAAGCAGGTCCTGTTCACTATATTGCAGAGAGAAAGCTCTAGAACTCCAGTTGCTTGTTGAAGTGTTCACACCCCCACACTGCTGTGTCTCTGGAGAGGACATCATCTGGTCAGAAGTGCCACGTTTTCAGCACTAGAACCAAGAAACATCTTAGGCTTTTTTAAGATTCTTATGTTATGAAGCAAAATAAATAATTCTTTTTGGCAAGCTTTCTCTCCAAAATGTGCAGATAATTCCTATACAGTAAAAATGAATGGTAAAGTTGCACTATACCAAGAGGAAAACTTATAAAACAGACCTTCCTGAGAGGAGCCAAGCTAAACGTGTCTAGCGCTCTTCAGGAACATGCCCTGCTCCTGTTGCCCAAACCGCAGGGCTGTGCTGGGTTTGGCAAAACCCTGAATGCTTACACTGACAACCTGGTGATCCCATGGTTGGGGATCAGATCCCTGGAGATCCCATCTACACCCCTCCAGACACACTTGGTAGCCAGCAGCCTTGCCTTTTCTACCATGGGACCAGAGGCTGCCCCCATCACACAGCTTTGTCTGTAGAGCACCACATCTATACATCTACAGGCTCATAATTTTTGTTTATTTCTAAAATCTCTCGTGTACTTTCTCTGACCATTTTCTCCCCTTGCCTATTGTCCTTCCAGGTCTTCATATCCCTTCAGATAAAAAAATATCCTCAAGCTTATCCTCCTTCCTTCTCGTCCAGTGAGTCTACACCTTCCCTCTTTACTTCTTTCACAGACCTCATGTCCACTCTCACGGTGCTCAAGCATCTACCTAAGTCTTAGACGCTCCACCAAAACACTTCATTATGTATGATCCCTTGTCTGGCCTCTGGCAAACTTATGTCTTCCTGTTCCCCCTACTGGGTGGCACATGTCAAAGCTGCCAAGGTGCATCTGCCTTCATGAACCAGGTGAAACTGCAAGTTTCTTACCACTTTCTCACGCAACCAGAACCAGTTTGTCTCACAGCCAGGGCTGAGTTTATCCCAAGGGTTCAAAGCAAGGCTTTTTGTGAAGTTTAACACATGAGATGAAGACTGTGAGGTCTGAAGTCCCATTGCCAGATGTTACCACTGCTGTAAAGCGGACGGAGGACACACGGCTTGTTGCACAGCTGCAGCTCCGCTGAGGCCTGACCCACCTGCTGCTGCACTTTGTCTTTGCAGTCATTGCTGAGTTAATCTGAACCATCTGGCTGCTGCCATCTTCTAACAGCTACACATTTTCTGCATATTTTCTTGTCATTGCCAGTGCTTTGTTCCGGTGTCTTCGAGAAAACATCTGCCCTGAGGATTCCCCCTTTTATAACCCCTTTAAAATATGTCACCATCTGCTCGCTCTTAAAATCTCTTCCTTGATCCCATCACTAGTGACTGGCCCCTCAGTGACCTCCCATTTCATAGCGAGGCGCAGGGACATTCATCCCTTTGCTTCGCATCAGACAGTATTCTGTATCATGTTTTGATCCAGTGGTTTCTTCAGTCTATAGTAGAGGAATGCCTCTGCTTTAGAAAATGCCTCTTCTCTTGGCTGTTGGAGGCTCCCTGCTTCTTGGCATTTGCACGGCGTCAGAAAGCAGACCTCCACCACACCCCTCCCTGCACCAGCCCAGCTCAGCTCCAGGTGGACAGTCTTTGGGTTACGGCATCCTAACAAACCATTTCCTCTGCTGCCCCAAAGCCCATCTGCGCCAAACACCCAGACGGAACCGCTCCTGCATCTTCACTGGTGGTTCTTCCCCTTTGTTGCCTTGTTTCTTTAACTCCTTCCCTGCCAGGTACACACCTCATTCTTTTGCTGCTCCCTCTGAGTGATACTTCGCCATGTGCTGTCTCTGTTTTAATTTACCTCTTTTCAGCCTCATTTGACTCAATCAGTCAGAGCCAAAGGTGTTTCTTTTCAGCAACAGCAGGATCCATAAGAAGTTCTCTCCCTCTTTTGCCTTCTCTGGTCCAGGCTCCCAACTTGCCCCTGCTTTCTAAAACCCTCATGAGATTCTTGCCTTGAGATTGCTTTCTCTTTCTGCGTGATACATCTCCAGATAAATCCCTGTTTCTGCAGTGACTCTGACATGGGTAACAACATTTTTTTGACTGTCTTAGCTCTCCCTTTCCTCATATCTGCCCAAGGGTCAGATATTCCATAAACCAAAATGTCACTTTGCTTTGTTCTACATGTACAAGAAACATAACAGCACTGTAAGGTCCTACTGCTATCATAGCTTTCATTTTTAAAAACCTCACCAGATAGCCCCCAGTTAACTTCATGGTCTTCCTCTTTAGTTGAATGCTATTATGCATTTCTCCCTCACACCAGTTTAACAGTGTTTTTCACATCTCTCTGCAAATAGTGTCTCATTTGCTCATGCTTCTTAGCTCCTCTCTCCCCTCTTGCTATTTTAATCACATTATTGTGATTACTCTGCAGAATTTTGGACTCAAAAGATTGAAGAGACTATTCTCTGTCAAATGTTAGTGACACCAAAAACAGGTCCAAAGAGAGCCAGGATTCACCGCCGCTGCCCTGCTTACCATGAGCAGCCCTGTCTGTGGAGATGGCTTCTTACTTCCGAGGAGATTCTTTGAAAAATAATTTGCTTTTCAAGACAGGGTCTGGGCAAGAGAGGTTTTTATATTATCAGATCCACTTGAAAGGAAAGCTGAATTGAAATAGTAGTAAGTGGAGGCAAACTGTGGGACTTTATACAGTGGTTATGATTAAAGCCAGTGTGTGTATGATGTCATATATGCTTCAAGAATTACTCTGGAATGGATTTTACTTCTTTGCTTTCCTCCAGGCCAAGCAGTTTTCTCCTGATTGCCAAACAGGGCTTTGAACATCCTGAGAATATCTGGCATGGATTTGGGATCCCAACAGGACCCTGGTATGACCCTACTCTGTAGACTGCTCCTCTTCTCCACCTGCACTTAGCGTTTATCTGGTCCGAAGAGCTTATTCTCAAATGTCTGCCTAAATGCCTTCTTCCTAATCAGTGATGGAGTGCTACGCAAACACGTATCATCTGGTTATGCAGCTCTCATCTGTACTAGATTTTTGTGCTGCCTGTGCTCTGGTGGGCACGCAGCACCAGTTTGATTTTGCATGAAGCACAGAGCTGTTGTTACCATTACATCGGGAACTTTGGCTAATTCAACAGGCAGAAGACCACATATATACAGTGGCTGACGATCCGTTTTGTAATACTGTTTGTTCTGGCAGCTCGCATCAGTTCACAGCAGCAACGATGGTTTAACTGCAGCCTAATCCCCACCAGGAGTAGGTAGGTCTGTTCCCATCTCTGTGGGGGCATTCTTGAAGGAAACCAAGTTATGAGAGCTATCTTCCTAGCTTGACCTTATTGTAAGTCTCTGCACATAGCTGGACAAAGCAGGATCCATCCATGCCTGTACTTTGATCATCAAAGGTAAGCACAGGAGACATTAAATTTGTCTCTAGCATTTCACAGTTTCAGGGTGTCTTGCAGATGATGACCCAGCATCCCTGAACTTCTGCTGCATTCCCCCTGCCCATCACATACGTCCCCACTGAGGCGGGCAGGTTGTACCCAGGCTAGGCAGAGCAAAGCACGCACAGTACCTGCTCCCCTCCCACTGCCTCCCTCCAGACACCTTCCAAAATGCATGGCCTGACACATCCTTTGGACATCACAGGGTGGCCAATTCTTTGTATGCGCCCGGGGTGTTTCATAACTGCAGCAATTCCCTATACTGAAGAGAAAAAATATGAAAATTGGTTGTGAGAACAAAAGCTGTTTCCCCATGCACAAATACCTTACCGTTATCTTATGGCCAGTTCCTGATAAAACCAGTTAATTTTAATACTTGCTTTAAAATGAAGCCAACTTACTCCCAGGCGTCCTCCACAGCTCAGCTTTGACTTGGGATTTTCTCGTGTCTCACAAAGAAAGCCACCAGGACTGTCACAACTGCTAGGAAAACTGTTAATATTTTGGCTCCAGACTACCAATAGAAAGAAGCACAACCTCTTTTTCCAAAGGTTTGAGAGGCATGGAAATCTGTCTTGCTACCATCTGAAGCAGAGAACCAGGAGTGAACCTTCCCTTAGTCTGTCAAAACACTCACTTTCAAAAGTGCTAAATGATGCGTGCAAACACAGGAAGATCAGAAAAACAGGCTTTGATTTCCTCAAGCAAGTTTATATACTAAGGGTGGTTGGCTTAGTTTGAACATGTAAAGCACAAAGAATAAAACAGTTCTCCATGAACGTATCCCAGGTGAATAGCAGGGAAGAGAAGGAACTGCCTGAACAGAAGGATCACATTGACACGGGTAACAAAAGAGCACAAACCAGACTGCAATACTATTCGGTTTCAAATCAGGAGAAATTCCTGGCCTGGGGTGCCGTGAGGGTGAGGAAGAGCCCCCAGACTCTTCTGGGACAAGCAGCCGACCCTGTGGAGGGTGGATTCCCTTTAGCTCCCCAAAGGGGTTGCATGCCCCACTGCCCGCAGCCCTGGGAGCTGGACTTGCCCTGCCAGAATGTCTCTCCTAGGCCTGTGCCCACCCCCAGCCCACTGCCCAGATTTCCTTCCTCCACAGTTCAGCCTGCTCCCCCAGCAGCACCCCGGTGGCTGTGGTCCACCCGCTCCACACACAGGCTTCCCATTCCTGCAGAGCAACATGGGAGAAGGTCCCCAGAGCAGCACCAAAGAGAGCCCCATGTTGCTCTGGACGGGGATCTGCTCCAGCGGCTGAGGGCATACAACCCCTTTGGCATCACTCAGCAGAACCTGGGGCTGATTTGTGGCAGAAGGGGAGTCGTTCTGCACCCGGGAGCCCTACCCCAGCAAACCAGCTGGCCCTGGTTAAGGAAAGCACCACAGTATGTTAGAGATGGATTTTAGCATCTTAGAGACCCAGAGAAAGTTACTTCTCTCAGTGGACGTTATTTTTGTTTGTTTGAACGCAGCATCCTAGAGCGTTACCTGTGGGACTGTGAGGATCCGAAACTGGAATCTTTAAGATGAAAAGAAGAAATTGGTTGATTTTTTTTTCTTTCCTTCTTTTCCATTTGTGTTTAATTTATTAAAATACTTGTGAATCTTCCTGGAGATTCACCAGGAATAATTCCAGAGGGACTAATATTCATCATTTTTCTGGATCCAATTAAATCTAACATTCACTGCCCTCATTGCTAACATATGTTAAATAGAGCTAAATATATCATCTTGTTGTAAATTGCATATACTTTGGCTTCTTTTGTTTGTCTTCTGTGGGCACTGATATCTCTTTTCTGCTCTGAATTTGTCATCAATAAACCAGAACTCATCCAGAGAGAGCAATTAACTGCTTGTACTAAATAATCTATCAGAAAACGTTACCAAAGAATGTCAGCAGGTGGGTCCCATGGACATTACAGACAGTTACAACCATTTCTAAAATGGGGAAAATGTTGCAATTCCCGCCACTGTTCACTGCACAACTTGGCTTCTAAAAATGCTGGCAAACAGAAATTCAGCATTGCCAACTTTTGCAATTGTATCATGAGTTGCTGATACTGAACTTTTTAACGAAGTCCCCACTCCTGAAAGCATCTGGATTAGATGAAAATCTCTACTTTCATTTCTTATAAAAACACTGTCTTTCTGACCCGCATGGTTAGAAAAGCCTGGCAAAATATGGGTGTCATCTCGCCTACTTTTGCTGTCTGTCACTTAGACACCTGGTACAAGCAGGCCATCTGCTCTACTCTACAGTCCATGAAAGAGGCTGGTACCCCCACAGATTAACCTGTCCCCCTCTACTCACGGCCGAGTCAAGCTCAGCCTGTATAATAGCTCACAGAGGTGGAAAGGGCAGGGCTGCCCTTCCTCCCTGCACCCACACTGGCCCTTCTTTGATCCACCAGCAACTTGATTCAGCCCACAGTAGCTTGATCTCAGTTGAAATCCAGCAGTGCGAACAAGAAGTTTCGGACAACAAAGATCACCCCGAAGAGCGCAAAGTGGAGTGGTCTCAGGTGGTGAATCCTGCAGCATCTGAGATGGAGCCCTGCTGTGATGGCCTTTCCCTTTTCAAGAATCTTTTGATGAAGTCCAACAATATCCCCCAGTCCCTCTGTCTTTCCCTCTTTTTCCATCTTTTTGAGAACATCTTCACTGGTTTTGCATTCTCCTCTCCTCCCCTCCCCTCCCCTCCAGAAGCCCGGGGTGGGTGCTTTCTCCTAACAAAACAGGAAAGTAACTATACACAAAGGCATTTTCAAAGGGCTAAATGTTTTTTCCAATTCTTAGATGGGTCCAATATCCAACACGTTCTCCCTTTGCATCCCTGATGATGGCACTTACCCCTCCCTGAGCAGAGAAATCCCTGTGCTCGTGATCTGAACGTGGATCTTCACCAAAGCTGTAAGTAACTTTAGACTGGTGTCACACAGACCCAACACACCACCCAAATGGTAGCCATGTGTTCTGCACCAGGAGGTGCTGGTCCATTATGATCCCAGGAAGAATGGGACTCACACGCTGTAAGGTATCATTTAAAACACTATTTATTAGAGCTAATGCTATAAGAAGGGAATAGTATAGATAGCCTTATGTCCCTTTTAGATGCTGGGAGCCCTGAGCAGTGTGTCATTGAACAGAACTCCAACCCATATGCGGCCAGCGCACCTTATGCAGACCCCATATACAGCAGAGTAATTTGAGCTATTATAGGATTTTCTTACAAGGAAATAGCTCTACAGTGGTCTTCTGGTCAGGATCACACCACCCTGTCAAGCAGAGTGCCATATGCTACTAAGAGAGAAGAAAAACAAGAACCAGCAGTCTGGCTAAAATGAGTGTTTAGCATGGTAAAGGCTCAAAAACAATAAGCCAAATGGCAACAACAGATGCATAGATAGGATTAGAACTGTTTCTATCACTGCCAAAAACTTTTATACCCCCAGAAGGCTTGTTAAAGACTGTGGAAGTTTGATGTTGGCTGGAAATATTGTGTTAATAGAGGGAAATGCAGGTTCTGTAAAAGAAAATTATTGTGCGCTACCCAAATTTAATAAAAAGTTATTTGAAAGAAAAATACAGTAGTGTATCACGGGTAGAGTATAAATGACTTTGAAAGACATGACGGTTAAGAAAACTTAGCACTTGCTTTCACTTTCTAAGACAGATTCAAAATAAAAAAAACAGCAGACAAGCTAGAAAACAAGTATGTTTTCCTATGTAAGAGGTAGCTAGACACGGAAGTTCCCAAAATATGTTACTGGGTGAAATGCCATGGGAGGAAGAGGAAGAACAGAGTCATTTCACAGCTTGAAGCCGAAAAGGCTATCTACATGGGCAATGCTTCCCCAGATATCTGAAAATCTGTCCCACAACCATGCTGGTGGACAATGTGGGGAACACTGGACTTCTGCTTCGTGTAAACTTTAGGTGCTCAAAATACTGCATTTAAAGAAAAAATATGGAACAAGAAAAATGTCAACAGAATGCAGGTAGCAGGCAGCTATCTGGACACCAGAACTGGAAAGTAAACCAACCTTTCTCTGGGCTAGAAAAGCAGCCACGCTGGTTTTAGGGTAGATCATTTGAAACACCATGAAGGACCTGCTGCAGAAAGGAAGCAAGGTGAGGAGTAAGATAAAGATATGTTTTTTAAGTAGAAAATTGGTAGGAAAAGGCAAAGAAAAATCCATTCAATTGCACTAAATCAACCAGCTTTCCGCAACAATAACTTTTTCTTTAGGAGCCCATTGAGCCATGGTGTGATGGAACGGTCAAGTGCGGTGGGGAGAGGCTGCTTCACTCTAAGGAGCGCCCAAAGCCTGACCCGGCACAGCAGCAGGCCGCTGCCTCCCACCCTGCTGCATCTCACCATCTGGAGAGGGTCTTCAGCTCACCCAACACCCTGCAGTGTGGTGTGGGGCCCAGCAGCACCTTGCTGGGGGCAGGGAGCCTGGGGAAGGGTTGAAGGGGCAAAGGCAAGAAGGAGCAAGGCATTGGCACAGCTGTGGCAAGGTTATGGTGCACCATCTTTCTTGGCCATTGTGATAAAGTCCCACCGCCTTGTCTACAACCTGGGCTTCGCTTTGGACTAGGGCTTTTCTCCAGGTCCCCGCATCTATGCCGTCTGTATCTTGCACCTGCATCTTGCACGTCCAGATGTCCTGTACATCTGGACAACTACCTGTAAAAGCAGTTTCTCACTGTCTCACAATTAAACAATCTTTTCCTCCAACCTGGACAAAAGCCGTTCTGATCCATCATTTCACACAATGGTCCTTCTCTCAGCCCATCATTGTGTGGTCTTACCTCTCCCTTGGCATCTCCACAGCAGCATTCCCTTGTCTTGGCTGCTTTAGTTGTAGAAGGGCAGAGGCAGGAACATGCTCCTAAGGGCACATGCAGACTTACGTTAAGGTGTACCTGCATTGTAGCCAGCAGCAAACAGCCTCTCTCCATCTAAATTCCCTTTCAGTCACCAAGTGTCCAGGCCATGCTCCCCTGGGGAATCAACACAGTTAAGCGCAGAATGCGCAGAACATACACAAGGGAAGAAACATCAAGCACCAGCGCAGAATTCAGCCTTAATAATCTGGCTATTTCTCACAAACCTGAAACTAAGGCTCCAACACCCCAGCCTTAGCAGGAATAGCAGGGTCTTAGTGGGACATCTTGACTTTGAAGGACAACTGTGCCATTGAGCAAGTTTCTCCTGGCACCCAGCTATCGGATCTTAACTTAAAATGGCTGGTGACAGGCTTTTCCTTGCGGGGAAAGGCTACGAATCACAATGACGACAGGACTTTTACACTCCCAGGTTTGATCGCTGCTCGTAGCTATATTCTGTATAACGTGGATGACAACATGAACTGAACAAAGCAGAGAACGGCACGGGGCAAACGTACCCCTGGTTGGCGGAGGGCAAGGTGGTGCCCAGGTGTATGGCTGGGCGGGAAATGAGTTCAACCTTTCATTCCTGCAGGCAAAGCGTTCACATTTGCACAGGGAACATTGCCAGGGAGATCTAAAAACCCCTCTGTAATTCTGACGTTCTGTCAGGACCGGAGGCTAAGAAACAGCAACGGTACCCTCAAAGGAGAGAGCTGCCCCGGCCTTAAGGGGTCTGTTTCCCCCTTCCCAGAGGGATGGGGCAGGGAGACCATCACGATGCCCACATGGGGCTTTTGGAGGGGAGCAAGGAAAAGGACAAGCCACTGCCGGACAACGAGCAAAGGGAAGAACGCTTTGAAGGGTATCATCTTCATAATGTTTTTTACATTACTTCACGGGCTGGATGGCAGCACGGAGCATCTGTTTCCAGCTACAGAACTGCTCATGGAAAAAACTGGCGGCTGCAGAGGCTCCCTTCCCCCTCCCCGAGGCCTCCCCCCAGACCACATCAGCACTGGATTGCAGGCTCCATCGCTCGGGGCGTTTTGCCTGTAATCACTGGCAACAGATTTATACGTGGAGTCCAATTATGTCCTCAAATTTATGATTGTAACAGAGCGATTTATACCGCAAACAAAAGAGCTAATGGGTCACAAGACTTGTTTTCCTGTGTTTCGGTTTGTTTCCCTGATGCTTTTTTTCTTCTTTCACTTTTGGGGAGCTGGAGTTTTGGGTTTTTGTTGGGGTTTTTCTGCTTCCTCGTAGCCTGACTGTACAAAGCAAGAGGGAGGAGGCAGGCCAACAGGAAGCCGTGACTCACCGTGTCTTGTGCATTTAATTGTTTTTAATTTATGAGCTGACGGCAAACGGTGGCTGCAACACATTCAAGTTTCTTTAGGAGATAGCACAAAGGGTTTTCCCTCCAGCGCCTGAAAATTTTGCATCGTGAATAAAAAGTGTGAGAGAGCGCAGGCCAGCATGGGCACTGGCGATGAAGAGCCTTAGGGCGCATTGTTACTCAGGGCAATTAATGCATGAAGGCAGCGAAGGGAAAGTACAAGAGCTCCAATGAAATCAGAAAAGCTGATGACAACAGATGCTTGCTCTGGAGGTGTGCACTCCCCCTCACCCTGTGCAACACCATCTCCATATCCACTTATCTTCCCTGAACTGGTGAGAAACCTCAAAGGAAAAAGAACAAAGTAAAAAGAAACAGGATCTTGGAAGAGAAGAGCTGCTGCTAGGAATAAAGGACACCAGATGGGAAAATCACCGCTCAGAAATGCAGTGTGAATCACTACAACGGGAATTATGGCTCTTTTGGTGTACCTGGACCTCTGAAGGCAGACATAGCTGCAGACACTGTGTGTCAGAAGCCTGGCATATATTATTACTGTTACTAAATATTTCATCTCAGGTCATTTGGAACATCTGGTTGTAAAAAATCTCTGCAAGAAGACTGAGCAGCTCTCTGGATCTCGCTGCTGACAATGGTGAAAGGGCAGATAAAGCCCTTAATTCTGCTCATGACATGAGGAATCCACTATCAATATCTTTCCACCCCAAGTACGCTTGGCACAGGATGCTGCAGGTATAAAAGTCTACTTGGGTTAGAAGGACAACTTTACAGGGTCATGAACCAGAAATACATCAAGAGCTATTATATAGAAAGGCGCTCCCTTCTGGCTCAGACACAAGTTTCTAGAGGACGGGGAAGCATCCCTTCGTGTTGCCCCCAGTCTTATACCATTCCCTGGCTTCCAGTGCGAGCAATGGTAGGGCACAGCTTGCTGGGCTGTGTGAACCCCTGTCCTGACCCATTTGGTTGCTCTTACGTTCCTGCAGATGCATTTTATAGCAAGTCTGGTTAATTATTGGTAGACCATTTCCACACCTCTTCTAAGATCTTCCTTCCATGAAAGAGCATCTCAGGTCTTACCTTAACAGTAGTTTTCACATGTGTAGCTACTAAGCGTTTTAACGAGTCTGATTGAGCCAATGAGAGCTTACACACAGAGATCCAGTACGTAACACTGTATTTTGGCTTTGTTTGTACCATTATTTTTTTTTATTTTCAACAGACTAAAAGAAATCAAAATAAGCCATTCTTAACACCCAGTAGCCTACGCCTATACTGTCCTATCTAGCCACACCAGCTAAAATACAAAATATTAATTAATCCCTGGTATTTTGCGTGCAGAACAGGCCTCTCTTGCAGCTCCCTGGGGACCCTTTGCTCAGCACCATGAAACTGCTGCTGCTGTAGACAGGAATTGCTTTTTGAGACAATATATAGAGGTGATGTAATGCTCGGGTCTCGCGCATCACTCTGCATGCCACCAGGGTGACAGCAAGCCCCTCTCTGGTCGTTGTGGGGTGAAATACCACAGCATCAACACTCAGTGCTCGTGCCTCAGAGTCAAGCCTTCGAGGAGGTGGTGGGCCATCTTTTCCCTGGAAAGGCTGCTTGGAGTAATAGGATGCCTTCGAGGCATCCAGGCCCAGTGACAGGATGAGCACTTTGTTCCACTGCACTAAGAAGAGCAAACTTGAACTTGTATTTTTTGGACTGTTTTGGAATACAAGTATAAATAGGAACTATACCCAACACATACTTCGCACCTTGCAGTGACAGAATGTGCTCAAAAGTTGTTCTTTCCATTTGTCTGTCCCTGCTTCCAACAAAATGATTCAACCTTGCACACCATTTACAGCTTGAACCTTGCGGGGGTTATTTTACATCCACAGGCTTGCAGAGATGAGAAAGCCTTTTGGCCATAAGGCCATACTCAATGTTTAAAACAAAATCGTATGGAAAATATATTGCAAAGAACCATATTGGGAATCTTGAACTTTCAAAAAGACGGTATTTAGAGCAGCTGGCTTCTATTAAAGGAGTGTGCAGAAGTTGGTAAAGACTCATTTTATCCCAAACAAAGCTCCAAACTGAAGACACCCCCTTTCATAATTCCAGTTTTTTGTTAACCAGCTTCCTAGCACTACAAGAAATATACACCCCAAGGTCAAGGCAACCGGCTTTCCCGGGTCAATCCGTTCGCTCCACCCTTGTGCTCAAGAAAGGAAAGCATTAAAAGCCGCCTGGGCTGATCCCAAGGAGCAGGGCTGTGCCAGTCCGCATCGTTAAAAAAGAAAAAAGTGGAGCAGCAGCACGGTTTTTGTTGGCACCGCTTTGTGTAACTCACTCCTCGGTATTCGCTGCTCTGGAGCGAGAGCACAGCCATTGCGGGCAGCTGCCGGGGAGCAGCAACGCCGAGCCCGTGTCATACACACTGATGAGGGATGGTGCTTTTGCCCATCGGCGGTGTACCTCCATCCGTGCCCTTGTCACCTGCAGGTGGGACAGCTGCCTTGCCCTCCCCCAGGGCCCGCAGCGCTGCTGCAGGGGGTCAGAAGGCAGCGGAGGCTGAGCCATGTCCCTGCCCCGGGCGCAGGGAGAGGGGAGCAGAGCCCAGGGGTCCCCTCCCCCCGGGCTGGTTTTCCGGGAGCAGCGCGGTCCCCGTCCGGCGGCTCCCGCCAGCACCGCTGTTTTCCCTCTGGGCTGCTCTTGGCTTCCTCCTGTGCAGCTGTGCTCTCCACATCAGAAAGGACTTTTCAGAGAAAAAGTGAAATTAGTAAAAATTAAGATAATTGAACACATTTTGTTTTACCAGAGAGACTGTTTGTGGTTAGCAAATAGACGTGAAATGATATAAAATATTTTCTAACAGTACCCTATAGAGATGACTTGTCTGTAAAACATGAAATAAAACTGGCAGGAAACCACCGCATTGACTTCATAAAACATAACATTAACTGACACCAAAAAACAACCTAGTTAAGAAGTAGAAAACTTTACAACCTCAGTTATTTGAAAAATACAGAGGTAGCCCAGCTATTAAAGCAAAAGGGATCATTAGGGTAATTTGCACTATCATCTGGTTCACTGCTATTGACTGTAATGCCATGAATGCATCGGGTTGGAATTTCGACTCTATTATTCTCCTGACTGCTCCTGCTCAAAAAGTATTAAAAGACTAACTGCCATTTTAAAAGCATACAGTGTTTTGCAACACTCATTTAGAAATACTTCTAGCTGAACCAATCAAGGCTTCAGAGTTTATGGAGCATATATCTTCCTAGTGCATAAGGATACGTACATTCTTGACATAGTCCATGGCTCAAACCGGGTAACTAGAGGTATTGCCTGGGTCTAACCAAGGCCCTGGAAACAGGTATTGCCAATCCTTTCTGTCTTTGACTGGGATTTTGCAAGAACGTCTGTGCACAGAAAAGGCGAAAACAATAGTAGGATTACAGAATCACAGAACAGCATGGGTTGGAAGGGACCTCTGGAGATCATCTAGTCCAAGCCCCCTGCCAGACCAGGGTCACCCAGAGCAGGCTGCACAGGAACGAGTCCAGGCGGGGTTTGAATGTCTCCAGAGACGGAGCCTCCACCACCTCTCTGGGCAGCCTGTCCCAGTGCTCTGCCACCCTCAAAGTAAAGAAGTTCCTCCTCATGTTTAGGTGGAACTTCCTATGCTCAACTTTGTGCCCATTTCCTCTTGTCCTGTCCCCGGGCATCACTGAAAAGAGCCTGGTCCCATCCTCCTGACACCCACCTTTTATGTATTTATAAGTGTTGATAAGGTCCCCCCTCAGCCGCCTTTTTTCCAGACTGAAGAGACCCAAATCCCTCAGCCTTTCTTCATAAGAGAGGTGTTCGAGTCCCCTAATCATCTTGGTAGCTCTCTGCTGCACCGTCTCCAGCAGTTCCCTGTCCCTCTTGATCTGGGGAGCCCAGAACTGGACACAGTACTCCAGGTGCGGCCTCACCAAGGCAGAGTAGAGGGGGAGGATAAGGATAACCTCCCTCGACCTGCTGGCCACACTCTTCTTGATGCACCCCAGGATGCCACTGGCCTTTTTGGCCACGAGGGCACATTGCTGGCTCATGGTCATCCTGTTGTCCACCAGGACTCCCAGCTCTCTTTACAGGGTGCTAACCTAGAAAATAGTTATTTGTTCTCACCTGTATTTTTGTACTGATGTAGTCCTGATGTAGGAACCCTGCTAATGAGCCAGGACTCCAGCACAGCTGGCACCACACAGGTGTGAGACAAATGCAAAGCCTGGGAAGGGTCTCCTGGGCACGCTGCACTGACCACCTGCATCAGTTGGTGGTGGCTGCATTTTCAGTGGTGCCCGGGGACAGGACAAGAGGAAATGGGCACAAACTTGAGCATGGGAAGTTCCACCTGAACATGAGGAGGAACTTCTTTACTTTGAGGGTGGCAGAGCACTGGGACAGGCTGCCCAGAGAGGTGGTGGAGTCTCCTTCTCTGGAGACATTCAAAACCTGCCTGGACGCGTTCCTGTGCAACCTGCTCTGGGTGACCCTGCTCTGTCAGGGAGCTTGGACTAGATGATCTCCAGAGGTCCCTTCCAACCCTATGATTCTATGATTCTATGATCAGATACATAAAAAAAGAAAGGAAAAACAGCTGAAGACTTTCTTAGCCGTTTTTTAACTACTGTGGCCTTTCTGGGCAATAGCTGTTCAGAGGCAGCCCTAAAGCACCTCTCAACACAAACAGCAAAAACGTTCATGTTCACCCTAGCCCTGGCTTAGCCCCTTGTGCCATGGGGCCTGGAAAAGCATCACAGTCTCTGCTGTTGTGCCTGTCACAAGCAGCTTTCTGGAAAATCACGGGGTGTTCAAACGGCTAGTGAGGTGGGATCAAGGTGAAATCAGAGGGCAAGATGAACATCGCTGCTCATGCTGCAAGCAAGCCCTTGTGGTGCTGCTGCTGTTATGGCTTTACTTGCAATACCGCAAGTAAACCCAACTCCTGAGTCGTTGGGTTGGGAATCCAGATTACCAGATCATCTTGATATGACTGTCAGCAAAAGCTCAGTATAACCTTACCTGAGGTGGGGCGTGATCCCAAAGCCTTCCTGAAAAGGCCTATCCCATAATTAGGTGGGGCCTGGCCCTATTCCTCTCTATTCTCCTCTCTGTCTAAAGAGTCTGTTTTATTGTGTCTCCTCTCACACTTAGTCATTGGTCCACTTTTAGATGGACAACTGCCATCAGAGAGTCAGCAATTTCCCCACCTCTTTCTAAAGACAAGCACGGCACATGTCGGGGTGTGAGGGATGCTTCTGGCTGCCTCTTCGCCAGGCAGACATCATACCTGAAAGACACCTCGTCTGCAACAACAAATACCGCTACCGTAAGCTTTTTTCCCAGTACCTAGACATCCACAGAAAGAGAGGAAGATTTTGCTGGTGGTGTGTGTTTTAAGAGTGTCTAGCACCATGTAACTAACTCTCAAGTGGTAAAACAATATAAAGAAATTAGTTAGGAGAACAACATAATCATATGGAGTAAATGTATAAGAGGAATTGATTCACACATCCTCCTTAAATTCTCAAGTGGTGTGCCATTGTTCTAAAAAGAGAAGATTCTGAATGCCAACACGCAAAGATTTAATGTGCTTTTTCCTTTAGGCTAAACTAAAGAAAAGTTGGCTGCACTTGCCTGGAGTTAACACCAAACAGGTCACATTTATCATCCTGCCACTTATGTTCAAGAACCAGCAATTTAGCTGTTCCTAAGCGGGTTGGTTTAGCCCTCCCAAAACTGCAGATGGGTTGTGGTTTATATGCAATCTTATCTGCTAGAAGTGACTAATATTAGAATAACATGGCACTGCAATCTTGACATTCTGGAAAGCTGGTGAGATCCTAGCCCCAAGTTCTCCTGCTCTAACGCTGCTGGTAATTTCAGCAGTGTTTATGTTATTACTATGATTTATGTATATAGGTCCCAGATAAGTTACCCACCAAGGAAAAAGTAATTGACAAATTCTCCACTAGCCTTCTGAGTTGTTTTTTCCCCTCTGGGGATCAAAATTTCTTTAGAAAAGATGATTATTCTCTCCCCACAGCTATAAATTCCTCAGCCAGCTCCTCTGTTACCATGCAGTCTGCTGGGCATATTCCAAAATTATTTCTGAAGTTTTCTCAGACTTCCATATAAGTCCAAAAATTCCTCAGTCCTGCTCCATGCCAGTGGGACAGCCCACCCTTACTGCTTGGTATAAGATTTTGAAACACCCATTTCCGCTGATGCTGAGCAGCCAGTTCCACTGATCGGTAAATTAAGGACACAAAATCCTCATAGGGCTTTGGGCAAGCGCTGCCATACCAAGCACATCCGTCTGTCCAGCAGCCGCGGTGCTTTGCAGCAAACCAACCTGCCCCAGAAACCATGGGGACATGAAGCGTCGAGCCCTCCTCACATGGGGTAGCATTAATCACCTCCAGAGAACACAACATCGTGGGGCAGTTACAAAAAAAGGGAAAGTGGGGGGGAAAAGCCCGCTCTCTGTGCGAAAATACATGAATGGTACGAAACAAAATAACGTGCTCCCATTGGAAGCAAATAAATTACTCCCAGGCTCCAAGTCAAGCATGACTTGAATTGCTCAGTGAAAATGGATGCAGCATCCTCAGCATGGTGGTGTTCGTGGTGAGGGACCATGAACCAGGACCTGGTGTCCCAGGCGCGGTGAGGGTCCCACACCTGCCATGGGCTGGAGGTGCAAGGCCAGCATCTGCTCGTGGCCCGTGCATCCCTGTTCCCTGCTAAAAGAGCGAGTTAGCCAACAATAACAGTGTTTGTTTTGTTGCCATCTCAGTAGACGCTCTAATAGAGCTAATAGGAAAAAGAAACCTCACCAGAGAAGGGAAAGGTCAGAAAGCTAATAAAATAAATGTAGCTATTGTGCATTCACTTGGCAATTCATAAGGGAGTGTGATTTTCTTTTCTTTTCTTTTCTTTTTTTTTTTTCAGTAGTGACTGAGAGTCCACTGATGAATCCAAAATGAAATTTCAGCTTTCACACAAGGTTTGTTCCTGACAGTCACGTCATTGCAGAGTCAGGAACTTTACACGGGCTACAGATTTAGGTTTACACTTGCGAGATTCCCCCCTCATTTCATTTCTTTATTTTTTGAGTTTTTCTTCCAATCAGTTCTGGCTATCAAAGAGAAGCAGTATCATCCATGAGCAAATGTTGGCCAAAAAGGTAACTTTACACCAAGAGCCCTGTATTGTTTTTAAAGGGCGCAGCTGGCCAGCTGCTGCCCTTTTTTAATGTTGCCCAGATAGGTAATTCATGGTTGTTTTATCTTTAAGCTTGTGAGTATTTCTCTGCTTATAATCAAACACCTGCTGAAGTGTTTGGCTGGGGCTTTGAGTCAACAAAACTCCGTTTGATAAACGGCTTACTTCCAAGCACACTCCTCTCCAGCGCTGTATCGACACTGTGGTGCTGCTGGACTCAGGGACCCCCATTCCTGTGTGTCTAAGAGTACACGTTCACATGTACACATACACATATATCCCTTGTATCCGAGAGTCTTCAGGTACACGCAGGGCTGGAATTTGATCCTCTTAACAGTACAAAATCACTGCAGTGCTGGAAAAGGTGTCCCCGTGGATAAGGGATTTAAACGCGGCTGCTATCCCTCTCTGGGGAGGAAGGATGCCCCTGCGCTCCCCAGCCTTCTAGCAACCTCCCCAGCAAGCTTAGCCTGGGGCTATGAATATGTGGGCGCCTGAGGAGGACTTAACCGGTACCCCAGTGCCTGCCCTGCACCCAGGCGGGACACATGACTGAGGCAACGTGTCCTCCTGTGCTGCCAGACCTCGGCTCTCCTCATGGTCAGAGGAGCAGCCGTGATTCCAAAGGCAGGCAGCTGCTGTAAGGCATCTGAGCACAGGCCATGGTAGTAGAAGTAGCTGATCAGCGGCACAGAAGAGAATGTCACCTGAAAGGCTGCAAAATAAGCTGCATGGCCACACTTAAGAGCGCTGGTTTGTTTCCAGGAACCAAGGGGGAAGGTCACCCGCTGCAATGAGATTTGCCCAGGTCTGCAGGAGGACGCACTCAGGCTGGATCCTGCCTTTCGCGTCAGCCAGCAATCTTCCCTGCTACGGACTCCTACACAGTCCTCAGCTGGAAACAGCAGTGTCTGCAACTTCCCCGAGGGACCAAAGAAAAGGCCTAGTTTAAAATCCATCACAGACATGAGAAGGCTCCATGCCAACTTCTTGTAGAGCAGGCTGATGCAAGCAAACACCCAGCCCCGTGCCCTGCGGTGGAAGGAAGGCAGTGCTTCGGTGGGATACACTTCCCTTCCCAGCATACTAGAGAAGAAACTCACCATAGGAGAGAAGAAAAAACATCTGCCGTACCAGCCATCCCTCTGCAGCAGTGGAGCTTTTTCCTAGGCAATATGTTTGTGGTTTTAAAGGGTCCAAATTTGTCCTTTTCATGTCAACCTTTGCTGAAGTTATGCCACAATCACAAAAAACTGCTTTTGTACTCTATCATAGTATATATGTTCTGTGGGTAATGCTATATCCTGCCTCAGCTTCTCTTAACTCTCCTTCATTTCTCTAAAAAGCAACAGTCTGAGGTTCTCCACAGAGTTAATGGGATGCTGCGGTAAGTAAACAGGAGATAAAGCAAAATTAGCAGGTGCTTTTGCTCTCTGCACACAGTTCTGGACAGAGGACAGGGACAGGTGTACGTACCAGGCTGATGACCACACGTACAATGGGATGTTGGAAAATGGGACCAGGTTCATAGATCATCTACAAGAAAAACCTCACCTTTGGTTGGCATCTGTGTCCGTGCAGTCAGTGACAGATGACGTAGGATATGCCTTGGCAGCTCAGCTAAATAAAGCAAAGCATGGGAACACAAAACCAGCTTGTGAACATCTTAATTGAGTTTTTACTCTACAGAAAAACCCATTGCTCACCACATAACCTATCTTCTTGGCAACCTGAGTCTCCAGCCTACTAAGTACTACAGCTCCTTACTTTTCCCTGTGAGAGTTTCCTATCCAAACCCTTTATTCTACCGGAAAAAAAATAAATTATATTACATCAGTGTGATTCAGATGGGGATTAGTTATTGCTGTTTCTAAAGCAGAAATCATCTTTTCTTTTTGAGGCTCTCTTGTATCATACGGGATTAGGTGGCCTTTGGAAAACCCAGCTGTTTCACACACTTCAGTGCTGAGGCTCAGACTAGCCATAGGCATCCTACTAACCTGATGGATCACACTAATTAATAAGAGGGAGGCTAGGATTTGATCAAAGCCCTCAGCTTTAGGAGAGAGAGCTCAACTTCTCATCAGGGAGAAAGACAGGAAGAGCGAAGCAAATGATGTGGGAATTAAGAAAGGAAAGGAAAATATATTAAATTTACTGGCTTTAAAATACAAAGAGACACTGCGATCATCCATTTTATACAAATTCCTGCATAAACCAGGCCATGACATGATTGATTACCTCCCAACAAATACATGGTTATCTCCTCTACAACTATAATTACAGGTATCTTCAGAGTAAGAGCATTTACTTGCGTGCCACTATAGCAGTATTTTACCCACATCACACATTCATCTTTTGGGAAAACATTCATATACCTCTTTCCAGACATTGGATGGGAATTCTTGTACAAAAATACCTCAGACGTGACCAACAGATTCACTAGGGGACCTCAGAAGAATACAGGATGTCCCAGACCTCTCTATTAGAGAACACATACTGCTATTCAAACTCCTTCTAAGTCAACATCCCTCAGAGGAAGAACTGTCTCAGACTTTTCTACGAGCTCTCATTACCACAGTGATATTTATGGCCGTGCCTTAGGGGGAGCAAGCAGCCAGCCTAGTCCATCCCACGCACAGCCAGCCGTCCCTGGGCCCTACTTACAGTGTTCTTTTCATACAAATTGCATCTCAGGCCAAGGGTTCGGGCAATGACATTCTCGACACCACCACAGCCCCAGCAGTAACTGCTTGGGCAGAATTTTTATGCCAAGTTAAATTTCTTAACCTTAATCTGTTAAATGGTCCTGAAAGAAGGGCCCACTTGCTCATAGCTGTTCTAACCCAGCGTTACCCATCACGTACTCACAGACCCTCGTCACGCTGGATGGGGCCCCCAAGGGCTCTTTCAGTTCCCAATGAGAAAATACAAAACACTTCTCGAGACATCCAAGCTTTCTCCAAACACGTACAAATCTGAGGTGTTTTCAAAAAAGCAGCAGGAGCAGCAGCAGTATTTTTCTGGTCTCCGTTGCTTGTGTCCCTTATGAAGTGTATCCATAACCTGTCTCTTAAGGAAATTGCAACTGTAATTTCCCAGAGGACTTGTGAAGAATGAAAGTTTTACTTGCTGGGGACGCAGGACAAGACCAGCGGTCAGGACCTCTTCTGCTGCTTTAGAGAAGCGTCGAGATTTGCCTGATATAGATATCACTGTAAAAGCAGCCGACTTATAACTCCATGACGCTCCTGGCTATTCTTATACCACATGTGAACAATTTAACATAAATTGGAGATAAAAGTACTTGTTCAGAATTTAGACCTCTACATACTGACATCCCAAATTCACCTGTTTCCTGAACTCATTTTTTATCAAAAGTTTCACTAGCTTCAGGAGATTTTCACCTGAAACTGGGCCAGTTTCAGTTTTGAATCGCAATGCCTTGCTTGGATTAGCTCCAAATAAAATTAAGTCTGTTAATCATTCATTGTAAAGGGAATCCACTGAAAGCATGAAATTCGAAACCAACTTCAGAGAATGAAGGTGAGATGCCAAATTTGAAGAACAAAAATTCACCTGGCTCTCAGCGAACCAAAACATTTTGCACAGGTAAGAAAACATACAAATCAATCATTCTAAATGCAGAATATATATTTTAGGGTAGTTTTCTCATTGTTTTCTACATAATGACGTTTTTCCAACAGTACCACAGGATTATCTGCCAGCTATACCAAGCACCACTTCCATTCCATACTGTGTTACGATACTTGGATGACAAACTTCATCCTACTAGGAAGAACACACAAAACTTTTACAACCCAATTTTGTTTGCATTTTCGGCCACCTTGAAAGATGGAGGAAGCACAGTATTGTGAAATGCCTACGTGTCCTAATAAACCAGAACATCCCTTTGGTTAATGGAAAAGTTGAATTCCATTTGTATTTGGTCCCACGAAAAAGCACAATCCCAGATAAAGGCGTATGAAAACAGTTCAAAGAAAGGTTATAATAAAGTGGTAGATCTGCCTCAGTTCCTACCAGAGCAACGCAAGGATGGAGTCCAACAAGAATGAAATGAAAGCAGGCCACCTCAGCATGACAGCTCTTGATTTTCTCCACGTATTCGAGTGGACAGTGTACCATGAACAATAGCAGGGAGATCCTTGGGAAAAAGATGAAAAAGACTTTGTTCAAAAAGTGATTTTTTAATTTGCATGGCATCATCTGCACAGTTTTAGAGAGGACAAGAAGCAGCCAGGGGTTACCATTGTCAGTTCCCTCCTCTCTTGTGCCATGTGGCAAAGAAAGTGACACAAAATGGATTACTTTGTTCCTATGGAAATATATACCATCTCCTGCTGGAAGTGCTCTTCCCTGCCTATCTAGATGACCCAGCTGCCTGCTCCGCCTGAGTCATGGTGATCTGGGATGCGCAACTGCTGTGAATCAGGAAAGGATGTTTGAATTTGGCCTGTCTATACATAAGACAAGAAACCCCACAAGCTGCTACAGGCTCTTCTAGGAACATATTTTTTGGTGAGAAGGAGCAACTACCTCTAGGAGAGCAGAGGACCCATACATACGTTAACACTGCTTAGTTTAATGTTAATTCAAGTTGAGAGTGAAGGTTATTGTGGCAATAGGATATCGCTTAGTCCAGGTGGGATCTCTTTTTCTTAAAGATTGATGTTAGCAAGGCTGAGGTGTGCTGGATAATCATAGAATCACAGAACGTGTTGGGTTGGAAGGGACCTTTAAAAGTCATCTAGTCCAACCCCCCTGCAGTGACCAGGGACATCTTCAACTAGATCAGGCTGCTCAGAGCCTCATCAAGCCTGGTCTTGAATGTCTCCAGGGATAGGGCCTCCACCACCTCTCTGGGCAACCTGTTCCAGTGTCTCACCACCCTCACTGTAAAGAACTTCTTCCTAATGTCTAATCTAAACCTACCCTGCTCTCGTTTAAAACCATTGGCCCTCGTCCTATTGCTACATGCCCTTGCAAAAAGTCCCTCCCCAGCTTTCCTGTAGGCCCCCTTCAGGTACTGGAAGGCCGCTATAAGGTCTCCCCAGAGCCTTCTCTTCTCCAGGCTGAACAACCCCAGCTGTCTCAGCCTGTCTTCACAGGAGAGGTGCTCCAGCCCACGGATCATCTTTGTGGCCCTCCTCTGGACCTGCTCGCACAGGTCCATGTCCATCTTGTGCTGAGGGTTCTAAAGCTGGACACAGTACTCCAGGTGGGGTCTCAGGAGAGCAGAGTAGAGGGGGAGAATCACCCCTCTGGATCTGCTGGCCACGCTGCTTTTAATACAGCCCAGGATGCGATTGGCCTTCTGGTCTGCAGGTGCACATTGTTGGCTCATGTCCAGCTTTTCGTGCACGAGTACCCCCAAGTCCTTTTCCATGGGGCTGCTCTCTATCACAATCCTTGACTGTAAGCTGAGAACTTGAACTTGACAGATGAGGTGAATGGAGGTGACAGGTTGTTTCAGGTGGATAGTGGTGATACCAACTTCCGTGAGCAGCTTTTACTCTTCAACAAAAAATTACCAGTAACAGATAAACAACTGGCTTTCTACAAACACAAGCTTTTCGCTTTTGTTGTTTTCCAGTAGTATCCTTTTTCTCCGATTCCTTGTTTTTTTCAATACCTTTCTACAAGTCTCTTGCCACTGTCAAGAACAGCGTACATGTTAGTACAAAAGACAAAACAGAGGCGCTCTCCTCCCTCTGCCTCTTCCACTGCATTTGTTTTTCTGGTCAAGGTGAAGGATAAAAACTGATCATTTCTCCAAGAGAAGCTGAGGTTGTGTTACTTTAAAAAAGAATATGATCATCTGAATTTTCAGCCTGTAGTCTCTTTTTGGATTTCCTTGAAAAAAATAACATAATATACTGATCCTGTGACTTTCCAATAATTCTCTCCTTTTGATCTGCAGTCTTGCAGGTAGTTCTTTCTTCTTTTTCCCGTATTTTTCATGCTGCTGATTACTGCTTGGTGCTATATTTAATTTTGTGCTATATTTAATTTTGCGCTCAAGTTAATATAACCCAAATGTCACTGCCAGCTGCCACCAAGACAGTCATTCTGACTTGAGATGAACATACTCATTGTAAATTCTTTTGAAAAAAAAAACGACTCTGCAGCCTAAATATCTGTAGAAGATGAAGTCTAAATTTGATAATGATGAAAATCAGTAAATCAGAATTCTTGTTTAGCTGCCGTTACATGCTCTCTGACTCAGTCAACAAATTTATTTCATTCCTGTTCCCCTTTCAAGCCAGTAGAAAATAGTTTCATGGAGCAGGAAAACGCTTTGGGCAAGACTGGGGGAAGCAAAAAACTTATTTACTGAATACGGGGTGTTGACTGATTCAAAATGCCTTGCCAATTCATCTGAAGTCACCAAACGCTTAGAGCCAGAAAAAGGATGTAGGGCTCAATTAGTGGAACGAGCCCGTGATGAGGGCAGACGGCTCCCCTTGAGCAGTCAGGATATTGCCCGCAGCATTTTTTGGAAATCCGGCCTCCCTTCTAGGTGAGCACCTCGGGCACTGTGCCGGAGGGGGTCACCTCTGCCTGACTGCCCCTGTTAACGAGCATTTCAGTAATTTTGGATGCAGGAACTCAGAATTCATCATCTCCACCTGTCATGGCAGGCAGGGCACCCTGGTGAGAAGTATACGGTCACTTCAGCAGAGGAAGAATTAAATTCAAACTTCAGGTCCGCTTCAGCAGAGGAGGAATTCAATGCTGCTCTCCCACATTTTGGAGGAGTGTCCTAACTGCCTGCCTGGAGAGCAGAGGCGAAGCTGCAGCACCCGCTACCTCCCTCCTTGCATGAGCGGTGCTGCCATCCCACCCTTTTTCATTCATCCAGAAATAAATCAAGAGGGGAAGGCCAAAGGCCTCATTTCCTTGGGAGGGAGGGGAAGGAAGAAAACAAAACGTGTTTTTCCTGAATTTGAGTTCAGAGGCCCTCATTTTTTATGACATTTCACCTCTGCGATACATCTGGGTAATTGCCAGAGCAGTTCCAGCCCAAGCGATAGCTTTTTAAGACCAAGGCTTCAGTGGTGAAGCAACGTGAAAACAACACACATGTACTGCCACTTGGATTAACCTGGCAACGCTGACACATAAACAAGGTCTCCCAGTGAACACCTCCTCTCCTTCCAACACGTCGTCAGCTCGCGCTCTGCCACAAGGGGCGAGTTCCTCTCCAGCGCTGGATTGGAGCGGGGAATCAAAGCGTGGAAACCACACGAGCAGAGATTACACAGCCTCTCCAATCTGGCAGCCAGATGTTGGGTTGCAAGAGTGAGCGTAACCAGATGGGTCTTCTGCCATTTTTTTTCTCCAAACGCCCAGAAGAGGTTAACAGAATGACACACGCAGAGATAAGCTCATGATCGCATTTGCATATTTAGAAAAATACTCATATTAGCCCCTTCAAAACTGTAATCCCTAAGGATCCAGCTAGGATTTTCAGATGTCGGGTCCAGCTCAGACTCTGTAAGAAGCTCCAAGTGAGCAACAGCCAGACTAGGACTTCTCCGTATCGCTGCCTTGACAGCAGGGCCAGCCCAAGGGTGCAGCCCACAGAACCCCTCTGGAACCCCTCTGAGGCTGGCTCCAGGCGTGCTCCTGGGGGCAGCACATGGGGGCAGATTCTCAGCTGGCCACAGACAGCTTTGCTCCTGTCTACCCCTGCCAAACTGCCCTACAGTGGGCTTTTGGGGATTTGCAATAACAAATACAGCAGGAAGATGGTTGCGCTGTTGTGACACACCAGCTGCTGACGCAAAGGGCTCAGGCAAAGGGAAGAGGGCTTTGGTGGGATAGTCCTACATCCCAACACGAGCTAGCTCCTCGGATACTTCTCTGAAGCCACAGAAATGCACTTATTTCTAATGAAGCTGATATCAGAGCTCACTGGAGAGAAATCTGGGCAGGTCAGTAAATGCAGATGTTATTTTCAAAGAACAATTTCAGGGCTGAACCCTCATCACCAGCCCACACCTGTATCCATCCCACAGTGTCTATGCCAGACAGCCACATCTGGAACAAAAACATTTAGTTCCATTTATTATCCTGTGCTTTCTCCTATACAAAACACGGCTTTGACACTCACACAGACAATGTGGGTTCCACAGTCCCACACCAGCTGCAGAGAATGCACTGAGGACAGCAATGAGTATCAGCAGATGGACAACAACAAGCACTTAACTGCTACAACTTACGTTTAAGATAAAATGCAGGAACAACTCCAATTCCCAGCTAGATAATACAGAAAAGCAGCAGTCCTGGCTCTGAACTGCTTGTAACTGACCTGGATCTCATGAAGGCAAGGGGAAAACTCCCATTGGAGCTTTTGACTCTCAGACAGGCTAATTCCAGGTTATTGTTCCCATCTTATTTAGTTACGCAAAGAAGCACCAAGCCCTACACTTAGCTCTCAGAAACAATGTTTCTCCATCCCAAAAAAATCCCGGTGACAGTTTCAGCTTTGCAGTCCTTATTCTCTCATAAGAAAAATAAATAAGCAGAAACACATGAGCATATCTTCCCTGTAAACATCAGCACAGCTTATTCAAATTAAACCCAAGGTTCTTCGGAAATGGCTTGAAATCTTAAGCAGAGGTGGGGCAGCCCCGATGGAAGAAAAGGGTAAATGGATTCTGACACAAGTTTCTCTCCATGTCCTGGGAAATGAATTCAAACACTCGGAAGGCCCAAGAGCTGAGCTCTTCTCCAGCAGAGAGGCAGGCTGGCCAGCCTTGGGGGCATCTTTTATGGGAGCGAGAAGTTGAAGAGAGTCCAAAAGTACATCCTTTGAAGGACGGCATTTCCCCTCCTCCCTGCAGCCTCCTACTCAACACGGTTCTGCTTGAGGGCTAAGAGTGGCCGGAAACATCCCAGTGAAGCATTTACTCCGAAGACAGACACACAGGTACACAGAGAGGGAGAGCTTTCTCAAACACCACCTTGGTGAGCCCAAAATGCTTTGTTTGAAACAGCTCTGAATGACCTTTGGAGAAGCTTGAGGCTTGAAGCCCATGACAGCTGCCCCAGCAGACAAGAACATCAGACTTCCCCAGCAGCTGGAGGGCCTGGGGAGCTTCTGGATTCCTGGAAATACTGACAACTTTTAAATTCTGGCCAGTTTTGACCACAGCCAAATTTCAAAATTCCTGCAAACTGGCCGCCCTTGCTTTTAGCTACCTCAAGTCTGAATTTCTAGAGGAATAACAGAGGTTGCTCTATTACTCGTTCCTGTGAAAGCCAGATATTGAAATAGTATGATTCCTTCTCAGAAGTCAGTCCTTCTCAGGATTGTGGCATTACCTTCAAATCATGACAATTAAATTAACACTTTCTTTCTCCTTACCTCCTGGTTTGCAGGCCTCTGACGTGCCAGTGATAATCTTTGCAATAAGTGTGAAAACTTTTAACCTTCTCTTAAAAAATAAGGAAAAACTGAAATTCCTGTGCAGTAGTCTTCTGATACTGCCCGTATCGCAAAACTCATTGATAAAAAAAGTTGAATTACTGTGCTGCTTGCTTCTAGATCTGACTTTTTGGAGCTACAGCTCTATTGGCAGTAGCATAAAGGACAAGCCCTTAAGATGCAAGCATTATGGAGCAGCCGGTGGGAAGGAACCCAGCTACAAAGAACTAAAACTCTGCAGAGCTCACTCTGAAGGAGGTGGCGCACGATAAGGGACCTCAGCAGAAGCAGGGAGAAGCCAGGGAAGCAGAGACTTGGTTCCTCCCCAGAAAAAAGGTGGCAAAACCAAGAAAGGACTAGGGAATTGTAGTCCAACTGAAGACAGACCTGGACTTCTCAAAGTTTTTACCTTCCCTAGCAGGGCAAAACTCCCTCGGAGGAAGTCAGGTTCTGGAAGTCCCTAGCCTGTCTGCAAATACCTAATGCAGCAATCAGCAACTTTTGCATGTTTCCCAGAGTTTTGGAGAAATTAATTCCTTCAGAAAACTGTCATTTCTTCTGCAAGTTCTGTGCAACAGGAGCCCACAACTATGGGGCTCAACATATCCCTAACACCAAGACTTCCCGAGTGCTGCACTGTAGGGAGTTCTCTGCATTCCAGGGATTTGCCACCAACCCAGAGGGATGCTGAAGAGCACTGCAGTGGGACGTATCTGTCAGAGAGCTGCTGCAGTGGTGTCACAAAGCTACGTGGGTGGACCACCAGGTCTGGCAGGTCCAGGCAGCAGGTTTGCTGACTTGCCTACGTGCTTATTTGTCCATCCATCTCTTCAGGTAAGAAGATATGCTGAAAAGCTGGAGTTTCTGCGGAGCATCAACAGACCTGGGAGGCAGCATGATATAACTGTCGACCTCCATGCTTCAGGTAGCCGTCTGCATACTCTCTGCAGTTGTGGCTTAATTATAGCAACGTAACAGACTTCGTCCCCTGCAGTTAAATCGCTGGTCTCTGGGGTTGAAAGACCATTCAGAACGTCATGGACATTGTGTGTCTCTACACAGACAGAGTTAGAGACAAATTAAACAGCCAGGTGGGAACCCTAGAAGCAACTTCATTTTAGTTAGGAGTACCTTAGTTAGGCGTACCTCTAGCCTCTGCCTGCCTGGCTTTAGCAAGACCTATATTTGACTATACCTATTAAAATAAATTGTCTTCTCTACAGCAGCGTTGCCTGCTCCCCACAAGCTGACAGGTCGCTTCGGTGGCAGGGGTAACCCCCGTTATTTAGACAGTGGAAGCAACAGCCTAAACAGTTCCTCTCCTGCGCAGCGAGAGCACACAAACTGCTTCTTAACCTGCCTCTGGGAAATTCAACTCAAAAGCCCTACTGACAAGGGAGTACAGCAGACGGACACCCCCACCTAGCGGGAAACGCACAGCTCCGGGTCCCTGGGACAGGAGAAGCCTCAGCTCTGAGTCAAACACCCATACACACCCACCGTGGGCCCCCAGAGCAGCTTCGGTTTTTGAATCAAAGAGGTAAATACAGCTATTGTGAAATCTGAGGGCATTACTTGTAATCATTAAGCAGAAAGCACTGCAAGGAAAAGGCAGGTTAAGCCTACTAAGTTACCAGTATTTTATTCACTTGATATTAGACATAACTGTAAACATAACTCTTTTGCTCTGTACTAGTGTAATCATTAATTTCTGCAAGGTCAATGCAACAGGCGTGTAAAATATCAGCAGAATGGCACAGCAGCACTTTAAACCTATTTTGCTACATTAGAGGGAACTAAATTCTTGAATGCAAAACAAAGACAAGTCTTCTGTAAATAAAGAAAGAGGTTTAATTATGTCTGTAAGAGCCTACCAGCTCACAAGCTGAGCCACTGACAGTAGTTTCTGGAGACAGTTTGGGGTTTACTGGTTGGTTGGTTGGTTGTTTTTTGTTTTTTCTTTTTTTTAATACATGCTCTAGATAAAGGTGAAATAAATAATCATGAGGTAGAAAGTAGAAGCCAGAGGACAAAAGCGGCTTTTACCTATTTCCACTCCTGACTGCTCAGCAGAGACATCTACAGCCCCCTCCTGCTCCAAGAGCGGGACGGAGGCGCCACCGCCCGGGCTGGCTGGGACTGGCCACCGCACCAGCCCTGCTGCCACCGCGGAGGGACCGCGGACAGACTGCCCGACCTCGGCGTGGCCGGCCTGAAGCTCATCTTCTCTAGTACAGAAGGAGAGGCGCAGGCTTTGCAATTCGTATCGGCCTTCAAACACCTTTGTAGAGGCCAGAAAAAAGAGTCATAAACATGCACTTGCACTTCGCAGCAGCGTGTTGCCTTTTCACACCCGATTCCATCTGGTTCCGACAAGTTCAGCCACTGAAATCTGTTTGTCGCCTGCAAACCAGAGTCTCTAAGTGCAGCAGCTTTGCCACCCGTTAGTTCTTACGGGATGACCCTGATGCACTTTGTTCTTCCGACTCACAATACATCATCATTTCCAAGAGGATTTGGGTTATGTACTGCACTTTTTTCCCCCTCTTGAAAATGATTCCAAAGTTCTTAACATATTGTGGCCTACACACAAATTGACTGTGTATACATACACAACATCTTCATAAGCAACACAGTTAAGCAAGGTCTGACAAAAGGTAGGCTCAGGGGGACTGTCAGGATGCAATTCTGCAACTCTTCTGTTTGGCCCAGGTCAAAGACAGATTCAGCCAGCCCTGAAGTTAGAAAACTCACTGTTCCTCTTACGCAGATCAAGTCTACAAGTAATTTCATGCTCATTGATGAGAGATACCCTGCACAGCTCAGGTTGGAGACAACTTTACACACACAGCTGCTGTTTCTACCATTCGGGTCAGGAAGCTCTAGGTAGAAGAAATTGCATTAGCGGTTCAGTTTTTGAGTAATGGGTCTTAAGACTTGTCTGCTCAGACAGGGCACGTGAGCTTGGCTGTCATTATTTACCTCCCTGTTTCCCAGTTCACGTAGGGAGAGACGCTCCTGCCCACCCCCGCAGCAGCTTCTGTACTGCAACATGCTCATTCTGAATAGCAACAGCGGTTCCAAGCTGCCTGACAAAGATTAGCACGAGGTTTATGCACTTTCACTGCCGAGACACTTGACAACTTTGCTAGCAGATGTGCCAAATTACAGGCACGTTCCCAGTGTCACAAGAAGCACTAGGACTTTCTCCAGATTTCACAGAAGTTTGGAGTTAAGACAGTTTAAGCAAGCCCTTCCTTCAAACAAACCACACAACCAACCTTTGTTTGTCCTTTATAATTGTCCACCAGAACAAGTATTAAATCATTTTCATTGTTTCAGTGTTCCTACTGTTTGCCTTCAACATTTAGTAAATTTTCATCTTCCTAATCCATGGACATTCCTGTTTGCATACAGCTTTGGACATTCTACATTCAGACTTAAAGACAGGATACGAGGCATCAGGAGAAGCTCACCAGCTGACTCTAAGCAGATGAGTGGAGCTTCTTAACCTGGTGCACAGCAGAAACTGAGCCTTACCAGCATGCCCATGGTGTTACACCATGGGCTTTAAAGCCTCAGCAAGGGCCAGTCGTGCTTGAGGATCTCTCCATGGTTTACCTCCTCACCACCTGGAGTTACCTCAGACTTCCTCCATAGCTTAAACGCTCCCTTCCATAGCACGAGTCTATAGGCACAGTAACCTTTTTGTTCTTTAAGAACATGCAGCACGAACAAGACACCCAACATATGCACTATGGCACTCACCAACAAAGCCCTGCCTCAGCATTCACTCTTTGAGGAGAAGCACTCCACTAGGGTTTTTTGACCTCTGCTATATGGTATTTCACCGTATCACAGAGTCTTGAATAAGGAACGAAAAAAGGGCTCTGCTGTTTCCTTCATCTTCAGGCAGACTCCACAGTAAACACGACTTGCCTCCTCTGTACTTTGAAGGTACTTCTGGAAAGTAAGAAGCAAAGGATTCTCTTCCTATCTGAAGTGCCTGTTCCTCTTTGTATTGACCTTTGCTAATCCCGATACCAATCCAACTTGCTTAAATTAAGCTTTATATCTATAGCTAGCTACATGATTTACAAGTTATGCTAAATACTGTTCTTTTCTCCAATAATTATCAACGATATACATCTACTCTAACTAATGTTTGGTCCTTAAAAAGGATTTGCGTCAATAGTCTTGTAACATGAATATTGTGGGCTACGTGATGTATTTTCCATTAATTTAAGCATTCTGAAGTGCTTGGAAGGAAACACATAAGGAAAGAGGCTGGGCGCATTTAGTTAGGAACATGGGTTTCAAAATAAACTGATCGCCCCAGTAAATAACTACAGCAAAGATTTAGTTTTGAATTGCCACCTAAAAAGTGTAATTCTTTCTGCCAGATGCTTCTGTCAGGCAAAAACCTATATGATGCTAGTCACATAGAGACACGCTAGTCAGCTAGAGACATGAAGGTCTTACTTAAGAGATCCAGGAAATGACAGGGACGACGGAAGACAGCCAAGTCAGGTGGGCACAGCAACATCTATTTCCCCTTTAACCTATCTTTTTAACCTGTAAGAAAGCTCCACACTCTGTAATACAATAAATTACAAAAGGCACTTCTCCAACCATTTTCAAATCAGGTAAGTAACCGGTCCAGCTATTATTAAAAATTAGTCTCTTATAGACAGTTATAGAAGATTCTTCTTTTGAGTTTTATTTGTTTATAGCAACATAAAGTACATGTTTCCACTTAGGTATTTCAGTGCAACAAGGAAATCCATTACCTCGATAAGCTTCAGCAAAGTGATCTATGTTTTATATGCAATGGAAAAGACTATTTAAAGTGTCTCCCTTTGTTGCACAACAGTTTAAAGCTTCAAAAATCTAAGTAAATACCTCTCACAGAATTAAACAAGCAGACACTTTGCTTGATTATGAAATGCTTTTGTTGGATGAGCTAAGTGTTTTCTGCAGTAGAGCAATTCATTTGTAAGCCACAGGCACTACTACAGTGGTATCAGAGTAGAAGTGGTGACATTTTAGTAGTCTGTGCAAGAATACCACTCTACTTTTTGCAAGCTGCATATCTTGAAGATACATTCTCCCAGTTGATCACATTCCAAATGGCTTTCAAATAATCAGGTCGAACATTTTTATACTGAAGATAATAAGCATGTTCCCATACATCAATTCCCAGCAAAGGAATGAGACCTGTAAAAGAAACAAAAAGGAGGGTAAGTTTTGTAAATCTATGAAAACATGCTTTACATGTAACGTTTTACATTGCATCCCGAAGTTGTACTCAATTTCTGAGTCTTTATCTGCAGGGAGACAAAGAGCTCTCTGGCACATAGGCGGTTATTGCGACATTGTTTGCTCTCCACGCACATGTATAAACTGAAAGAGCTGATTAAGACAAACACCTATGAATACTCTAGAATTGCCCTGAAGTCACAACTGAAATGAGATAAAGTCATTTTTTAAAAGTTTACCTCTTTTGCACAGTTATACAAGCATTTTCGTGAAAAGTTACACCACGGAGGAGCCTCTTGCCATGCCAGTTGGCATCCAATATTTTGATCACAAGTTATTGTCTAATTACTTTCCTTGCTTTTGTCCTTAAATACCCTTCTCACTGAATTTTTAGTGGAGAGTTTTCATGGAAGGGCAGGGGTGAAATTTACCCATTATGCTGTATGTTCCTAAAATAAAATTATTTTTTTTTCCCTACCGATAAGCAATACACAGATTTCTGACAATACATTAAATTCCTTGCCATTCTCTACGAATTTTACAGATCATGTTTTAAAGATATCTGCAACAGGATTTGGACAAACAGCCACTGCAGGCAGGGCTCTCATTGGCCACGTGCTCTTCCTTCTGTGGAGGGTGTCCAGCCTGCCATCATCACTGCCATGTCACTTGAAGAAAATAAAAATATCTTCAAAAGTCATCATGGCCAGTATTATGCTCCTTGACTAGCGGTAAGATGTGTCCCCATCCAAGGCTTATTTAATTGACACTCATTACTTTTTACCAATATTAAGGAAGCAGCTTCCTTCCATTTTAAACCCAGCCTACATAGTAACAACAGTTACTATGTACACCACCTCCTTTAGATAGCTTTCTCTGGCAGAAGGGTCAGTGTAGGCCAGACAACAGGAGAGAGGAAGGCAACTCTTGTTACTACGTACACCTTCCCCTCTCCTGTTGTCTGGCCTACGCTGACAGTTCTGTGAATAGCCCCCCTTGACAGAGAAAACAGTCTAAAGGCAAGAGGCTCCATCTTCCTCGATACAGACAAGCTACTCCAGTTACTCAAAAATAATCCAAAGGATCCTAAGCTAAAACTATTGTCTAAGACAGAGCACTTTCACAATATGCCCCATCTATTTCCCCTTTGACTAGACAGACTTTAAATTCTACTTTTTAAGTCCTGCTTTACAAATGCTGTTTTAAAAATTGCAACTGTTTTTCACCTCTGCTAGTAGTCATATTCAGTTTTCCAGCCCTATTTATCCAGCAATTTCTTCTCAGCATTTGTCCACAAACCCCTTTTCAGATCTCATACACTTGCCTATGAAGTCTACAGAGAGAGATGCAGAAGGGAAGGAAAGAAACCTGACCTGTTGTTCCTTGCAAAGGGTCTTGATTTGCACAAGCTGCTATTTGTAGGCGTCCCTGCTCTTTGTTATAGCCAAGCCAACCCCAGCCTGATCCCTGAACACCAACTGATACAGCTGTCAACTTCTCCTTGAAGTTCGCGAAGGAACCGAAGTCACGCTTGATGGCTTCCATCAATTCTCCTTTAAAAAAAGCACAGAAAGATCACAGAAGGTCAGGTACTTAACATCTTTAAATTTCCAGATACCGCCTGAAAAGAGAAGGGAAGAGGAGCAGAAGCATTTGGTCTCTGTGGGAAGGAAGTGTCTAAACAAATGGAGTAGTTCCATCATTAATTAACAGTTCTGTCCCGACCTGCTTAAGCAAGAAATCAGTGCAGTAGTCAAACATGCTGTCCTCGAAGATACAGCCAGGGTGCTACCAACAGGACACTCAGCTGCTTACATTCTTGCCTAAAAGGAAAGGGAAGGCCACAAAGGAGAAGTAGGAAAGAAAGTAAAGAGCTAGTTTGCATATCTAAAAGACAACACTAAGTGGCTATGATTTCTTTGTCTTAGTACAAAGAAATATTTGGACATCTTTGATATCAACATAATGAACCGACACATAGTAAGAGGTATTTAACCTTTTCCCTCGTATTTTAGATTTACATCTGCTTCTACAGTTAAATAGTCTATTTGATATGGATAAGAAGACTCCATGATGACATCCCTTCTTAACTATACAGTTAAGCTAACATGTGCTGGGGCGAAGGGAACAGAAACTAGAATTGTTTAGTGTAACAATACATTGCCAAACTACTTCCTTTCCCCTACACCCTAGCACATATGTGGTTTTCGGATATTTAAGTGTTTGCTCAAAACCTGAAGGTGTCTACGCGCCTTCCTAATCAGCTTTCTAATTAGCATGTATAAGAACACTTCATATAGGGCAATACTGGAGAATTCTTCATTCCTTCCACCTTCAGACAGATGGTCTTGAAAATCTCTTGGTGATAGCTGCAAGTGCATCTTATGACAGGCTTTAGCAGGCTTCCTACAAAAGCCTTGAACCATTCAGTTGAAAGTGAAAGATGATATTTTAGGCTTACCGACTTTCACAGAAACTTCATAGAAAATGGGAGACAAAAATAAAAGCTTTAAAGCATCTTTTCTGAGAATGTCATCTGAAAACAAGCTATCAGAAATGGACTGACATCAGAACTGCTTGTTCAAATTTCAGATTCAAAGCCTTATGCTCGAGTCTTAATCAGATCATCTTCAGAGCATCTTTGTACTTCCATGGTAGAGTCAAAAGTCACAAGCAGATGTCACCTATGAATGCCGAACCAGAGTTCAAAGCACCTGAAGCCCACTACTTTACAGACTGGCATATAAACCTAATTTAAAAACCCTCAGGTTTATCACAACAGCTTTTGTGAGATCATAGAGCCTTTACCTTTAATTGCAGGTCACTTGTAGATAATCACTACTCTATCCTCCCAAAGGAGATTTCTTCCTTCAGGCTTTAACTGCTGAACTATTCCTATTCAAATTGGAGCACAAATCCAGCCACTAGTTTGGGTGGTCTGCAGCACATTTCTTCCCTTTCTGTGAACCGAGTACATATATGCCAACTTAAATAGCAGAGCTTTACACAACTATTTTCTCATATGAAGATGGAAAGGACAATATAAAGCAATAGCCAGGTATTTTGCAGTGTATACATAATCAGCTTTAGAAATTAAAAATACTTAGCATGGGGCTAGCTTTTTCTATTCTTGGCTTGCAACCAAAAAACCCTGAATTGCTCAGAATTGTGACAACTGAAGGCAAATTAAATCTGAGAAATAAAGATCCTTTAGACTCTTCCAAATAAAGAAAAGATCATCAGCTCCACTGGTCAATTATAACAAGCACTAACCTTTAGGCTCTCCTCCTCCATTAGGAGAAAGGTTTGTCCAGAAGATGGTGTGATTGATATGACCCCCACCATTGAACTTCAGTGCAGGCTGAAGTGACACCTGAGCTGTAACATCACCTACAGACGCAGAAGATAAAAATACATGGATAAATAAAAACATCATCATCACCACAGTAGTTACTAAGTTGCCACTAGGCCTCCATCCATCTCCAAAATCTTTCAGGTCTTACAGGCCTATAACGTGTAATGGAAAAGATAAGGTTTGTGACTCTTGTCCATATTGTAGATAGTCACTGACAAACTACTATGAAAATTTCTTTACCTTTTACCTTTTCTAAACCTGTAATGATATGTGATCTGCCAATACAGCAACTTTCAGGCAACTCACACTACACGTACAAGATTTACTGACATTCTGTACCAGAATAAAACAACTAGTACAGCTAGAACATTTGAAGGACCCAGCACTTGTACATTGCTCAGTATTACCACTACGAGACAAGAACATTGTTTGCCCATTAGCTCACTGATTTGCAAACTAAGAATTTTTAAGCTTCTTAAACAATTTACAGGGCAAAGAGTTTGTGCTTCAGAGAAAGTTGATGAGTACAGTAAGCATGTACACAAACAAAATGTTCTTCTCCCTCCTATTTTTCTATTTGTTTTGGGTTTTTTTGGAGGGAAGCACTTGCAGGAAGAGATAGTGACCCAGATCACTTTACTCCACATCACAGAACCCTGCATCAGAAATCAAGATCAGACCCCATACTTCCTCCCTCGCCACATGTCATATTCCTTAAAGAATTCACTGGTGCCTTGTGCCTCTAAATGGTGTTGCACCACTTCAACACAAGTATTTTCAATGCTATTTTGGCTTTTAAAAGAATTCAAACATTTCAAAGGTTTTTGAGAGCTTTTCCATCACTCCAGTACATTCTCTAATAAGCAGTCAGTACGGGCAGCTGTTTCATCCACTGTCTTTCAGAATGAGTAGCAGAAGTCTTCCTATAGCAATAAATGAGTCATCTTAACACAGATGTGAAGGCAAGCCACAAAGCAGTAGCACACTTGTTACTAAGGTTTTATACAGGATTCCAGGTTCTCAGCATTTCGTCCTAATAGAATCATTTAAGTTGGAAAAGACCTTTAAGATCACTGTGTCCAACCATAAACCTAACACTGCAAAGTCCACCTCTAAACCATGTCCCTAACTGCCACATCTACCCTTCAGAAATTACAACATCCTTGGTAAGCTTCATACAAATAAAATATTTGGATGAAGCTGTTCCAACGTGACTCACAAGTCCCCCAAAAATACAGAATTCAATGCTTTGCTAAAATTAATTATAGTCGTGCTCAATCACACACCTATGGTTTTTGGTTTTGCTGGAAATGATCACTGAATAAAAAGTTTCCTTAAGGTGCAGAAACTAAACAGTTTTCTATAAACTTTTCTTAAGAATAATGTCACCCCTACACAAATTCACTTTCACATGCAATATGTTTGGGGTTTTTTTTCCCATTCAGAAAAATATCTGTAAGTTAAAAAACGGTCTGTGACTAACATGATCTCTGCGTCTCCATTCCTAATAATACCCAGCGCAACAAAACCAGACAGGTACAGGACTGGAACAAAGCATCCAATGCAGTTAGTACAAACACTATTTGCTGAACTCAGGTAGCATGTTAAAGATGAGACACCTCTCATACCTACTCGAATGGCACCTTTGGGACATCTTCCTTGAATTTTGCATTCCTTAATGACACTTTTAAGTTCATCCAGAGCATACAATGTATCGCAAGCCAGAACCCAAAAATAACCCAGGATGTCTTTAACATCTTTATCACCATTTATTCCACCATTCCTTAGAAGAATCTAGGACCACTAGGAACCAGAAAGGGCATTTGACCATTGTCCTTAAAACACGCTATTTGTGGCGCTGTCGGATCAGTCTTGCTGAACTTTGCACTGGAAAAGACAATGGGTAAAAATTAACTTGCCCTTCGGTTACAACAAAAATATCTTGGAATTTATTTGTATAGAGTCCCTGGCATTTGCTCCAGCTCACCACACTCCTCAACACAGCCACAGAGCACAATTCAGTAAACCAAGACAGGCAGCTTAGAGGTGCTCCAAAGACTAGGCAACTCAGTTTCTTAGTCTACCGAGTCATTTGTTTCCTTGTAAGAGCAATAAGCAAAGCACCACAGGTCACATGACTGTCAGAAAAGAGCAGGGAAAATTCTGGTAGGCACAAGTTTTCACTAAAAGTAAGTTTCAAGTTTATATCCTTTAATTAGCCAGTCCTGCACATTTTGATGAGACAGTAATCACAACCTGCTTATGCTGAAACATAGGGTCCCGCGCTGCACCCCATCACAGAAGCGCATGCTCATTTTCAAATGAGCTGACAACATAAGCCAAGGGAACCTCAGGACAGCTTTTATTTGAGTTTTCTAAGCAGACACAGATAGGTGAAGAAGATGTAAAGAGGATCTGAAAAGAATACCTTCCATTGCTGAACAAAAGCCATTGCCAAGGTTCTGTTATCCAGAAGTATTAGAGAGCGATTAGATGTGCTGGGTAACTCAATACTGAAATGCAGCGCAGAGAGGGTTTTGATCATGCTCAGTTTTAAAGTATGGAAAAAGAATGACAACACTGACAGAATGATGTGGTAGTTCAGACTCTGACCTTTCCTGAATCATGGTCTTAGAAGTCTTTCTAATGAGGGTCAAAACACTACACATAGTATACTCAGATTCCAACTAGGGGCAGGGAGGGGAAGCCAAACCAAAACACACACAGAGACAAATATCGCAATGAAATATTTGTCTGCAAGGAAATATCTGTCTGCTTTGATGTGCGTTACCACCACCATTACATTATCCATTTGCAAAATAATGCCTGCAAAATCCTTAGGGAAAGATTAACTTCTACCTCTAGATACACTGTTTCCAACAGCAAGTGATGAAAGCCTATCGAAGTATAGTATTTTTTTTAAAAATATCTCAAAGGATCCACAACACTGCAGATGTTCCTGCTAAGCAGAAATTCTGATTTCACTAGTGGCTGAAGCCTTGATCACTGAACAGCATAAGTAACCAGCAGCAGATCACCAATATCACCAGCAGATATACCAATTTCTTATAGTTCAGGTTCCCTCCTCAATTCTGTTTGCACTAATTAAGTCTCCGGAATACAACTTTCCTGGATCCACCACTGTCAGGACAAAGCAGGAACCAATCTTCATTGCTTGATTCTTAACCAAATCTCATTAGTTCATTAACTTAGACCACACAAGTTATTTTTAAGCTTACTTGGGCACTTGAAAATCTCTATAAACTTTCATAGGTAACCAACATTCTCTATTAAAGGAATATTAATACTCTTTTAATATTCTCTATTAAAAGGAATATTAAACTCTCAAGGGCTACAGGGTTCAAGTTTACTCAGATATTGACAATTTTGACTCACTTTTATCCAAGCCCAACCAGTTAAATTACACTGTGAAGCCACCTGGCAACAACGCAGAAGTGAGTCTATAAAGTAATCATTTCTCAGAGGTAAATTGATATTCTTTAGAAAGATCATCATGACAGAAAAAAACTCAGAAAATATTCCACCTTCTTAAGAATATATACACGTTATTTCACACACTTTCACCAGTCCAACTGAAAGAAGATTTGAAAAAAGCATTTCATGTGTTTCAGCGTAGCCCTGCTAGAACAACTGTAAAGTTTTCACAGAAGTCAGCATATCTCAAGATTCAATTTAAGATCTTAACAAAAAAATCCATGATAGCTTGACATTTATCTTGTGTCTCACACTGGCACGCGATCTACATGACCCCTCAATCTGATCCAGTGGCACAACTGACAGTAAATTCAGATTTCTTCACTGGGTGTCACGTACATTAACTGGGCATTTGTCTCACCTCCATTTGTAGGCAACTAAGATTATTCCACAACAATCAGCAGAGTATCTGATACAAAAACCATGAAGGTGCACAAATTTAACTTTATCTAAGTTTGTTACTAACCTTTCATCGCAAAGTATTTGTTTAGTAAAATGACTACAGTTTCCTATTGACTCAGTCTTTGGTTCAAGTTACTAATGTCAATATGGACTAAATCCCCAAAAATCAATGAATTTTCTTCTAGTTTTACAGTACTACACAGAATTCATGCTTTTTAGTTACACCTAGTTTCCAATTATCAGCACCACTGAAGCTTACAATGAAAGCTTGTTCCTAATAGCATCTCACATTATTAAAGAAAAAAAAAAAGAAAGAAAAAGGTAAGCTTGAATTAGATAATCCAAAAACTTGAAAATAAAATATTTCCCCTGGAACTAAGGGCTATCCATTTTATTGTCCTGTTACCTATGTCAACTAGCTTCTGTCTCATCTGTTGACTGTAGATATACAGACCTTTTGCCAGCGCCTCTTTGTATTTCTCCTCTGTAACATTCAGGTTGTTCACGTAGGTGGCATGATGCTTGCTGTGGTGCAGCTGCATGATCTCTGCATTAATATGAGGTTCCAGAGCGCCATAGTCATACGACAAGTCAGGAAGAGTGTGTTTTTGCCTAGAGACCAAGCATCCCAACGGCGCTATCAACTTGGCACTGCTTCTAGAAGAGAAAAAAACAGAAAGCAGTCTTATTCAGTACTCGGGCTTCACCACTGAAGCAGACTGAAACCATGACTGTTACGATCATCTGCTTTAAGCACATGGGGTGGTATCTTAGGTAAAGGAGTCAAATTTCCCTTTTTCAAGAGCTCAAAGCAAGCACACTCTGTAGCTTAATTGCAAAGCCGAGTTCACATGAAGGTCTCAGATACAGGGCTTCGCAGCATAAAGATGCCACTTCTCAAACCAAGCCCCCCAAGCCACTGCAAAGAGTCCCAGGCCCTCCCACACAAGCGGGCAAGGCAAAGGTGGAGGTAGGAATGGAAAGCCAGCAGTAACATGCTGCCATTCAAAGCTTCACCTAATCTTTATTCATTAACAACAGAAGCCAAGACGTCCCTGAAGTGTCCTTCCCTCACTACCCGCGATGACCCTGTACTGGGAAACAAAAGGCCTGAAAACCCCAGGCGGGGTTCCCAGACCTGAACCCAGACCTATCACTCAGGCCACCCCACGTGCCTCCCTGTCCCTGTGGTGGGTACCAGAAAGCCACACGCTGCCTGATGGCGGGGCAGTCGCCACGTCCAGCGCAGAAACCCACCCCGGTTCTGGTTACCCTTCCCCACTTTTAACACCTCGTGCTCGTCACCAGACGCAACAGCGAAAGGAGAACCGCTGGGCCGGGAGGAAGGTCAACTCCTGCCGCCCTTTTATGTTTCGCCGGTGACCTTGGCATAAACCAGGGACGAACCACCAGCAAAACCCGCGGGGCTCTGAAGGGCGGCCGAGGGGGGTGACCCTGTCTAGGGGAGATAAGAGGAGCTGGCAGCACCATGTCAGGCGACGACAGCCCCTCAGCAGAGAGCAGAACCTGAGAGGGAGAAAGGACAACAACCAGCAGCCCCCCCCCGCGCTGCCCAGTTCGCCGATGATCCCTGCAGCAGCGCGACCTCCCTCCTCCCGAAATGGCGGGGAGACGCTGAGGGACGAGGAGGGGACGACCCCCACCGCCTCCTCCTCCTCCTCCTCCTCCTCCTCCAGCCCACCCCGCTCCGCCGCGGGAGGGCAGCCCGTCCTCCACCTCACGCCGCGGGGGCTGTGTCCGACATGACGCTCACCCACCCCCTCCGCGGCGCGCCTCTCACCTGCCCGCCGAGGCGAAGCGGCACAACATGGCGGCTGTGTGGCGGACGGGGGCTACACCGACGGCGCAACCGCGTCTTCGCCCGCCCTCGGCGCCGCCCGCCCCGCCGCCGGTCTCCCCGCCCCCGCCGGGGCGGGGAGACCGGCGGCGGGGCCGGGCGGCGCCGAGGGCGAGCAGCTGAGGGGGCTGAGCTTCGCCGCCATCATGGAAGGTCGGTTGGCTTCGGGCCTTGCCCGCCTCAGCGGTTGAGGGGGAGCAGCACAAGAGGAGTCTCTACCAAGCAGAAAAACGTCTGCCCAGGAGCTTCTGCCCGCTGCTGGGCGCCGGGGAGGACGCAGCAGCACAGGAGAAGTGCATTAAGCTCTGAAAACCTGCCTGGCAAAGACACGTTTCTGTCAGTTTATTGACAGGGACCGGCGGTGCTTACAACTGCCTTTTCAGCTATTTTATCTACGACTTACTTTTTTTTTGGGGGGGGGGGGTGGGGTGGGGGGTGGTGCTGGTGTGTCGTTTCTGTTCTTTTCTCCTCATTTTTGTGCGCACCTCCTTTCCCGGTATCTCTTTTCCTCCTGGCGGTAGCAATTCAGCAGCCTTTAGTGCTGGTGACAATCCTTCATTCGGGTACCTGGACGCCGTCAGCTAAAACAGTCGGTGTGGTCAGTGCAAATGAGCTCAAAGACACATTAAAAATCGGTTCTCCGGCAAGGTCAGTGAGGAGAACTCTTCCCTGGGAGTTAGGAGGCACGCTGCAGGCAAGACAAACACTAGGTCAAATTTGAATTGTATGGAAATCAATCTTGGTTACCACAAAACCCTCCATGTTTTGGTTTTTTGTCTTTTTTTTTTAAACAAACAGGTATATTCCAAGATCTTGCAGAACCCACAGACTATAAAAACACAAGTTACAAAAATTCAGTGGGGGTTAAATCTCAACAACCTTCTTGAAAATAAATTACCTGATCTTGGAAATTGCCAGGAAGCCCAGCTGGAGAGACCCCCACAGGGAACCTCAGCCCAAGGACACAGCAGCCTGTGTCCCTGTCCCCCAGCTTCTTGACAGACCCAACAAAACCACGCTAATTTACTTTCCCTCATCAGCCAGCAGTACTCTCTGGAAATCTGAGCAGTGAAAACAACTACTTTATCAACAAGTAGGATAAAAGGTGAATTGTCTGAAATCAACAGGAGGTTTGGAAACAAGATTTCCCCCGAACACTGTATTTGCTGAATACAGCAAGATTTAGGTAGTACCTAATTTTAAAGAAGAATACGTTGTATTTATTGGTGATCAATGAAATCTCATCTTTTGTTAAAATGAACCAACTACCTTCAGGACTATTAAATATCATAATATAGGCATTGACAGCCAGACAAGAAAATACTAGATTTAGCATTTCTCTATGTATTATACTGCAACTCACTAATGCTTTGCAGTAAGTGTTCCAAGAAAGCAAGTCACTTATACCACGCATTTTGTTATTAGCCAGTGCAGTTGCTAGGTTGCTTTTATTTCAGGGGAGAAATAAATAAATTTAAAAAAGCAAAAAAGCAAAACACCCCAGCCTGCTGATTTGGAAGATACCCTCTAAGCAGAGAAAGACCTTGCCTTAAAATTATGTTCATTCAACAAGTTAAGCTAACTTCTAGTCTGAGGGTATAATTTGTATTTCTAATATTGTGGGGTTTTATAGCTCTTTAGATAAGGTTGTTGGGTTTTTTTTTTACTATTTAAGAAAATTAAAATTGTCTTTATAGGCTTTAAGACATCCATGACCTATAGTAACTAACTACCAGGACACAGATTTAAGTAGCAAGCTGTCACCAATTGAAAGCTATGCATTTTTTTTTAATCTTAGCACAATTAGTAGCAATTACTGTAATGCCAGAGGTATTTTACATACTTCTAATTCCTTATACTAGGTGAAACATCTACCATTTTCTTAGCATGAGTTGCTTTCCTATTTCAGAGTCAGATTTGAACCATGACCACAGATTTCCCCACAAGGCTTTTTACCGTCTATATTATCAGATAAAGCCATTGTTATAATCTATTATGAGCATTTTAAGCTTCTTACAATTACATTCTACCATGTACAGGATCCAGAATGTATGTATATACATGCTATGGATAATCAAGCAATATGATACTAAGACCAAATATAAGTGACAGACAACTACAGATTTAGATCACCATCAGGTATTTTTGTAAACTAGAAATTACTTCGGGTGCCAGATGCTGGTGCTTCTTTGTATAGATACTTGTCTCTTCCCTTTCACGCATTCCACTAATAACTGCTATTTTTCCAGGCAATGAAAGCTAACTTTCAAAAAAACAACCAGGGATCACCAATGGAATTTATGCTTCCGGTGACAACTACTAAGTGTTTTTTAATACATTTAAGTGAAGCCTATGAAATTAAAATAGCAGTGGTATGTGGACTAGCATGTCTCTGACATATGACAGCAGCTAGTATTATTTTAACCACATCCATTTGTCTTGGGCAATACTACTGCAGATACTAATTGTCATATAATATGCCACTTAAAAATGGTACCACAGAAACCCTTCTATAATCTAGGAATTTATTATAACTGTGTAAATTTGAAAAATTCAAGCATGTCCTAGAACTTTGGAGAAATACTGCTTTCAAACAATGAGAGCCTCACTGTTACCACAGTGAATTGCAAAGCTATAAGCTATTTACTATTGTCTATATGTAGCCACTAAAACAATTTTATTAGTCATCTGGTAATTACAAGATTCACAGGTATAAAAGTGTTGAAACTGGATTTAAGTCTACCCAGAAGTATACTGCTCAATATTTTTATTTTCCCTTTGAACAGTGCTTAAAAGCCAATGCTTTTTCATCTCCTTGCTTATATGCTACCATCACTGATAGAAAATAACCACCAGAAATTCAGGTTCTAAGAATTTCCTAACTTATTGCTAGTGAATAATAAAAGTATGCTTAATTAAAGGTAATTTTTTCATTCTCTGCACCTGTTAAGAAGTCAGTTCCCTCAGGTAGGCATTTAAAAACCAACAGGAGTTATATCTGGTTTAGGAGGCTGAATTACTAACTCCTTAAAGTTCTGTAGTTTAATTTGTATATCTACTAGTTGGGAGAGTTCTAGCTTTTGGGTTTTGTGTTTTGTTGTTTTTTTTTTTAATCTTTATAAGAGCCAGGTTCCTACTTTTAAGGTTTACTTCTATTAACTTTTTTCCCCCCCTTATCTGCCAATAAGGATAAAAGCTGCAGAATATGCACTATCAGGCTGCTCTGAAATTAGTATGATAGTACACACCTGTAACTTCAGGTATTTGGCATAAGCTGTATCAGACAGGATTGACACAGGAACAAGTTCGATAAAAAAAAGCAAGTACTGTAAACATACTGCATACGAATAAGCCACGTAAGCCAATGCAGAACAATGAGGAAATTACATTATTAAAAGTTTTTATTTAGGTTTGGTCAGTACAGGTAAGATAATATTGGAGTCACAGAGCAATATGCATAAACAGGATACAACAGTTCTTAAAAACTGAGTAACTATGCACACAATTCATAAACATTCGGTCACCTAAGGAGAAAATGCACAGATGTATGGTGGGAAAAACTGTAATTAACACTGAAACTACTACAGGACTCCTTCAGTAAGTCCATCTTTTAGTGATAAAACTACTGTACTGGGCAAACTTAGCAGTCATAAACCCACAGCTATTATGACAAATCTTGAAGGTGGTGTAAGTATAACGGTATGAGTAAGAATGCCCTTACACAGCACAGGTTCTAGATATACACAGATTTGTACAGACATCATTTATGTTATACTTTATGGAAATAATTTCCATTTCAACTTCACATTAACTCATATAAAAATAACTTGAGCTACACAAACGTCCTTTTAGCAACATTCAACGTAATTAACTGTTAAAATTTCCAAAGTGGCAGAGGTATTGAAGCAAAAAGAAACCCACAAAAAGGCAAAATTGTGACAAGTATGCACTAATTTAAACGGCTTCTGGACAGTATCCTCTCCCAATTTAAATGACACTGTATAAAAATGTTGCAGAAAAATGTTACAAAACTGAACCCTGCACATTTACACTGGAGTCCAAACCATTCTGGACATGACGAGAACCCACAGTTCTGTTACCTTTCATGCTCACTGTTTTCTCCTCTTGAGGATCATGATTGGAGTCTGTGTCATTTGAGTGGTGCGTGAGAGAGTTTTCACTGCCAGTGGGAGAGTCTACACTTTCATACCCAGTACTGAGCTGGTTTATGTAGCTACCACCTCCTCTACCAGTTCTATCTTCAGAGTGGTTGGACAGCTTATTACCATTCCCTGGAGAAGCCGGGAAGTCATCTTCCGTGCCGCTACCCTCCCTATAAAATCCAGGCCCAGACGTCCGCTGATGGGAGGAGCTACCATTGCTTGGTCCGTTTGCCAGACGGCTGCAGTCTTTGCCCACAGCCTCTCCCTGGTCTGTAGGCTCAGAAGACGGAGTCCTGCTGGTACCTGGGTTGGAGGCCTGGGACTGCTGCTGCTGGTACTGCGCCAACTGCTGGCGAGTCTCCTTCAACTGCTGCTGAAGAACTAGAATGGTACTCTGCATACCCTCTACCTCCTCATCAAGCTGGATGATGAAGTCATTCAATTCTATATAAAGAAAACACATTTGTTGCAAATACTTAATAGCCCATATATAGCTTGAATCTCAGACACACAACAAAAAATTAAAATCCTGTAACTCAGCATTTTATGCTGAAAGTTTTCAACAGACAATTTTTCAGCCATCAGGTATGCACTAGTTTTGATACTCTGCCTCTGAAGGAGGAAATGCGTAACTATCATCTAACATACTTTCTATACTGCTACTCAGAATACATGAGAAGTAGTTAAGTTTCTGGGCAAAAAAGGAGGATATTGGGAGAACAACTCAACTCCAGCAATTAGTATTTTGCAAGTAGATGTACTTTTCTTCAAGTATAAAACCTTAGCAGAAATACTGTAAAAGCGACCATAAACCACATCTGTATATAATGAATCTGAGTAATTACAAAAGCCTGTTCAGTGACAAAAAAAAGATTCTAGTCACATTTCAAGGAAATTTCAGTTCTAACTGTTTTTAATCCTTTAAGTTCTGCATAATGGGACACTAAAAAAAGATACTTTCTTACCAACAAAACTGTTAACTAATTCCATAAGGTGTTTTAGTAGTTGTGTACCAAGAAAAAAGACTTTACCATTAGGACTGCATTTCGGAGCAAAAGGCATTTTACCTGAAAACATTAAAAGAAACGCTGACTCCCTTAGTCTTCAATTCAACTGCACCATTGATATGATGGACCAAATAAAATGCAAACTGCTTGTTATTGCAAAAAGTCATGAAATTAAACTGTTTCTTGCTATGGGAAAAAAATTATTAGGAAAACTGCTATTGCAGGATTATTGGGAAGAAGCAACTGGGACAAAGAACACATCTCAGTTCTGGAGCTTGCTTTACTACACTGTATTCAAGAGCAGAAATCTTTAAAGAATGTCCATACTTGCTTCAATTATGAACTTGATAAATTTAGCCAAAGTGCATTATCTAAATAGTATTTAAGAAGCAAAAGGGTAACTATTCCAATAACATGTAATTACAGAAAGAATCATTCACCTTAAGAATCCTGGTTATTATATATTATTTTATACTGCTACTTTCTCAAAAGTATGATCCTATGGGGGAGGAGGAAATCTATCCTTAAAAAATACAGGATATATCACACTTAGATGTTACTGACTTCAGTTGTAAATCAATAATATATCCATGTTTATGTGATGTCTAAATAGCTCATGTCCCAAGACTTACGCTAATAATCAGATAAGCTACTCTAACATTCTACCAAAAAACCCACTGATTCTATGCAGAACTCTCAACTGAATTTTTTTTCAATTTGCATTTTCCCCTCCATTCAAGTTATGCAAGAGGTCAGAGTTTATAGGTAACTTCAATTTAGGTTTATAATGCTGTAAAATTTGTACTGTGAACACAATAATGACATATTTTAGTTCATCTGAGTTACCTAAATATTTTTTTTTCTTAGGCATTAAGGAGTTGTAGATTTTTAAAAAAATAATTTCAAAATGAGTCAGTCAACAAGCAGCATTCTGTTCTCAGTGCATGCTTAGCTTCACGCAACATTAACAACTTTCATCTTACCAATTCACCAGTAACGTGTACAGTCTAAATATTCCCTATTAAATAGCAAGGCCTACAGTATGAAATCTGGCAATTTCAAATACTGCATTACCAGAGCCGCAAATCCCACCAGTCCCCCAAAGTTAAGTTTGTAATTTTTTAATTTTTTTTTTAAATTAAGGCTACCAGTGAAGACTTACAATTGTCATATTTTACTCAATATTGCCCTTCTAGCAAAGATGGTTTTACAGTATGTGTATCATCAGGAAATTAAACTAGCAGAAGTGCAAGGCAGCTTCCATTTTCTTAAAAAAATCCCTTACCATCCTGACTGCTTTTAAGTTCCTCACTATATTTCTTCTGCAAAGCCAACTCTGCCTCAAGCTGTGCAATACGTCCTTGGGAGAGCTGCCTTCCAAGCTCTTGATTCTCCTGGATAAGCATTCGACACTTCGCCATTAACTTTTTGCCTGTTTGGCTGCAAAGGAAAGAGCCATCTATCACAAAATGAATACAAAACCTTCAGTAATTCTTCCTCAATCACAGTTACAGACAAAAAGGAGATGCAATTTCTGCATGTCACAATTCAAGGAACATTATGCCTCAACATAATTGTCATAGCAGAAAGTCTCCCTATAGTTACCACGTGCTGTTCCAATGCCAGTTGATCTTCTGCCGCTGTCCCATAAAGTGGAAGGCAAGTTTTATTACTGCAAATATGAATAAGCATATTGTTCTTTTTTTGATACCAACATCTGGATTATCAGTATGCACAATCTTGCATGTGCTAATTCTCAATGGAGTTAAGTATTTGATTAAAGATGTGCTTTGTAATTTTAAAGATCAAGTACTGCATAAAAATTACACATGTAAACTCAATTATAAACAAAAACATTCTTCATGCATTGTACTAGTAAAATTTAATAATTAAATTTGGGTGAAGAGAAAAAAAGCTGATTGGGGGAAAATGTTAAATCCCATGTTCTTTTTTTCATAGTGACATCCATTTTTCTTTAAGAGGCTTAGGCATTCTTTTGAATGCTGCCCAGGTACTCTTGTTTAAAAAATTAGATGTATATCTTTCAGTTCGATTTATGTATTTGACAGTAACATACACAGTCTGTTTCATGATTTCTATGGTCAGCTTTCCCTAAGCACATCTTGCATGGTGAGGAGAAAGTGAAATATAGTTAGAAATTGGCAGGAAATTAAGGAAGGAGTGTATTATTCATCTACTTCCTTTAGAGTGACAGATTTTAGATCATGTGTAATGATCATCAGGATGTCCAGTTTCTGAAAGAAATGGGAAAGAGGCATGGAAAAAAATATTTTGAACTGACAAGATTTTCTTTACTATATGTGTAACATTACACATCTTTAATCTTCACGATAAAAATTGCTTTGTAAAGCATTATAGGAAGTAGTATGCAAATTAATATATAGGCAATACAGCTGACTCCATAAAAGAGAAAAATGGACGTCCTTTAAGACTCTTGGTCTGCCAAAGTGAGGACAGGAACCACAAACAGTTCTCCTTTTAATAGGCTCAGCAACATAACGAAGCTGTCCTCTTCTCTACAGAAGTGTAAGCTCTGCCAAAAAAAAAAAAAAACCTCCCAAACCTGAACAGGTTTATTTTGAATTCAATGGCAGGATTTGCATTACTTTTCAAGACCAATAAGGTCTTCTAATTTTTTGTTTGTTTGCTTTTAAACAAGTGACGAAGACTGAAAGAAATTTTGAGGATTAAAAAAGTAGAACAGGAAATTTCTGCTACAATTCACAGCCACGGTTCTCTCCTGCAACCAAAATACCCAACCAAAAGAACTTAAAATAATAATTTCCTTATCAACTACCTTTTGAGCATTCAAGCCTAAGACAACTTAAGTTCTGCCAACTCTGCCCCATTTAACATTTTCCGACTGACTCTCCCAAATCTTTCAGATGGGCTGCTCCAGAAGGAATCTGGCTGTGGAAAGTCCTGGAAGCCTGAAACTCTGCTAAAGGCAGCAACCTGTTTTCTTTCTTGATGTGATGTCCAATGCCAGGTCCTTGAAGCTTAAATTGTGCTGACCTAATACAGTCCAAGTCGCACACTTAAGATGCAAGTTTCCTTAGAGATGTTCATTCTGTGTAAAGCAGGACCACTTGGGAGATAACCAATGTGACATATCCCAAAAGTTATTAGGCAGACATGCAATGATTTTTAGCCATTTGCAAATTTCTGTTACTGTATTCATCACCACTACAAGTTGAAGAAGTTCACAGCGCTTAAGTCATTTAATGCTCTTCTCTTCATAAAACAGTGTCAACTGTAGAATCAGCAAGTACCAGTTAGCTTGGAACTGGGACAATTTTAGAATCCCATTAATTTCTTCAATGTTAACTCCTGCCAAAGTGTAAAGTATTTATTACCTGTATAGAAATTTGCATAGTTACCTATAATGCTATTTCTTCCCATAAAAGTTTTTCCAGATGTTCTGAACTAGTACGGCACCAAGTAACCTCCCCGTGCAATTTACAAAAAAGACAACACATGCAAGAATTTAAAACCCAGTAATTATTAAAATAACTTCTATCAGCTGTAAAATTAAGTTTGGCATTGTTTTCACAAATCCTCTTGAACATACATGCAACAAAACCTGTAAGAATATAAGTGGTTAAATTTCAGAAGACTAGTGTTTGTTGTACTAGGCTTACTGCCAAGTGACACTTCTACTGATTTTTAATACAAGTGTATACTCTTTGTTTTAATGATGGTTGAAATGGCTTAGCATAGCCATTCCTTTGATTACATACCCTTTTATTTCTCCCTCCAGACATCAGCAATGATTATGCTGTAACCCCCTTACCTATGGTTAAGGCCCAGAACTAATACCGACCGCTTAGGGCTGCAGTTAAGATGTTACCCTAAGAACACCAGTTCGGGATTTGAAGAGCAGCAGCAGCATCTGTTTCAAAAACTAAGGTCAGATGCCGTGACATAAGAGTAGTTGCACAGAAGGATGGACAATTAAAGCCATTAAAAGGGGGAGGGAGAGGAGGCAGAATGCAAAGAAATGAAAAATCCTGTAACTATTTCACGAGTCACCATTTCTTTACCCTTCCAGAAATAAAAATCAATCACATCTTAACCCAGTTAATGAAGACAGCCTCAATCATTTACCAGGAAATAAGTCAAATCTTCTGTATTCCAGCTACTGCATATATGAATTATGCACATTCACACCAACTTAAATTTTTATGTCGCATATTAGGGTATGTTGTAGCTACAGAAATAACATTTTCTTCTGATACTTTTGCTTGAAAGTAAGTGGTAAGTTAACTTGTCTCTCCTCAGTTGTACACACACATTTAGAGCCTGAGGACTTAAGAAAACAACCCTAAACGTATTCAATAATTTTTTGAACTCCAAGTTAAACAAGCAATCTGCACGGCATGCCTCTATCCGCACATTATAGTGAGTTTTACAAATGGCTTGGTAACACATTAACAATTTATTAATGCAAGTCTTACCTCTGTTTTGATGCTAGATCATTAAAATCTTAGATACTGCTATAGCAAAATCATCCCAGATGTATCACTTTTTAAAAGGTAAAGTTTTTCTGTTGGTTTTTCTGTTGCTGTTAAGTCATTACTCATGCAAAAAATAAACCTGCATAAGTACACTACTCTTCAATCCCATATTAATCATATGAAGCACAAACAGTTAAGATACTTCCAAGTTAAAAATACGTAATGCCATCTTAATAAAAGTCATGGAAACAGTTAGAATACATCACCTTCAGTGACAGCTGGATGTCTTTCTTTTTAATTTAAAATTGAATTTTCTACGATCAGACTGAGTCATAAAATGTTGCCCAACTGTTTTGAAAATCAAAACCTCAGATTACTAAATAGAACTCAAATCGCTAAGGAAAAAATAAACACACAAATGCTATACCAAATCTGCATTTTGCTTTACACACCTCAGACATGCCACTCCCAACTGTCCCAGATCACTACTCTTAGAAGTAACTTGGGACAACAGAACAGAAGCATCAATGAAGTAGCAAAGGCTCCTTTCACTGATTCCACCAAGGAAAATGCATGCATTTAAGGTTTTTTTGGTTTGTTAAAATACTGACTTTGTTTTCAGAGAACGAGACAATGCAGAAATAACAACCTGTTCAATTCTCGTTCATCCCAGGAGCTTCACAATACAACAGTATAACCAGTAGTGTTCCTTGAACTATATATTACAACTATTTCAAGGCACATTTTATATAGAAGTGCAATACAAAAAAAAAAACCAGGTGTACAAAGGAATAAAAACACCCCACCAACACTGAAGACAGTTGCCATCATGTGCCTTCTGAATTGAGCATTTGAGATCAGTTCTTAGTATAGAAGATCAGAAAATTGTCATTTCTGCATGAAAACATGCAGTGAAATACTTATCACAACCAGTTTTTCTTATACATGCTAGTTGTGATCAAATATATATATTGCGTCCAACAATTTTAAACCTGCAATTAGATAGAACGTACATTTTCGTACAGTCCTAATTTTGAGGCGTCCACAGTATTACCAACCATCCAGAAAACAGTTCATTATTTAGCAACATTGACTTAAGGCTCCATCAAGTGCTAGAGAGCCCAAAGGCTAAACAGTCAAATGCGTACACTACCACTGTTGTGATATCAAATAGCACTCTCATGGCTATTCAAAACTGGTTAGCAAATAAACTCTTTAACACAATTCACCTCATCGAGTTTTGACCCAGCAGTTCAGTGAACAAGCAGGAAGTCCACAGTCTTATTGGCAAAACTGACTTACAGTGTCTCTAAGTCACTAGGCTCAAGGTTAAGAGCGAAGCATATTCCACTTCTACATTTTACGGGAATTTTACATGTTCAATTCATGATTTATAATCTCTAGGTTCTCTCTCCTCCAAACTGTCTGTAGACACAGTGTGCCACAGACTTAAGACTTCTGTTTCTCCCTCTATTTTCTTCAAATAGAACAATTTTGCAAATGTCTACGTGTTCTAGAAAAGATTTTTTTTTCGAAGATGGCCATTTCTTCAGAATAGTCCGACGCCGTCAGGCCTCTGAAGCAAAGGGGGAGAAAAAAGCTGAAACACAAGGTTCATCTGATAATTTTTACATTAAGCATTACAAGCTGGACAGTATAAGAATGTGGCTTTTGCCTCAAAACGTCTGAGTCTTGGTGTGGAAACGAGTACTTGGCTGTCCCACCATAGCATTCTCGTAGTGGGACTGTCAGGGAAGTCTTGACTGGGGAGTATTTGTTTTGTTTACCTATCAGGCGTAAATTTCCAGGCACTCAGTTCATTTTGGGCTTGTTCCAGTTTGTCTTTAGTCTGTTCCAGTTCACCTTTCATTTTTAGGAAAAACAAGTTGATGGCTGGGTCCACCATTGTTGATCGCAGTTGGGCAACACTAGGCTGCTGGACTTGCTTGAGGTACTGAATCTGATTCTGTGTAAAATAAGAAAAGAGACCATTATTCATACAACATGAAGTAAAATTTTGAAGTCACTTAGACACAAATAAAAAAAGTCATTCCAAAGGTAACAGCAAGGAAGCTTGCCTTCTTTCAACACTGTAACCTGAAAAAGGCAAGATAAAAGTCACTTTTGCCCACCTGCACCCTATCGATGTGCATATTCAGATCATCCCCAGTCCCACTACCTGCTAAGCTTGAACTTTCAAGGCTGATTTTTTTCTTTTTTTCCCTCTCTCTGCTTCAAATTGTTTTCTACATGTCAGTTGACATGTGCCAGAGCAATGACGGGAGCACTAGAATGCCCCATTTCTTTTATATCTGCTTGTTACCTGCTTAAAACAGATAGCTAATTTCCATGTAACTTCAGTGAAAGTTATTATGGAACATCACAGCTAGTATTCACAGGTAGTATTTTTAAGGAACTACTAAAGAGGTTTTTACAAACTTCCAATATTTTTTGCAAAGTCGGTTATGTTTCAAGTTTGCATTATTTTTTTCAATAAAATAATTCAGAAATATTAACATCAAGTGAACACATTTCGACTGGATTTGATTCTCTTGCTGTAACCACAAACCAGAAGATTTAAAATTTTATAATTTATAACCCAGAAGACTTACAATACAGTCAAAATTTCAGAAGGAGTAACTGTGAGACAATTTCTTTTAAAAATGGCACTCATCAAAACTTGTATGTATTTAAATAGGATTAAATAGAAAGTAGAAGTACAAACATTCTATTTACCTTTAAAATGTGCAGTAGTGACCTCAGTCACTTCTTGATGGAGGACAACATGTTTTAATTTATATATTGTTAAGTAGCAACAATTTTTGGATTTTATTTCAAATAAGTGATTTCAAAGGTATTGAAATACTGAAATATTTCCACTGACACCACATTAATTTGATATTATCAACATAAAAATATTTAGTTACTTAAAAAAACCTGAATAGCCATCATACTTCAAATTTTAAATAGACAAACTTTTGTTTGTCCAGAAAGAAATATAAAGGAAATAAAGCACTGCATAAAAATATTTTAAAGAAATAAAGCACTCAAGAACCCACCTACAAATGTTACTTAGAAACATGAAGTCCAAATTTCATCCACTTCTTGCATGACATTTTAACCCTGTGTGTCATTTTCCTCACTGAATGCACAAAACATTGCTCACTGAATAAAGATCCATTTACTTTATTTTTATTGATATATCTTTTCTATCCAATCAACTTCCCATCACTTGCACTACTGGAAGTATTTCAACAACCTGTCAATACTTTGCTAGGGCTAGCACTAGTAGAGGGTGAAACAGCTAGTTTAACAGATGTCTGCACACATACAGACACTCCAGCTGGCAACATAGTCCAAGAATAATTATGCTATGTTGGGAAGATGGTTCCCAAGCTATTTTTAGACAGGCATCATTGAGGAAAAAAGAAAGATAGTGTTCCTTGTCTTAGGTACACCCATTTCCCTCCCTCTTATACTGCCAGCCTAAGAACTGTAACAGATTTCTTGGATCAGTAGTAGGACAAAGAATTGCTGCCACCAGCTCCTCACTCATGCCAGAAATGCACTACACCACGCAAGAGGACCCAGCTGATTCTGTACAGTGTCAGTTATTTATCAGTCTCATTAGGGTATCTCATCTCTATCTCCTAGGCCAAGCAGAGAGCATTTGCATAGGCTCCACATAACACCTCAACTGTCATTCCTAAACCATCAGCATAGCAAGAATTTACTCAAGCTGAACAACCCTTGCTCATTCCCTCTCCAGACTTGAAAGACCATTTATTCCTCCAGTTTTTCCAACTCAAAATTTTCTCTATCCCTCCACAAGTGCCTTCTTGCAGTTTTAACTCCAGAGTTCTCAACTATCAGGCTTGCCATCCACCCAGACCTATCAAGCTCCCCCCAATATGACCCACTCCAGAGCAAGCCCGCACCACTTAACCCTTTTGCCTAATTCCTTATTCCATTCATCTTCCTGCTTAGCCAGTCCAGGCCTCTCATTTTTGTTCCCTCTAAATACTTTCTGGTACACCTTTCTTTCCATTGATATTCCAGGTGGCAAGGGGTGGGGAGCAGAGGAGTTTGACTGCAGCCAGGACCAACTTCAAGCTAGAGCTGAATACACAGAAATAGTCACATCCAATGCTAGACTCCAGGACATGCACTCTAACACTCCGAATGTCTACTGGCTGTTCATATTCCTAAATATGAAAGCACACACTAGGTGGTATTTCTCAAACGCTGTCAGATGGACAAATAGGGATGAATTTTCACAAAAAAATAAAAACCTTGGTATCAGCTTTCTCTCTGCTCTAACCAAAGGCAGGAGAACACTGGAAGTAGTCTATTTAGAGGACATCAGGCTGTGTAGGATTTTGTTTGGGTAGATTTTTCTTTTTTTTAAGATAGACAATAACATTTTCAACCCCTCTGCTTTCTCACGTGTTCTTGTCAACATCTGAATCCTTTCAGCTTCAACTGTCCAAAGACACCGCAAAGAACAGACCCTCTGACATGAAGAATTTAAAAAAAGAGAACACAGGTGCTTAACAGAAAATGTAAACAATCTAAATAAATACAACTATATATCCTTCTTATAAGGTAGAAGAAACTGGATAATGAAGAGAAAAAACAGAGCTGTAACCTAAAACCCCAAGTAGGTTATTAAGACTAATGACTATCTAGGTACTATAGCCCAACTGCACCCACAGGAAGCTTCCCTCATTGTTATCTGTTCCATGCAAAACCCAATTTGAGTAGCAAATATTTCCAAATGCCTGTCCACTTATTGACCTACAGTAGCTGTGCAGTAGCTTTTGGGGGATGGGGGGGGGGGTGAGTAGTGAAGCCCATTCCTGAAGTAGCAATAACTTCATCACTGCCTCTGCCAGAAATAGTGCTTTATGTACAAACAGCAGCCAATATCTTACCTGCACTTCCCTAACAGCAGCAATCTCTTCATGGGTTTTTTCCTGCTAGGGGGAAGGTAGCTCAAGGCTGCTTCTGCTGACAATAGGGCACATGAGGTATTAAACACCTAAACTTCAATCTAGCCGTTTAGTTCACCGCTAACTATGCAGTGTACTTTTGCAACACCAGTCAGACTCTCAGTAAGCTCCTAGCTCAAAAGAAACCCATATATTCTGCTGCTAGACTCAGCATGAGCACGAGAAAGAATGGAGCTATGCACTCAACTACCATCTTGTTTCTTCTAAAAGAGTACTGAGACAGAATCAGGACGACGACTCTGCTACTGCTGTTCTGACATGCACACCTACACTTCCCAAGACGACTGGTTACTTTTACAAGCTAAAGTAGATTTTGTTTTTAAAAGAAGGGTACAAATTAAAACAGCAACTAAAACAAAAAAATCCATCACACCTTATTGTAAAACAGAGCTAGCATATTTTAACTAGAAAGGTGCTTTACACATCAGTAATCAGAAAAATCATGTATGTGTCTACTACGACCATTTGAATGTGGTATGGTATGATACCACAGATGCCAAGTTTTTCTAATTAAGATGTGACAGAAAACATTACATGCTTACAGATAAATAACTCACACACAAATAACTGCCAAATGTAAATATGGATTATAAAAAATGGTTAACTATGCTAAGAATAAAGAAAAATTATTTCATGGACTAGAAATCAGACATGTCAACTTACCACTTGGTTCATTTATGAAGTGATTTAACAGCCTATAGCTTAGCATCTCATCCAACATGATTTATTTTGCTACTGTTACTTTACTGGAAAAAATACTATCTAATAATACAAAGACAAGCAGTCCTCCAGAGCTTCTTGAAACTAAGCTTATTTAAACTTGAAAACACTTTGAAGTGTCAATATCTCAATTACAGCTTTTACCCCCCTTCCTTCAAGGACGCATTTTCCTACCTCCACACACTATGAAGGAGATTACATCTTTGATGTTATTTATGTGCCAATACCTGGAAAAATATAAACCCCCTGTGTGTGTTTGGTTTTTGTTTCTTTTTGGTGGGTTCTCCCCTGCCCCTACCCCCTTTTTTTTTTTAAAGTACAATGAAATTAATAAAAGCTCTAAACAGATGTTCTGGAAAGCCTATGCATCACAGCTATGAAAATCTATAACAAAGTGCAGCCAAAAATCCTGTAGTCTTCATGATCTTGCCAAAATTCATAGGCTAATTTTTGTCTAACTCATTCTTTTAGAAATGGGGATGAAGAAAGCTGAAAACAGTACAAATAGATTTGGTTTTGGTCGAAAATTTGCATTTCTTTTTTTTTTGGTATTTTTTGTTTCAGCTATATGCTCAGAAGTTCAAAAGAACAAAACTCTTATTACTGCTGTCCCTTATAGCAGAATTTATCAGTAAAACTAACAAGAGAAGCAGGATCAAGTAGTCTTACTGCTAGGGAAGTGTTGAGGTACAGCACCAGAACAGATCTTCATTAGCATCCTGGGCTGCATGAGGAGGAGTGCTGCCAACAGGTCTTAAGAGCAGTGAAAGTAACATATACAGTTAAGTGTCACACTACTATACCTGACAGCTCTGAAAGCCTACAGGAAAAAAGAAAGGAAGGCTAAAAGAAATTAACAAAGGAAAGCTACAACACTAGTTATTAGTTTTGCACAGAGCTTGTATTTTTCGTAAGAGAAGCTCTCAGGAGTCTATTACAAAAACTAGCAATAAGAAGCTTTTTACAATTTTCTCTCAGGAACTTCCAAATTAAAGCAGCAGGTGAAAATTATGTTAAGAAGGTAATCCAAAGAAGATCAAAAGTCCAACAGTGGTAGAAGATAGTTTCAAGAAACTAAAACTGAACACAGAAGAAAACAAAGTCACAGAAAACCCACAGAAATAAACGAGAAACAACAACCAAAAAGGTATTCAAGTACAAAGAATACCAGAAACCTTGAGAAGTGGGTCTGCCAAATTTCAAAAGAACTCCCTCTGGAAGTCAGTAGCTCTTTCACCTACCTAGCCAAATGGATGCAGAGGCTTACAAATATCTTGTTATCCAAATTTAATATAAATATCAGCCAAAAACCTCTTAAATTAAACCCAGTAAACTCAATCTTATCCTTATGTTTCAATTTGTTCCTGCATCCAATGAGAGTCAGAAGTAATATTTTTGGTAAATATGCACAGCTGATAAATGCTAGAAAAAGTAAGCATGGCTCATGCAAGAACTAGCTTGGTTCTGAAGCAGAAGTCCTTCCAAGCACAATTGCTGCTGGAAATCAACTGAAATAACTAATACTAGAAAAGCAAACTTTAAGAAGTGATCTTTACTAATTCAGTAAAAGTTTAACTGCTCTGTCATTTCTTTAAGCACAGAAAATGTGATGCTATAGCTATACGGAAAACATAGCATGCGGGCACTGGCTCAAAAGCTGGTTATCTTTGTAAGTTTGAAAACAGTTATCCTCTTTAAACACTTACAGTACACTCTTGCATCTCCTGTTCCTTAGTTGCCAGCCTCATCACCAGAATATTTTCTCTTCGGGCAGACTCTTGCTGTTGCTGTTTCAACTTCTCTTCAGATTCTCTCAATCCCGTCACATCATTAGCTAATACAAGTAATAACATATAAAAAGCATGTTTTATAGTATCCTCTCATGAACAATTTTTAATACAGCTAAAAATCTAAAAACCAAATTCAGAAACAGCAAAAGAGTCATAAATAAGCATGACTACAATAAGCATAACTATAATAGGCATAAATAAGAAAGATCAAAATCATTAAGTATTAGAAAAGCTTGACAACAGTTGGTTTTAAGAACATCTTTCTGATCCTTCCTTAAGGCTTACTAAACTTTTGAAAATGTTTCCATGTTTATATAGAGAATAACTTTTAAATTGCTTGCTTAAATAAATACTATTACTACTTGTAGTCTGAAACTCAGGAAGTTGGAACTGTCCTGCTAGCTGTAAAAAATGTTGAGGCAAGGGTGGAGGAGGGGGAATGTCTACAATCCACAAACAACAAATCCAAAACACAATCCACAGTCTGTAAAACAGTGCCATTTGTGGTCAATCCTCAAACTGGTCTCAACACTCCATTAGTAAACAGTAACACATTTAACAACTTCAGAAACTGCACTTCAGTCACAACTAGAATTCTTCTGATCCATTAACATTTATTAAAGTTGATACATGAAATATGAGAGAAGGCAGCACAGCACATTTCCAAATTACTCAAACAGGAACACATGCAGGCAGCCTTATACAAACAATATGTGTTCACTCTGATACTTTTCATGGAAAACAATGGAAAGCTTGAATATATAATAAAGATTTTTGTTTTTTCTAATTACTTGAGAATGATCTGTTGTGAATGTAAATTAAGAACATCACAGATTGCTTCAGGACAATTATTTCTAAATAATTCTTTGCAGATAATTCAGTAATACTGATTACTACAGTCTGTATTAGAGTTTCCAAAGTTGAGAAACTGGGAACATTAAAACAACTTATTTACCTATGCTAGGACAGTTTGAGATTGGAATGAAATCAACTTTCTATATTCTAGTCTCAACTTCCTATATTTTAGTCTCTCCAAAACTCAAACATTATGGAGTCGTAGTAGAAGAGGGATGTAAGAGGTAGAGACAAGGTAGAGGACATCTGTTTCGACTGACAGAAAAATATCCTTCAAACTCAGTGGTACTAAGTCTGTAAGTATTTAGACTAAAAATAGGAAAGAGCCCATTTCTAGCTGATAACACAATTTTAAAAAGTGACTTAGGGCTGGTGATTCAGTCACTTCCAGAACATATCCAGCTTTTCCCATTTAAGAGTAAGATGTTTTTCCCATATTCTCTTTTGAAAGACTCGAGTACAGACCAAGTTTTAAAGACCACATAAAACTGATAATCAAATAGTTAATTTGCCTAACCAGATCAAACATTACTTGAGGACTCATTTTAGATTTTTACCTCTACAAACTATTCCCCCTCCCACATTTATAATCCTGTGAGACTACTGAAGGCACAAACATTCACGGAGTATTTTGGTAGATGATAACCTTTCCTATGGAAAACTCCTGAAAATACACCTATTCACGGTGTTATAATTTGAGATGTTTTCCCCCCCGGTACTCTAGGTACAGATGGTCCTAAAGGTGCAAAACCAGACTTTTTAGATGCTGTGTAAGATCTGCAAAGGAAAATAAGTGGCTGAGAAAGTTGGGAAAGGCTGAAAAACTTACACTAGAAAAAACAGGGACTTTTTTCTGACAAATAACAGACACAGATTATTACCTCTTATTTCTACCAGTTTTAGAGAGCACAGACGTTACTTGAACACTCTGCTTTATAGAAACATTCAGTTAACTCGTACCATTTTGAAACTTGGCTAACTTACAATTAAGGTCGGTGTACTTGCCCTCCAGAGCTTGCACGTATGCTTCATACTGTTTCCACCTATTGCAGACAGCAAGAGAAAAAAGAATTATCTGAAGCTCAGTTTATTAAATCAAGGCATCTCATTCCTAAACTTTCAGAGCATACTTTCATACCATAATCAGAAAATGCAAGGGAGAATTACACAATTGCATAAAAGACAACTCTGGGTTTTAGTCATGGAAGAGTTAAATCCGCTTTGCATTTCAGAAGGATAAGAAGGAAGCTGTGCATTACAACACTTAAAATTGGCATCTTAAAACTTGCTGTATTATTTTGGACAAACATTGGCATCAAACACTTACTACTTAGTTCTTTGTGTAAAGTACCTAAGATACATTTCATTCTCAAAGCAGAACAATTCAAATGAAATACTGTAACAGAAACCATAATACAGCATTAAGTCTGTCACCAAGTGAACAAGACAAGCAGAAGTGTATTACAATACACTAGAACTGGCAGTCCATGTTAAGTAGTTATACCAGTTATACCAGAAAGGGGACTGTTTCCTTTTCAACCAAACTTGCAGTTCTGATTCTTCATCTGATATGTATGTATTTTTGTAGTAATCTCAATAATCCTGGGGACTAACATGTCAAAACATTTACCAAATACATCAACAAGACACCTTCTTAAAAACATTCATGAGATCAAGTTAAAGGAAGAAAAACAAAGATTTTTTTTAATTTATATATACTTTGACAAGTTTTAGGTAATTTAAAAACAGTCTTTTTTGTTAGCCCTGATAATAGACAGAAAGTGAAAATTAAATTAACTGACTTAAGACTTTAATTTCTAAGTTAAGTCTCCTCTTACAGTAACTTTTCTTGTTCAGTGCCTTTAATAATCTATTTTCCTAAATACTGTCTTTCCAGTTTATTTCACTGATTGTTTTCCCTTTTTTACAGTAGTAGCACAGATCATTAACAGAGGGAATTAAAGTAGAATTCTGATCTTTGAAAAGCTGAAGTTACAAAGTTGCAGCTTCTGAAGTTAAGCAAAAGAAAATAAAAAGGAAGGAACTACGACAGAATAAAGCATTTAAAAAACGCAACAAATATGCTGAAGACCACTAACAATATTTTTAGTGCTCCAGCTCTAACATTGTTAACTCTTATGTGTTTATTCCTCCTTCTCTGTTTATTAAGTCTACACTGGTAGAGAAGACCAGATGCTACTACAATCAAACAGGACAGATGTAAAACTCCATATTTCTAGGTCTCAAATGACTACATGAATGGTGTTTGAGTCTGTAACACCATCCTCTAAATGAACAATTCTCAGAGAAAACCAGAAGGGCAGTATCTCCAGATGCACAACCTTGGTCTTAGATTGTACAACCAAATCTCCATGCACAACAGTTTTGCTTCTATACTTTTTTCAGTAATATGGACTCCCAGCTGCTGTCATACACGGCAGAGGTGAGCCTGCATTCCCATTATGTGAATCTCACATGCTAAGTTTTCACACAGAGCTTGAAAGAGGTGACAAGGACAGCAAGTCTGTGGAATGTTGTAATGATTTCTTTACTCAGTGATGGAATCTCAGCCATGCCATGTTGAAACTAGACAGCAGAACCTGAGGCTAATCTAGCAATGGATGTAGTATCATCTAGAAATCTCAGATACCAAGCACAACTACAGTATGGTCCACGGGTTCAGAGCTACAAGTTAAAAACAACAAAACCAAAACAAAACCCAAAACACACACACAAGAAAAAAAGCCCCTACTCTATGAGGCTCTGCTGCTATCAGGAAATTGTTAGAAAAAGTCAACTCACAGATGATGCCACAGAGTAGATCTTCATTTCAGATCCAGTTAGAAACTTTAATGCAAACTGAAATATTGTAATCCTCCGCATAAAAACATGCGACTTCCCAAAAGACATTAGAACACATTAAGCACCTCTGATAGATTACAGAAGTTCTCACATAAATAGCATTCCTAAAAATGACATAATTCAAATGTTTTCAGCTATCTCAATTTACAGGCTCTTCAGGGAAGAGATTTTTGTCCAGAAATAGGTTCTAAAGTTCAGTAAAAGAAATATATTCTAAAAAAATCAGTAGAATCAGTAGTGATACAAACAGAAATATCTCCCCCCTCCCCCAATTTTGTCAGAACTAAAATTTGAAGATTGCTACTACCACATCTTTAACTGCAGAAGGAAAGCACTCCCCTATGGGAAGTATTTTTGCCGTACTTGATGATATATCCCTTCCACCAGATTTCATCTACGCATAATGCCTGCATTAGTTTGAACTTTTTTTTTTTTAAACAGACATAGGTAAAAATCAACGCTTACAGTGATGTAAAAATCCAGGTTTCGGTTAAACTACCAAATTTGCACATATTTGCAAAAGCTTCTTTTAATAAACCAGTGATTTATAGGAACTTGCTTGCCAGACCTTAAGTCTGAATCCTTTCTTCCCAAGATCCAAGAAAGAAATAGTTCTCTTCACACATGTAATCTAACAGATGCATTGGTTTAAGCAGACGTGAGAGCTGCCCTGACCTCCTTGTTCCATACTGCCCTTTCTGGTAGGGGACTCAGGCAGCTCATCAGCGAACTTGAGTGGGAAAAACAGACAAAGCCTAAAAGCCAGCCTTTCTGTCCAAACAGTTTACTTCCACTCAATATTAGCTTCTTGATCTGTTCAGTAGTTCACGTCAGTAATCTGATGGCTAAACAGTGACACTCTACAGAGCTTCACAAAAGTGCTACTTGCAAGGGCACAAAAAAATAGAGACAGAGCTGTACACAGAACTAGGAAGAGAGTCCTGAATCTGATTTACATTCAAGGGGTCGCTTACAGTCTCAGAAGAACCGGAAGGTAATTGAGCAGCATGATGTAGGTTAGTTAATTCCCTTCGTTCTCTAAAAATATTAAGCAGACTTTAAGACTCCATAGCTTCAAATACCACTATTTTTTTTGGAGCACCCACTTTTTATGCTGAGATCCAGGCCTCACTTTTTCCAAGAATAAATGATAAGCACTTAGGGGGTAGGGCACACAGTATTGCATCTGAGCCATTCCAAAAGTGACTAGCTATAAGTCCATGTTGGTTGAAGTTCAGTAAAAGCACTATTTCCTCAGAACTGCTTGTATAAATCAGGGTGCTTCAGTGTTCTACAGACTAACCACTAGGCTAAACAATCAGGGCAATGCTGATCATATTTTTATTTATAATCCACAGAGTGCTTTGTTACCATGTTCCTGGCTCTTCTTCCTTTACAGAAGTCATACACAGTCAAGCTAAGTAGCTACTGCATTAAAGAAGGGAGAGGAAAGATGAAGGAAGTAAGTCCACAGCAACAAATAATGAGACAAGCAGAAATACCCAAAAGGTCGGACTGAAAGGCTTCTTGGTAATCCTGCTCACATTAGTCAACAGCAGAAGTTAAAATGAGCAAACATAAGTTACGTACTTCATGGAAAAGAGCAGTGAAATAGAGATTCATGGCAAAGGAACTGACAGAAAAGAATTAATAGTTTCTACACATGTATTTTGTCAATGCAATTGTGAAGCAATGATGATCTATTACCTAAAAGACCAAAAGCAGATGACACATGCCCCTATCTTAAAAAGCATTTGCCTCACCAAACCATGGACAAAAACAAATGCATTTCAAATCTTAAGACAATCCAGTAGCAGTCAACATGTTCTCTTCTATGTCTAAAAGTAGTGAGATGCCTTTGACTAAAATATGACATATATCTAATAGCGTGATATTTAATTCCAACCTACAAAGACAGCAGTTAGTGTAGTAATTGCTAGTTTTATGTGAAATCATGATGAAAGGTGAATTTACTATAAATCCATTAAATATACACCCCATTCAAAGAAAAAACAGCGTTGGTAGACTGCTTAATGCAAACAAATAAATCGGACGTGGCCAAAATGGCATTTAAGTTTCCACTTCTGGGTGTAATGGACAGTTATTCTCCTTAAATCAAACAAGTGGCCTTTTCGAGAGCAGAAGTTACACTGTCTACACTAAGAAGAAGATTTGATAGCAACACAGGTGTCATTTGCAAATTCCCTCCTGTCTCTTCATAGAATGGTTAAAGTTGGAAAGGACCTTATACACAGTTTAGTTGCTGATGTACTTCACCTCCTTGGGTGTATTCCACCACATTCTCACTTGAATATATGCTAGAAACGGAGCTCTTCTACAGTAGCAACTAATATAACCACAGAATAGTTTGTGTAGGAAGGGACCTTAAAGATCATCTTGTTCTAAGCCCCCTGTCATGGGCAGGGACACCCTCCACTAGACCAGGTTACTCAAAGCCCCATCCAACCTGGCCTTCAAGACTTAACGGATGGGGCCTCCACAACTTCTCTAGGCAACCTGTTCCAGTGCCTCACCACCTTCACACTAAAGGATTTCTTCCTAATAGCTAATCTAAATCTCCCCTCTTTCAGTTTAAAACCATTACGCCTTGTCCTATCACTACGCTCCCTGATAAAGAGTCCCTCCCCATCTCTCCTGTAGGCCCCCTTCAGGTACTGGAAGGCTGCTATAAGGTCTCCCCAGAGCCTCCTCTTTTCCAGGCTGAACAACCCCAGCTCTCTCAGCCTGTCCTCATAGCATAGGTGCTACAGCCCTCTCATCATCTTCGTGGCCCTGCGCTGGACCTGTTCCAACAGGTCCATGTCCTTCTTATATTGGGGATCCAGAGCTGGATGCAGTACTCCAGGTGGTGTCTTACCAGAGCAGAGTAGAAGGGCAGAATCACCTCCCTCGACCTGCTGGCCATGCTGCTTTTGATGCAGCCCATGATAGTTGGCTGTCTGTGCTGCAAGCGCACACTATCGGCTCATGTTGAGCTTCTTGTCAACCAACACCCCCAAGTCCTTCTCCTCAGGGGTGCTCTCAATCCATTCTCCGCCCAGACAGTATTTGTGTTTGGGATTGCCCAGACCCACATGCAGCATCTTGCACTTGTCCTTGAACTTCATGATGCTTGCACAGACCCGTCTCTCCAGGTCCCTCTGGATGGCATCATCCCCCTCCAGCATGCTGACCACACCACACAACTTGCTGTTGTCAGCAAAGTTGCTGAGGGTGCACTCAATCCCACTGTCCATGTCCCCAGCAAAGATATTAAACAGCACCAGTCCCAATACCAACCCCTGCGGGACATCATTCATCACTGGTCTCCACTTGGACATCGAGCCCTTGACCGCAAGTCCTTGAGTGCAACCATCCAGTCAATTCCTTATGCACCAAGTGATCCATCCTTCAAATCCATGTTTCTCCAATTTAGAAACAGGGATGTCATGTGTTAACAGTGTCAAATGCTTTGCATAAGTCCAAATCGTTGCGAGTTACAGCTGGAAGCCTTTTTTTATTATTATTTTCACAATATGAATCAGAAAGCAAGTGGCACAGAAATCTATGCTTTGATACTTTGACAGGAATTTCACAGCTGGAATTAAGGGCATAGCTTTACAGACTTAGGAGTTATCTATTCACAGGAATAATACTGAGCATGGAAACTTTTATAAAAACATTCACAAGGCCTAAACCACTTAACATCAAAAAAGCATTTTTTCCTACTGTTTAAATGCATTATCCTTTACTACCCAGAAGACTACATACTCAGAAGAAACCCAAAATCAGTTTTGAACATATAGAGACAGACTATGTTGACTCCCCTGGGAAGAACTGTCACCTCAGAAATAGTTAGCAGAACAGTTTTCCCAGAAGAGGGAGCAGTTGTTCATATACTTAAGTATTGCACTTGTACTCATTTTTTCTACACAGTTTAGTCTTTGTCCTATGAAATAGCAATATTTAACTTGAAATATACTAATAGGGCTAATATCTTAAAAGTTAGCCAAGAGTTAAAATGCCAAAATGTCAATGCTAAAATGTGCTAAAATGCACACACAAACTACTCCAGCGGATAAACAGATGACCCACAGATATCTAGTTTAGTTAGCTCCTTGTTTAAAAATTAGGAAATTCAGGTATACAGAGACAATTGGCTTGGGCTGGTTTCTTTAAACAGGTGG